>NC_044563.1:89916757-90227028 GCF_007565055.1 Rhinopithecus roxellana | reverse complement strand
TGGGAGAAAATTTTTGCAATCTATCCATTTGACAAAGGGTTAATATCCAGAATCTACAAAGAACTTAAACAAATTTACAAGAAAAAAACAAACAACCCCATCAAAAAGTCAGCAAAGGATATGAACAGACACGTCTCAATAGAAAACATTTATGTGGCCAATAAACATATGAAAAAATGCTCATCATCACTGGTCATTAGCAAAATGCAAATCAAAACCACAATGAGATACCATCTCACACCAGTTACAGTGGTGATCATTAAAAAGTCAGGAAACAACAGATGCTGGAGAGGATGTGGAGAAATAGGAATGCTTTTACACTGTTGGTGGGAGAGTAAATTAGTTCAACCATTATGGAAGACAGTGTGGCAATTCTTTAAGGATCTAGAACTAGAAATACCATTTGACCCAGCAATCCCATTACTGGGTATATACCCAAAGGATTATAAATCATTCTACTATAAAGACACTTGCACACGTATGTTTATTACTGCACTGTTCACAATAGCAAAGACTTGGAACCAATCCAAATTCCCATCAATGATAGACTGGATAAAGAAAATGTGGTACATAGATACCATGGAATACTATGCAGCCATAAAAAAGCTTGAGTTTATGTCCTTTGCAGGAACATGGATGAAGCTGGAAACCATCATTCTCAGCAAACTAACACAAGAACTGAAAACCAAACACCACAGGTTCTCACTCATAAGTGGGAGTTGAACAATGAGAACACATGGACACAGGGAGGAGAACATCACACACTGGGGCCTGTTGGGAGGTGGGGGGCTGGGGCAGGGATAGCATTAGGAGAAATACCTAATGTAGACGATGGGTTGGTAGGTGCAGCAAACTACCATGGCACGTGTATACCTATGTAACAAACCTGCATGTTTTGCACATGTATCCCAGAACTTAAAGTATAATTTTAAAAATGTAAAATATCAATGTGCTTTGCATGGATCCTTTGTCTGAATTGTGCATGTTGCAAGGAATACTGAGGTCAATTTCAATATGTGAGAAAGGTATTTGATGGAGGGGATATGATGAATAGAACGTATACTGGCTAAGAAGTGGTTTTCAGTCACTTGCTCTTGGATGTCTTGCTTGGTTTTCATATTAGCAAAGTTAATGTTGTGCAGTCAAGTTTTATATTATAATGACTTGAAACTAGAGATATTCAACTGAGATTCAATTGCAAACTTGGAGTGTAGTTTTTGAAAAGATGTCATTTAAACTATATATATATGTGTGTATGTGTATTTTTTTCTTCTTTTTTGAGTTAGTACCAATTATACCATTTTAATCAAACTGGAACAAATTGCTATTAAAATGCATAATTTCTTTATTAAAAGAAAGAGGAATCATGAACTGAAATATACAGAAGCATGTTCAAGTTCATCTGTTGTATTTGGAAGTGTGAGTAGTGACAATATGGAGAAAAACACAGACTCTAATCTGCAAACTTAAACTCCATTTGAGCCTCATTTCAAAAAGAAAATCTTCAGTGCAAGACGCTATTATGAAGATTAAAGTATTGCTTTATCGAATGTGAGAAGCCCATTGAAAATGACAGACCTCAGTGTGTTATTTGTGATAATATTCTTGCAAATGAAATCTTAAAACCTAAATTTAAAAGGCACTTAGAAATTCAGCATGCTAAACTTATTGATAAGTAATATTTTCAAAGAAATAAAAAAGATATAAAATTATCAACACAATTTCTTAGTTGCTCTACTACTGTTAGTGAGAAAGTCTTCTCATCTTATCTAGTTGCATATCATGTGGCAAAAAGAACATAGCTAACATAGCTGCTGAAAAAAATTATTCTTCCAGTATGTTTGGATACGATGCATACGATTTTTGATGAGAAATCAGCTGATAAATTAAAAACTATACCTAATGATAACACAATTATCTCTTTGGGTTTGTACTATTGCAGAGCATTTAGAAACAATGCTTATTACTCGGTAACAGTCTGGTATAGATTTTGCAATCCAGTGTGATGAAAGCACTGATAATATTGGGAGCTGCACAAGACATTCAGTTCACGTCAGATATGCGTGGAAAGATGATTTTATGAAGGGTCTTTTGTGTTTTTTAAATAACCTCACACCCAATTAGATTAAATATTTTTACAGGATTAGAAAGGCACATAGTTGGTCAATATAAATTAAACTGGAAAAACTGTAAAGGAATTGCAAGTGACAGCACAGCAAACGGAACTGGAAAACATAGCAGAGTAATTAAAAAATTACTAGAAGTGACTAATAGTTGTACTGTGTGGAATCATTGTTTTCTACATCATGAAGATTTAGCATCCAGAGAAATTCCACAGAATCTCATGGAAGTATTGAAAAATGCAGTGAAAGTTGTCAGTTTTATTAAAGGAAACTCACTGAACAACCAGCTTCTTGAAACATTTTGTTCAGAGATTGGAACTAATTGTACCCACTTTCTGTGTCATACCAAAGTTCGTTGGTTGTCTCAAGGGAAAATACTAAGCAGGGTTTATGAGTTCAGAAATCAGATTTACTTTTTTTCTCATTGAAAAAAATCTCATTTGACAAATATTTTTGAAGATGACATTTGGATTAAAAAATTGGCATATTTAACTGATATTTTTGGTATTCTTAATGAACTGAGTTTAAAACCACAGGGAAAAAATGTATTGTGTTCCCTGTGATGTATTCCAACATGTCAAACACATCCAGGGATTTCGAAAGACATCATTGTTATGGCAAGCAAGACTTAAAAGTAACTGTCTTAGCTACTACATGTTTCCAAGATTTTTGCAACACATTGAAGAGAATATTATTAATACAAACATTTGAAAGAAATAAAATTAGAGATATCGTTGAATCTGACTTCTCTATCTCAAACTTTTAAACATTTCTTTCCAGAAGAAAAATTTGAAACATTAAGGGAAAACGGTTGGGTAAGAGATCCACTTGCGGCAAGATGTGGTGGCTCACGCTTGTAATCCCAGCACTTTGGGAGGCTGAGGTGGGCAGATCACGAGGTCAGGAGATCAAGACCATCCTGGCCAACAAGGTGAAACCCCGTCTCTACTAAAAATACAAAAATTAGCTGGGCTTATGGTGCACGCCTCTAGTCCCAGCTACTCGGAAAGCTGAGGCAGGTGAATTGCTTGAACCTGGGAGGAGGAGGTTGCAGTGAGCCGATATTGTGGCACTGCACCCCAGCCTGGTGACCATCTCAAAAAAAAAGAAAATCCACTTGCTTTTTGAAACCCGGAATCAATAATTGGGCTTAATTAATAACTAGTGCCTGAAGAAGAGAATGAATTATCTCAGCTTAGTCATTCATATACATTGAAGAATGATTATGAGACCTTAAGTTTATCAGCATTTTGGATTAAGGTAAAGGAAGACTTTCCTTTGTTAAGTAGAAAGAGTGTCCTGCTATAACTACCATTCACAACTAGTTTGTGTGAACTAGGGTGTTCTATGTTAACTCAGTTAAAAGCAACAGAAAGAAATGTGTCGAATGGTGCAGCAGCTGTGTGGGTAGCGTTATCTTCCTGTGTTCCAGACTGGAAGGAACTTATGAACAAGCAAGCACACCCATCATAATTAATAAAATCTTATCTAGGTTTTGGTTTTGTATTTCTTATTTTGTAGTATTTTTCTGTATTATATTTAAACGGCAATATAACATTATATGTGATACTTTTATTATGTTTTAATTTTTGTTGTATCTGATAAAATTATTTTATGTTTGCTTAAAAAAAGAAGAAAGTATGGAAATGAGATAATATATGTGAATATACTAAAGTGCTCTGTTGACTATAAATCATTGAACAAATATAATAACTATTACATTTATTTCTAAAAGGGTGCTCTCTGGAGGGTAATGAAGGTATGTGGTCAAGAAATAGTTAAAAGCCAAATCCCCAAGTGGCTACAGATGTTTAATGGTAGGAGACCAGAAGGATGGGGAATTGATGACTTTTGGCAGTAAGGAGTCCTTTGTTGGTCAGCATCCACCCCTGCTGACCAGTCTGCTCCGATGACGTGGCCCAGCATGAGGCACAGCTGAGGAGAAGCCAATCCTGGGCACAGCTGGAGGCAGGCAGAGACCCTCACAGGTGTCTAGGCCATGCTCCTCAACTGGACAAGGCTAGTAGAAGCCACCTAGACAGATCTAGGCCAAGGAAGAGCTTTAGAAACAAAGCTGGAAATGGAGTTTTTATTCCGGTTGGCATAGGTGGAATAGAACCAGCAGCATGGATCAAATATTAGGTGCAAAAGACAAGGTGAAGCCAAACATGGAACAATGCCAGGTCAGGAACTGGCAGGATTAGGAACAAGCCAGAACACAGTGTGTGGAGCTGTCAGGTGAGGTTCAGGTCCAAAGCTTTCAAGCAAAGAATATTGAGACCCATGTTAGTGTCATGCTGGCTTTGTGACCCAAAGGCAGCCCCTGGTATCTTAAGGAACACATGCAGAGCCAAACACCCTGGATAAAAGTAAACTTCCTCAAAAACATGACTACTGGGCCTGGAGCAGTGGCTCACTGCCTCTAATCCCAGCAACTCAGGAGGCTAAGATGGAGGGATTGCTTGAGGCCAGGAGTTTAAGACCAGTCTGAGCAACATAGCCAGATGTCTATAAAATATTAAAAATTACCTGGGTGTGGTGGCACACACCTGTAGTCCTAGCTACTTGGGAGGCTGACACGGGAAGATCACTTGACCCAGGGAGGTCGAAGCTGCAGTGAGCCATGATCACCACACTACTGCATCTGCCCTGGGTGACAGAACAAGACCCCCTCTCTTTAAAGAAAAAATAGCTATTGAAGATTTTCTCCTTTACTGTGAGCTTTCAGCACCTGCTGATGGAGAGACTGAGAATTCCCTACTATTGATATTAAGACCCTTTTTATTTGAGATGGAGTCTCACTCTGTCTTGCCCAGGCTGAAGTGCAGTGGCACAACCTCGGCTCACTGCAACCTCTGCATCCCAGGTTCAAGCAATTCTCCTGTCTCAGCTGTAGAGACGAGGTTTCACCATGTTGGCCAGGCTGGTCTCGAACTCTTGACCTCAGGAGTCCTTGGCCTCTCGAAGTGCTGGGATTATAGGCATGAGCCACTGTGCCTGGCCAAGACCCATTTTAAGAAAGCAAATCATTTCAATGCAGACAGTATGGCATGCAGACAGCTTGAGATGCAGAAAAGGACTTAGAAGCAAAACCAGACAATAAATGAAGAGGATGCTGACAAAATCAGGACAGAGATAATCTCCTGGCCACATCTGGCTACAGCTGTCACAGTCCCCTAGAGAAAAGGGACTGGCATCAATAACTGAACAGCACTTCACCCTTTTTGTGATGATTTTGTGTCTATACACTTGCTTAATTCCACTTGTATAGTTCTCATCTCCTAGTGCCAGTATAGTCATTCTGGACTGACCTCTGTGTTGCCATTGTCTTTACAGAGTTCAGGAGAAAACAAAACTCCTCTCTGGATATGGTAATAAGAAATGCTTGTTGTTATTTAAAAAAAAAAAAAAAAAAAAAAAAAAAAAAAAAAGATCCCTAGGCCAGGTAGATTCCAACAGGTAGTCACTGTTTTGGTCCTGCTGCCCGAATAGAGCCAACCAGGTAACTGCTGTCCTTGCCCCCTTAGCAAATGTAGGACAAGCCAGAACATTAAAAAACACAGCCTAAACATGCCTCATGGCTATGTGGGTGTGCCACATATTACACAAGGACATAAATTAATTAAGAAGCAAGGAAGGGACTAAGGACTGGGTAAGACATGAAGGAGTCCAAGAAACAGCAAGAACTCCAATCACTGAGAATATGACCTGGGAACGTGCCAGGCGCGGTGGCTCACGCCTGTAATCCCAGCATTTTGGGAGGCCGAGGCAGGTTGATTACAAGGTCAAGAGAAAGAGGCCATTCTGGCCAACATGGTGAAACCCCGTCTCTACCAAAACTACAAAAATTAGGTGGGTATGGTGGTGTGCGCCTGTAGTCCCAGCTACTCTGGAGGCTGAGGCAGGAGAATCGCTTGAACCCAGGAGGCAGAGGTTGCAGTGAACCGAGATGGTGCCACTGCACTCCAGCCTGGCTGCAGAACGAGACCCCGTCTCAAAGGAAAAAAAAGAGAGAGAGAGAGAGAACGTGTCGCTGAGAGATTCCAAGTTTCTGCAAGATGAGTGAGCATTTTTCTCATGCTGCCTCTTTTCTAAGAAGCTAAAGAAGAGGCGATCGCAGCTCCAGGACTGCAGGCACATCAGGAAGGAGGTGGGAGGTCCTGGGGAAGCCACCACCAGCGCTCGGTGGGCTCATGCTCTTCTCAGGGCAGCAGGAGTTGAGGTTTAGCATGCTGAGGTTTCAAAAGTTTGGCTGACTCCAGTCTTCCTTAGTTCTGCAAAAATTCCACAGAAGTGCTGTGATCCCCCTGGAGCCTCCAGTCACTCCTAAAGGAAATATTTTCAGGTACCTGACTCCCCTCTTTCCTCTCTTCCAGATGTTAAGTTTTAGCTCTCTTTGTTCATAAATATGTTGCTATTTTTGTTTTTGTTGTTTTTCCCCAAGCCAAAAACTTCAATAACCACAGGGAAACACAAAGGAAAGGAAAGTGTGATAAATAGCCATTGCCCACACTCCAGCCCAAACTCTTAGGGAGAGTGTGCTCTTAACATCTGCTCCGAACTACAAACCACAAATATTAGTTTTAACATGGAGGAAAAATATGCTTCTTTAAAAAGAGCCACAAAGGAACATCCTGTATGTCACAGTCCAGGAGCCTCCTACACAAAGGGGAGCTGGGAGTCAGTGCCGGGTGCAAATGACAGGCGTCTTCCCTGTCTGATGGTCTCGGGCCTCCCAGCCATTGTGAGTCCCACTCCTCACCATTGCACTTGATGGAGCTGGCTGACCACGTGGAAAATTACCCAAAGGCTGTAAAAAAAAAATTCACAGAAAGTTACAGAATGTCACAATGAAAACGCTGTGCCGCTTGGGACAAAAGAATGGAACAAAATCTTTGCAGAGCAACACCTACTGCACCTTCACTGAGCCGTGCCACGCTCCCCACACCCACTGCCCCTGCCCTCACCTTTCCCTTCAATTTGTGCTTGCTGACCCTTTATAAAATTAGAAGACTTTGTGTCATACTCTGGCCTAGAATGAAGCAAAAGTTCAAGAGACACACTGTGGAATGCCTGTTCTACCCACATCCCCCTCTCCAGGGACTGTCTCTGCTCCTAGTCCCTTTAGCTTAACTGGTCATTCATTCATTGAGAGTACAGGTATGTACTGATCACCTATTGTATTCCAAGCACTGTGGTAGATAAAGATATGAAAAATGAGCAATACAGACAAGGACCCTTTCTCATAGAGTCCATTTTTTAATGGGGAGAGTTAGCTGGTATGCAAGTAAACAAATAAACAAAATAATTTTGGATAATGATACCTACTATGAATTTTTTAAGACAAGCAAAACAAAGTGATGTTCTAGAGCACAGATCCCCAGGGCTATTAACCAGTACCTGTCCATGGCCTGTTAGGAACTGGGCTGCACAGCGGAGGTGAGCCGTGGGCCAGCAAGCAAGTGAAGCTTCC
This sequence comes from Rhinopithecus roxellana, assembly GCF_007565055.1. Taxonomy (NCBI): domain Eukaryota; kingdom Metazoa; phylum Chordata; class Mammalia; order Primates; family Cercopithecidae; genus Rhinopithecus; species Rhinopithecus roxellana. Next base: position 90,219,432 of record NC_044563.1, on the reverse strand, counting down.
TCTGTATTTACAGCCTTTCCTCATTGCTCACATTAGCACCAGAGCTCCACCTCCTGTCAGATCAGTGGTAGCATTAGATTCTCATAGGAGTGCGAACCCTATTGTGAACTGCACATGGAGGAATCTAGGTTGTACGTTCCTTATGAAAATCTAATCCCTGATGATCTGAGGTGGAACCGTTTCATCCCAAAACCATTCCTGGAAAAATTGTCTTCCACGAAACCAGTCCCTGGTGCCAAAAATGTTGGGGACCACAGTTCTAGCAAATGATTTGGGAGAAGGGGTTCCTACTTTAGATAAAATAGACTAAGAGAGCCTCTCTGAGAATGTATGAGCTTGCACCTGAGTGATGAGGAGTTGTGGCTGCAGTGAGAGTCAAGATTGTGGCTGCAGTCTTCCTTCTTGGGCAGAAGGAAGAACAAGTATAAAGGTCCTGGGGTAGGAATCGGAAAGGACCAGAAAGGCCAGAGTAGCTTAAGCCTGTAAAAAAAAAAGAAAAGAAAAGAAAAAAGTTTAGGCTGCGCACAGTGGCTCACACTCATAATCCCAGCACTTTGGGAGGCCAGGAGTTCTAGACCAGCCTGGGCAACATAGTAAGACCCAATCTCTTTTTTTAAAAAAATTAAAATTAGCCAGGTAAGGTGGTGTATGCCTGTTGTCTTAGTTACTTGGGAAGCTGAGATAGGAGGATCACTTGGGCCTGGGAGTTTGAGGCTGCAGTGAAACATGATGAAGCTGCTGCACTCCAGCCTGGGCAATAGTAAGACCTCATCTCTAAAAAGAAAAGAGAATGAGTTTGCAGAGTAGCAGAGGCCTTGGTAAGAAGTGTGAAATTTATTTTAACAGCAACAGGAAATCACTGGAAATTTTTAAACAAAGGAGTGGCATAACCTGATAGACATGTTCAATGGAATCATTTGGGTACTATGCGGAAGGTGGATCCTTGGAGGGCCATAGTGGAAGCCAGGAAACCACTCAGGAGTCAATTGCAATAGCCCAGGCAAGACATGATGGTGGCTTTAACAGGAGCAGTCAGTCAGCAGTGGCAATGGAGAAGTAGACTCACTAATCATATATCATGGAGGCACTGACAGGTAGCTTGCTGATATAGTAAATGGGAAAGGAGAAGGGAAGAGCTGAGTGAAGCATGATCCTGAGTTTTGGCCTTCAGCCACTCAGTGTATGAGCATGACTTTGATGGAAAATACTAAGAAGGAACTGGTTTGGAGGTGAAAATCAAGAGTTCAAGTTTACCCAGTTAAGTTTAAGATTAGGCATCCAAATGGAGATGTCTGGGAGGAGCAGGTAGTTGAGATTCAGGGAAGCTATCAAGGCTGCAGATAAATATGTGGGAGTCATTGGTATATAGAAGGTGTTTAAAGCCCTAGGACTAGATGAGATCAACTAGGGAAAGTGTATAGATAGAGAAAAGAAAAGGACCAAAGAAAGAGTCCATGGGAATTCCCAAAAGAGGGTGAAGCATGCCCAAAGGATGTAGCAGACAAATCAGAAGCATGTGTTATCATGAAGGTCAAAAGAAGCAAGTTTTTCAAGAACGGGGTGGTCAAGTTGTGGAATGCTGCTGAGAGACTGAGTATTATGAAGACAGACAGCAAAGTGACCATGAGATTTGGCAACATGGAAATGCTGGTTTCCTTGACAAGAATAGCTTCAAAGGACTGATGGAACCGAGAGAATGTATTGAACAGTGACTAGAACTTCTAATGAAACATAGGGGTGTAAACATATGTGGTATGTCCATTCCATCCTGACACCCATTAAAGTAAAAGTAATGAAAGTTTGTTAAAAAGAAAAAGAGTGAGCCCACAAGAACAAAGAGAATGGCATGAACATGACAGAGGACAAGAGAAGTCAATAATTATTGGAAGAGGTAAGAAGCTAGATGATAACCAACTTAGCAAAGCAGAGAGAGCTGAAACCAAGGTGAATGCAAAGAAAAATATTAGCAAGAAGCAAGCAAGCTCCAACCACCAACCCCACAAAGCCTCATACATTGGAGCCAGGGTGAGAAATGGGGCTGAAAACAGGTGGATAGGGCAGAAGTGTTTATAAGAAAGTGTTCCTACTCCAGTCCTCCTCCTAACCCTGCACTGCCTGGAAACTACCCTGGTAGGCTATAGATGATTTCATCTCCAGATAAATTGATCTAGAGAGACTCAAGGATAAGCAATACCTGGCAAAGAGAAAGTTAAAGAAGCACTTTCCTGAAAGTGGGGAGATTAAGTGAAATCTACATATGGGATGGTGAGACCCTCCCATCTTCCCCAGTTCAGCAGCCAGCCCTGTTGACAGTCCTCTCTGGAGGGCACTGAGGGGCTGTGGGTTACTCCCACTCTAGCTGGTAGCCAAGTTGGCTATGTACAGGCAGAGGAAGCCAATCAAGATGAGAGGAGAGAGAAAGTAGTAAAGAAGAAAGATGCTGCTGTCCCTGGGAGATGTGGTGCTGGCCTCAGGCCAGGAGCAGATAGCTCTTCCAATCTCATGACCTGGCGCATACTCACAACACCTTTTCCTTGAGCCGCTTGAGTAGCTTCCAACCTCCTAGGCAGATGATCTATAGCAAAGGCTGGAAGCATCCAGAAGAAGGCTGATTTTCCAGACCTTGTCCAAGTTCCACTTGCAGTGCTCTTGGTATTTGTTATGCAGAGGTGGCCAACTGAGCTGCAGACTTCCCTTTCCCCCAGGGACTCCAGAATGTCCAAGAAGAGCCCATCTACAGGTCTGAAGGTTCTAGAAAGGCAAGCAGTGGTCCCACATCATAGAAGGCCAGGCTGTTAGGCAATATCTTGTGTAGCTACCACATGTTACAGATAGGGAAGGTAAACCCAGAGGCATTAAGCCATTTGCCTAAAGTCACAGAGCTTTATTATCTGAAGAACTGGTTAAAGGTAAATTCCAGTCTCTTGACTTTCAGCCCCTAACTCTTTCCACTACCCCATATTGCCTCCCACTAGACTTGATTGATTTGAAACATGGGCTGTGCCCAAAGACTACTTGGACAGGTGAGATTTGCTTATTTCCATGGCACTACTGATATCAAAATACTAAAGCATGAAACTCTAGATTCACTATTGTGTAGCAGGTAACATGCTGAATGCAGAGCCCAGCAATGTGGGTTCCGGTCCTACCCTTACCTCCTTGTTCTGTGTTATCACATAGGCAAGTTGCTGATGCACCCCTCCAGACCTTGTTTTCCTCATTTGTAAAACATAGACAAAGTGACAGTGCTAAGGGCAGAGGAAAGAACACGAATTCCAAGGGTCTGAGAGCATCGCCTAAATATGCCTCTAAAACTCGAAATTTCTCTCCAGGCTCCCTATTTCCTTAAATATATATCTATGCAAATTCAGTATTTTTGTTTTATGTATATTTTTTATGTATTTTGTTTTACGTATATTTAGTATATTTGTTTTAATATAAACATAGGTGGGGGTGCTATTCCCCTCCAATGTTCACATCAAATTGATGCTCCAGGAAGATGACCCATATTAGTCCTAACTTTGCTTGTCCTTCATATAACCTGATGCTAAAAGGCCTCCTTTTAATGTCCTTTGTGAAGAAAAGAATAAACGTGTTAAAGACTCAAGCAGCAGTGTCAGCTCAGGCCAGGGCCATGCTGTTATGGTCCAGTCCACCATTTCTCCAAGGCTTCACGGGTGCCTCACACTATCCACAAAACAATGGGGCCCAGAGAGATCCCCTTCCTTCCACCTAAAATTGCCCTTTCCCACAGCAAGTATCCTCTGGCACCCACAGCAGACAAAATCTGAGAGTTGAAATCTCCTCTTATAAGAACCCAGGAGAGTTGTGAGTTTGAGTCTCCGGTGCTCCATGATCAGTTCCCAGGGATGCCAAGGAAGCTCTCACATGCCTGTAAGGCATAGCTCTCCCTGCGAGGCATGGGAGGCATCCAGCTTCTCTCCATCCTTCCCAGGAAGGGAGGGCCCCACAGGAAACCCACATCTCACTCCCCCTGCCCTCTGCTTCCTGCTGTCTCTGCCCCTGCCCCATGTCAATGCTCCTACCAAAGTCCCTTTCTGTAACCTGACCTTGTCCCCAAGTCCATCTCCATCCTTCTCTGCCCTGTGGTGTTACAGGACTCCCTCCTTGGTCCCCATCCCACTCCACCCCTCGGATTCCTTGTTAGTAAACATGACAAAATGTTCTGCAGTGTAGCAACAGGCAGGCATTCTCGGTGGCTGAGGGCCCCTGAGGACAGGGCAGGAGGGACTGGCTACAGCTCCCAGTTTCTAGCCAGGCCTGGGCAGATTCCACTAGTGAGCTGCTGATTCAATTCCAGACAAATATTATCAAGGCCCACTGTGGGCCCAGCCCTGCACTAGGTTCGGGGGGCAGCTGTGAAGCACACACAGCATGCCACAGCCCCTGGGTTGGGGTGCAGGCTTGAGAACCCACAATTACAATCTGTGAGTTACACAGACAAGATGCCTGCTGAATGGAGAAGGGCAGAGCGGGTGAGGGAAGGGAGCAGAGAAGAAATCAGGGAGGCCAGCCCTCCCATAGCCACAGCACACCAGCAGCAGGACTCTGATGGCCAGCTCCCAAGAGGCCACTGTAACACACAGACCAGCAGTCAGGGCTGCCTGAGCTGGGGCAGGGGAGGACGTGAAAGGAACCAGGGCTGTTATCCAGCTTAGCTAGTCCTGATTTTTTGTTTTTTTATTTTTCATTTTTTTTGTTCGTTTGTTTTTTGAGACAGAGTCTCACTCTGTCACCCAGGCTGGAGTGCAGTGGAGCAATCTCGGCTCACTGCAACCTCCGCCTCTGCCTCCCAGGTTCAAGCAGTTCTCATGCCTCAGCCTCCCGAGTAGCTAGGGTTACAGGTGTGAGCCACCACACCTGACTAATTTTTGTATTTTTAATAGAGGCAGGGTTTCACCATGTTGGCCAGTCTGGTCTAGAACTCCTGACTGTGACTCAGCCTCCCAAAGTGCTGGGATTATAGGCGTGAGCCACTACGCCCAGCCAGCTTACTATTCCTGAGCCAAACTGCCATTTTCCCTCATTCAATTCACAAACATTGGGCCCAGGAGAGCCCCAACAAGTGACCAGAGTGGGAGGGCTGGGAGCTGTCCAACAGCACCACTCTGAGGTACCAACTCCTGATTTCATCAAAAGCCTCCAAGATCAAGACCAAAAAGACAGTGTGTGTTGTAACAAGGAGGAGGAAAAGGGAATCATGGAAGGAAGGATCCAGGGATGCAGAATGAGAGTGAGACGTGGGACTCAGGAGCGAGAAAACAACAAGCAAAAAACAGAGTTGGCCATGGATAGCCACAAGTGCAGTCAGAGCTAAAGCACACCTGCTGAATGTGTGCAGGTGTTCAGCATCACGCAAGGCCAGAGAGAGGCCCAATCCCACCCCTTCCCATAGGGCATGCCTGCCCCGGTACCAGAGGAAGTGACTGCAATGCACCCTTGTTCCACTGTCAAATTAGCTACTGATAGTGGTACCTCGAGGGGCTCCCACCCTGGACTTTATCCAGGTTGTCATCCCCACACACATCTTTTTTTTAAGCTCTCAAAAACACAGAATTTGACTATTCATAACCATTAGTTCCAGGCATTCCCAGCACATATTGATGTCATTGTATGACCCTCTTTTATTATTTCACTTATGTCATGCCTAATGATTTCTGAAAACTTCTTTGAAAGTCAAATTCAAATGACTGAAGGTCAAAAAATACATCTGTATTATGGATGGGAGTTTTATAACTGAAATATATTAGTGCCTCCAGGGGCTAAGAGAACTTCTGGGTTCCATACAAAACACACAGGAACTGAAAACATCCTAGAAAAGCTAAATGTGATTGCTTCTTTAGCAATGCTGACACTCAGAATTCCAAGAGCCACACCTTTCCCTAAGTCCTCCACCCTCAGGACCCCCCACACTAAATACACAACTCTAAACCAGGAGTTGGCAAGCGATGCCCCAACAGCCAAATTAGGCCCACCACCCACTTTATGTGCATGATGAGCTAAGAATTGTCTTACATTTTTTATGCCGGGTGCAGTGGCTCCCAGCCTAAAAACCCCTGTCTCTACTAAAAATACAAAAATTAGCCAGGCGTGGCGGTGTGTGCCTGTAATCCCAACTACTCAGGAGGCTGAGGCAGCAGAATCGCTTGAACCTGGGAGGCAGAGGTTGCAGTGAGCTGAGATCATGCCACTGTGCTCCAGCCTGGGCAACAGAGCAAAACTCTGTCTCAAAAAAAAAAAAAATTGTCTTTACATTTTTAATTGTTGAGAAAAAAAAATCCAAAGAAGAGTATTTTGTGACACATGAAAATTACATGAATTCCAATTTCACCATTCTTGGAACATGACCACATTTATTCATTTACCCATTGTCCTTGGTTGCTTTTCCACTGCAATGGCAGAGTTGAGTAGTTGTGACAGACACCATATGAACCCAGGAGCCTCAGACATTTACTATCTAGCCCTTTACAGGAAAGTTTGCCAACACTTGCTCTAGACCAAAGCCCAGAAAGAGAATTTAAGACCCATCCGGCTGACCACTCTCACTTCTCTTCCCCTCCCACTCCATTTCTCCTTGCATTGCCCCTGCCACCGCCCTCCACTCTCCACCATCTCCTGTCCTCCCTCCTTCTTCCTCTCACAATTCCCTGGGACCAAGAAATGGGTGCTTATTTGCTTCCTTTATGTCAGATCCTCCCCCTTTCTACTCTAGCCTCACAAGTAAGCCTTAGGGACAGGCACAGGTACCTTCTCTAGGCCAGAGTTTCCCCGTGGAAGTGCTTCAGATGGGCCACAGGTGTGAGCACAATGGTGATGCCTTGGGTCCTCAGGTAAGAGCGGCTGGAGTGCACAGGTTGGGTATCTCTAGGGAGAACCTCACCTACAGCTCTTTGGAGGGCAGCCAAGAGTGGGCCCCATCAAACAGCAAGGACAGTGATCTCATCCCAAGCGGCGAGGGAGGCCGCCCCCCGGGACACGTCCTTTGGCAGCTTGCTGCATAGTGTGCCACCCCTACATGGACAGGGCCAGAAACCCACTGGAGGAGTGTGTGTCCCTTGTGTCGAGTGAGCACAGAGCACAAGCCAGGAGGGATGGGGCCGGGAGCAAGGAGAGAAGGAGGGAGCTCCTGGCGGCCACAGGAGCAATGGCAGGCCTGAATCCGTCTTCAAGCATATGTGCAGAAACCATATCATTCATGGTCCAAAATAGTACAGTTTCTTTTTTCAAATTGACTTTAATGAGGTATAATTTACATACAATAAAATGCATCTAGTTTAACTATATATTGGTATGAGTTTCTGCAAATGTATACAAGGGTGATCCACCAGTGTCACCACTCCCATGATCAAGATACACAATGTTGTCACTACCCCCCAAAAGCCCCATGTTCCCCACTGCGGTCACTCACCCCCACCACTGCCTGAGACGACTACTCATCTGTCTTCCATCACTACAAATTAGTTTTGCCTGTTCTGGAATTTCAAATAAATGGAATCATACAGCATGTACTGTTTTGTGTCTGGCTTCTTTCATTCAGGGCAATGTTTCGAGATTCATCCACACTGTGTATCAACACCAAGCTGGCACACTTCTTGTTTGTTTTTGAGCAAAAGGAAGTTCTCTGAATAGTCATGTCATGTCAGAAGAATGAATCAGAGCCCTTCGGGACAAATCAGGACAACAGTCACTCGATGTATATGGGCTATTCCTGTCTTTCTCGGCAGGTGAGCCTCTTTAGTCACATCCACACTGGCTGCAGGATATCTGATGAAAAGCGCATGTGTATTCTGCAGATTAGGGCTTCACCACTACCCAAGTGCACTTGAATCCAAAAGGTTTGAAGGGTGCTAAATCCAATGCGCATCGCAAGAAAGTTCAACACCGCATTTGTTGTTGAAAAAAAAGAAAATGCTGTTACAGTCTTTATATAGTGTCAACTGGTATATATATTTTTAGTAGGTGCAAAATTGTTTTTAACTTTTTATCACCAATCTGTACAAACAAAATTTCCTGTTAATGATGATTATGGGTACAATGTACACTATTCATGTGATAGCTACAGGAAAAGCTCAGACTTCACCACTTTGCAATATATCCATGTAACAAAATGGCACTTGTATCCACTAAATCTATAAACATTTAAAAATTAGAAACAAATAAAATTTGAAACAAGAATTTGAAGAAACCCTTAAAAATCTTGATCAGAAATCCCATGTAGCCATTTCAAGGTAAAACTACATTAAAAAAGCATATGCTAATTTGAAGCAAGCTCATGTTTAACAATACAATATTTAAATGATTTTATTTAGAATGTTATATAAATTCAATATTTAATATCTCGTTTCGTATATTATTGTAATAATATAACATGAAGAAAATGTGAATCTTTTTCACTGGCTCCCATGTAGGTGTTCCCAAATGCCCTTTAGCTAACCCCAGTGTGCCATAAGCATATTCTCACTTTCTAAGTGTGTTGTGAACAGGGAAGCATTAGTCAGCACTGCCCCCACACTATGGGAGAAGCCAGTACCCTGGGCTAGGACACATGTTTTCTTGCTAAAGAGACCTCTCCTGCCCTCTAGTGATAATTTTTGTAGCTGGGTCTCAGAGGGAAAACAGTGATGTAATGAGTAATTAAATATACCTGCTTTATATTTGCAAAATTGCCATCCCTGTCACATGCATTATACCTATCTTGGGTCCTGACAGATAAAAGCTTTCACAAGCATCCTTCTGTTGCTCCATGGGGCCTGAGAGGTTGAGCCTGTGGCTTCTCTTCCATGATTCCACCACTCCTCTCTGCCCTCATCTTCTCCACTCCTGTGACATGGCAAAGCCTCCACCATCCCCAGCCAGTGACACCACCCTTGCCATCATCTAGGACCATTGGCCACTGAACCCCCTTCCCACCCTTAGCAGATGCAAGGACTGTAGTGGTGGAGAGGGGAGCATGGGCCTGGGAAGCAAACACCCAATTGTTCATTGTACAACAATTTGTTATCAACGGACAAGTCCAGGCATTCAGAGAATTTGGGATTCTCTTGGCACACAGAGGAAAAGGGGGGCAGCTCTACCATAAATGCTTCCCATACCCCCTTGTCTCCGTAGAAACCCAGCCTTTTATCCCCAAGCAGCAGCACGTAGCAAGTGGCCACACAAGAGTGAAGGCAAAATCACCATTCGTCAACTAAAGGATGAAGTATCTGTTTGAGTTATCAGTATATAGTTACAGAAGTGAAAGATATATGAACGAAAATTATGTGAAAATTGGAACATATCAAAGTTGACGATCACCTATGCAAACAACAAAAAAGTTGTTGAGAACAGCTGAATTTCCATCTGAAATGAGAACTATAGAATATTTTGTATTGAGGTAATTTCTGTTCTGTTGAGTAGAAATCCAGCAAACAACAATTTTTTTGTTTGTTTGTTTGTTTGTTTTTGAGATGGAGTTTCGCTCTCGTTGCCCAGGCTGGAGTACAATGGTGAGATCTCGGCTCACTGTAACCTCCGCTTCCCAGGTTCAAGCGATTCTCCTGCCTCAGCCTCCCGAGCAGCTGGGATTACAGGTGCCTGCCACCATGCCCAGTTAATTTTTGTATTTTTTGTAGAGACAAAGTTTCATCATGTTGATCAGGCTGGTCTCGAACTCCTGACCTTAGGTGATCCATCCGCTTTGGCCTCCCAAAGTGCTGAGATTACAGGCATGAGCCACTGCACCCGGCCACAAACTACAATTCTATATCTACTTGGCCCTCCATATCCAAGAGTTCCATAGCCATGGATTCAACCAAATGTGGATGGGAAATGTTCGAAAAAGAAAGTGGCATCCATCCTAAACATATACAGACTTTTATTCTCTTCATTATTTCCAAGAAATAGAGTATAACAACTATTTACATAGTATCTACATTTTATTAGCTATTATCGGTACGGTTAAGCATCCATTAACAACAGGGATATGGTCTGAGAGATGTGTCATTAGGTGATTTTGTTGTGCAAACATCACAGAGTGTACTTCCATAAACCTAGATTGTATAGCCTACCACATACCTAGGCTATATGGGGTAGCCTGTGGCTCCCAGGCTGCAAACCTCTACAGCATGTTCTGTACTGAATACTGTAGGCAACTGTAACACAATAGTAAGGATTTGTGTATTTAAACATACGTAAACAAAGAAAAGATACAGTAAAAATACAGTATAAAATATTTAAAAATGAACAAATGGAGCTTGCAGGACTGGAAGTTGCTCTGGGTGAGTCAGTGAGAGATCGGTGAGTGAATGTGAAGGCCGAGGACATCACTGCACACTATCGTAGACTTCACAAATGCTGTACAATTAGGCCACACTAAATTTATTTTAAAAGTTTTATCTTTCTTCAATAATAGATTAATCTTAACTTACTGTAACTTTTCTACTTTGTAAACTTGTTAATCTTTGCAAATTGTGACTCTTTTGTAATAACATTTAGCTTGAAACACATAGTATAACTGTACAAAAATTCTTTATATCCTTATTCTATGAGCTTTCATCTATTTTTTATAAACTTTTTTTTTTTACTCTCTAAAACTTTAAACTTTTTTGTTAAAAACGAAGACACAAACACACACATTAGCCTAGGCCTGCACAGGGTCAGGATCATCCTTATCACTGTTTTCCACCTCCACATCTTGTCCCACTGGAAGGTCTTCAGGGGCAGTAACATGCACGGAGCTGTCATCTCCTATCCTAACAGTGTCTTCTTCTGGAATACCTTCTGAAGGACCCCCGAGGCTATTTTACAGAACAATTTTTTATAATTAGAAGGAGTACACTCTAATGATAAAATATATAGTATAATATAATAAACACATAAACCAGTAACATAGTCATTTATCATCTTATCAAGTATTATGCACTGCACATAATTGTATGTGCTATACTTTTATGCAACTGGCAGTGCAGTAGGTTTGTTTACACCAGAAACAATGTGAATGGTTGTTTATCATCACAACACATAAATGATGCATTGCACTATGACTTTATGAGGGCTACGCTGTCACTAGGCAATAGTAATTTTTCAGTTCCATTTTAATCTTATGGGACCCATTGTATATGTAGCCCATCGTTGACTTAATCATCATTGTGTGGCACATGACTGTAATCGAGAGATGATTAAAGTATACAGAGGATGTGCATAGCTTATAGGCAAATACTATGCCATTTTATACCAGGGACTTGAGCATCCTCAGATTTTGGTATCTGTGGGAGGTCCTGGAACCAATCCCCCATAGAAATCAAGGGACAATTGTAGTATGTTCCAGTGTTCAGTTCCATCTAATCTTCATTCTGCTCTGCTACAGTTTCAAACTCTGCAGGCCAAAAGCCCTGAATTCTCTGCCTAGCCCTCTTTTGTCCAGGTAGAGACCCAGAAGTCCATTTGGGGAAGAGCTGTCAGAAAGGTAAGTCATAGACAGGAGTGGCAGCTTGTATGACTATGATGGACATCAGAGGGACACAGGATTTCTCTCCTAGCCTTTATTTCTAAGTAGACCCCTTTCAGAAGCACCCTCTACCCCAGATAGGTTTGCCAAGTCCTAGTCCTGATGTCTAACTAATTCCTTTTCCCTGGACTACGTGAGCCGACTGGGCCATAGAGCTAGGCAGTAACCAGCCAAATCTCTTCCTAGTCACAGATACATGTGGCACAACAAGGCAGGTGCCTCGGTGTCCAGGTGGACAGGCTCTGATCATAGCTCATTTGGAATCAAAGAGCAGCTGTCTTGGGCCCCCAGACTGTTGGTCTCTAGATCAGTGGGGCCCCCATTAGATCCCACACAAGATGGCAGTCATCAACAATTGAGCTCCACTGAGTCCCAGTGGGACTGAGGTCTGACGATCTCTTGAGGACTCTTCCCCTATCACATTGATCTTTCTGAAGACAAATTTTATCATCGGATATGTGTCAGGTAGGGCTCCTCTGGTTGCAAGTGAATTTTTTAAAATTCTAATTGGCTTAAGCAAAAAAGAGTACATGAAACTAAAAAGGACCAGGGTCAGCTGGCTTCAGGCAAAGCTTCACATTAGGTTCAAAGAATGGCATCGCCCAGTTTAGCTGTGCCTCTGCTCTGCTGTCTCTGTTGGTTTCAATCTCAGACTTCACATCTATGGAAAAATGGCTACCAGCAATTCCAAGCTTCATCTTCCCAGATACACATCCAATGAGAAAAGAACAAGTCTCTTCCCCAGTGCTCAAGATCAATTCCTGGAATTCACTCAGAAAGACCACTCTTGGGCCATGCACCTGTCCCTGAACTAATCACTACAGTCATAGCGATGGAACAGGACACATTCCCAACACATCCAAGCTGTGCTCTCTTCTAAAGTCTAGCCATCAAGGCAGCAGCAACCTCAAGTACCAATTTCTGAGTCAAACCAATCTGCCCATGTCCACTTCCAGGTCTCAGCTTCTACAGAACTCTTTGTCCTCCCATCTTTTTTTTCCCCTGGGCTGTCCACCCAGAGGCTACCTCACTGAGCCTGTTGGCCAGCTGGCCCTCCCTGGTTCTTGATATAACCTACTCCTCGGTGCCCTCTCTTCCACCTCCAAGTTTAGGCCTGAACTCAGGAACTGGAAAATCGTCTTTCAAAACCCTGAATCTGTTAGCACGAGGCAGCCAGAGTTCCTAGAGAAAGACAGAGCTTCCCTGTGCTCAGGTGCCCAAAGTGTGCCCCTGCCAGGTTGCCTGGCACAGGAGACCAGCTGTGGTTCCCGATGAGGCGTGTGAAGAACTGGTAAGACAGAGGGCAGAACAAGAGCCATTCAGGAAACAAAACCTCTCATCCAGCTTCCTCCTAGATGGTACAGACTGTGAAGGGCCTTAAATGCTGTGTCAAGGAGCTGAGACTTGATCCAACAGGAGGTGAAGGGTAGTCAAAAGGCTTGCTGGACAGGTGAATGGGTGGATGAACACACAAACAAGTAACCTTAGCTCAGAGATGGAAAGCGACTTGCCCCATATCACATAGGAAGCAAGTGGCAGAAACAGGACCAAACTCCAGGCCTACCTGTGCTCATCCTAGGGCTCTAATATCAGCCCAGGCTGCCTCCATCTCAACAGGGCAGCCTGGGAAACTTGGAGATTGTCAGGCACTTCTCAGAGGCACCAGACCTGGGCTTCTGAGCTTGGAGCAAAAGCAGAGGCCTGGGCATTAGAAATGTGGACACTGGGAAATTTCAGGAAGGCTTGAGCTGGTGCCTAAAGTTGAGGCTGGGGAATTTGAGTAAGACTGAATTCTCTAAGAGTGAGGTAGAAGAGGGGCAGAGGGAGCCTGCCTGAAGCTCTGCTATGCTTTGCTCTGGGAGAGTCTAGCCAGATCCCCAGAGGGCAGCCCATCCCTGACAAAGCCCAGAACTCAGCGGGAGGGGATCACGACTCCTGGGGAAGAGTGGGGTGGAGATGAGGGGTGTTATCTTTGGCCTCCAAAGGCCTTGCCAGTGTTCCTGCTGAGCCTGGCACTTTGCCCCAGGGCACAGAGCTGTAATTTAGAGACAGCAGGGACTGGAATCCAGGGTGGAGGGGAGGAAGCCTTCTGGCCCTTGGTTTAGGGGAGGCTGAAACTAGTTTAGGACAGGATACGTCAGGATATCAGAGGTGAAGAAAGATCCAGGATTTTCATGAGAGCAAGAACTTTACTGTCTGGCTCACCATTGTATCTCCAGAGCCTGGAACAAACCCTGACACATAATAGGTCCTCAACAAATATTTGTCAAATTAATAATGAATCCTTGCTGAGGGTGAGGGAGCAATTTTTCACTCCCTTTTGCTGCCCACAATTTTCTCTCTACTGGATCTCCAGCATATAATAAAAAGTCTGCGTGGAGTCAAGTCAGCACATTTACATTGGTTGGCTGAGGACTTTATGTGCCCAGAGTGGCTGCACATCCCAACTAGAACAGTTCACCCTTAGCTCCATCAAACATATTTGATGGATACAAAAAGTATGAGGCTGGAAATCAAGAAATTTAGGTCCTAGGTACAGCCCACTGTTTATCAATGACAGATGTGAAAAAACTTTCAGAACATCTTCACAATTAATTCTCCTCTTGTTATGCCCATTTCATAGATGTGAAAACTAAGTTGAGGCTGGCACCAGATCACATAGCCTCAGAGTGGCAGAGCAAGCCTGACATCCCAGGAACTTGCTGTGCAACTATCAGTAGCTTCTTTCCCCTCTCTGCGCCTGTTTTCTCACCTGCATTATTGAGGTTTCCAAAGACAGTCCCAGATCTCCTATGGTAAAGGCAGGAGGCGACTGTCCGAGTACCCCACCACCCCCACTAAAGGCTGGTCCAGCTTAAATGGGGCTGCTTGGGTCCAGCATGTCTGAGGCCATCTTTCATTTGGATCTTTCTATTACCTCTTCCTAGAACAGAGTAGAAGGCCGGAAAGGACTTTTCAGGAGAAGTGAGAGGTGAGGTTAGAAAGGCAGGAAAGAAAGAAGAGGGAAAACAAAAGTAGAGAAAGGTACACTAGTGGCCAACAGGTACAATAAAAGATAAATCAAAACCACAATGCAAATCAAAACCACAGTGAGTGATCACCTCACACCTGTTAGGCTGACTATTATCAAAAAGACAAGAGATGACAAGGGTTGGCAAGGATGTAGATAAAAGGGAACCCTTGTATACTGTTGGTGAGAATGTAAATTGGTACAACCATTATGGAAAACAGTATGGAGGTTCCTCAAAAAGTTACAATGATCTGGTAATCTTACTATTGGGTATATATCCTAAAGAAAATGAAATCGCCACCTTGTAAAGATAGCTGCACTCCCATGTTCATTGCAGCATTATTCAAAACCACCAAGATATGAAAATGACCAAAGTGTCCATCAAGAGATAAATGGATAAAGAAATCATGATATATATGTATAAAGATATGTGTATATATATATTTCTTTGTGTATATATAAACATATATATGTGTTACATATATTTATATATAAGTGTAAACACACACGAAGAAATATTATTCAGCCTTGAAAAGAAAGTGATCCTGCCATTTGTAACAACATAGATGAACCTAAAGGACATTATGCTAAGTAAAATAAACCAGACACAGGAAGAAAGAAAAATACTGCATGATTTCACTTATACATGAATCTAAAAAAAAATGAATACATAAAAACAGAAGAATGATGATTGATGGTAGGGACTGGACAGATGTAGATCAAAGGGTTGAAAGGTATAGTTGTATAGGATGAATAAGACCAGAGATTAAATGGACAGCATGAGGACTATAGTTAATAACATTGTATTGCATACTGGAAATTTGCTAAGAGAGTGGATTTTAGGTTCTCTCACCAAAAAAAGAAAGAAAGGTAACTATGTGAGATAATGGATATGTCAATTTCCTTGGCCATAGTAACTGCTTCAGCTACTGAAAGAAGCTACTGATAGTTGCACAGCAAGTTCCTGCCTATGTACATTATGCATACAAATGTACAATAAAACATCATGTTGCATGTTTTAAGAAAGGAGGGAAAGTCAGCACTCCCCTTGACAATCACAGAAAAGGCCCTACAGCCTGATAACATGCATACAGTTAAGGTATCGCCACCTACTTCAAGGCATCAACTACTTCCACTAACCATCCTTTTTAAAAACGCAAAAGGTTTGGTTTGGGGGAGCTTCCTGATAGCTGAACACCTGGAGGCTCCTGGAAGGTGGTACATCCAGAGAGGGCATGGAGCCCCTCGCCTCTTCGCACATCTCTTGCCCTAGGCATCTATTCCATCTATCTGGCTGTTGTTCATCTGTATTCTTTGTAATATCCTTTATAACAAATTGGTAAACTTTTTTTAAAATTATGTCCTTCACTGGCTCCTTTGTAAACCCACTGGCAGGAGTGTCCCACTCAGGACCTAACAGTTCAACTTTCATAGCAAGGCTGCAATCAGCTGTACCAGGCTCAGGGGACCCATGGATGAGAGACAAGCCTGTCCCCCAGGAAGTCCAGTCTCTGGTTGGGGGTGGGGGTAGCAAGCACACACAGTCACCAGCAATCCAGCCTGCAAAGTGCTTTGAGGAGGCAAGCCCCTGGTCTGTGAGAGCAGGGAGGAGGAAGTGACTGGTTCTGCTCTCGAGGTCACAGAAGGACAACAGCCTGGGGCATGACGCCAAGCATGTGTATGAAGGAGGATGGAGTGTTCTAGCCCCAGGGAAGAGCATAAACAGAGGCACTGGGCATGGTCACCGTGAGGAAGCAACTGTTCCTATGGAATCCCCCTTAGTGATCACAGCCTCCGTCCTTCCCCTGATTTCCCTGCTTTGGCTTAGCCTACCCTTGACACTCTGCATGCCCTCAACCTCTGACCTCTCCCAGTTCCCCTCGTGCAGGGGAGACTTTCAGTCCTCTGACTTTCAGTCCCCTCTTCCCTGATCCCAAACCATTTGCCCACGAGGACTTCAGGAGAGTATCTTCCAAGAGAAGCCTGGCCCCACTGCAGAGTCAGGCTGTCCATCTTCCAGGGAGTCTTCCTGCAGACACTCATTCAACATAGGTGTCTCCCCAATTCTCTGGCCAGCAAGCTACCCTTCTTTTCTCCCCTCAGACCCCAAAGCCTCTTTTGCCAAGCTCAGCATTTGCAGAATAGCCTCCCCCTGTAGCAACAGGCAGTGGTCATTTAGCTGCCACTCCCTCCATTTCTCTTCCTTCCACTCCAAATCCACACTCTCTCATCTCCCATTCTTTCCTCCTGACTCCCCCTCTCCAGCCTTACCCATCTCCTGTCCATGCTCCACCTAACTATGAAAGACGACTATCTGATATACAAAATTGTCCATGTCATCCATGCTTAAAATGTTTTCTAACTCCCTATCATTCGCAGGGGTAAATCCAGACTCCTCAGTTGGCATTTGAAGCCCCCCACACTCTCTCCAGGTGAATTCTGTACCTGTCCCTCACACACCCTAAGATCCAGCCCCTTCCTGCTTCTTGGCCTATCCCGACCTGCCCTGCATTTTATCATACCTGTCACATCTTGAAGCAGCTGCAAGTTTGGGAAAGGCTGGGTGCTGGTGGTAACTCGAGACTGGAGGGAGAGGGATTAAGCATTGGGCACCTCACCCACAGAATAGTGGTCTTGGCATTTTGGGGGTCACCTACCTTTTTTTAGTGTCTGTTAGAAGCCATAGGTCCCCTTCCTACAAAAATTAATATATAATGTACCTAGACACAAATTTTATACCACATGTCTGGGAAGTTACAGATCTTTCCCTTGCAGTCTGATATGGTTTGGCTGTGTTCTCCCCATCAAATCTCATCTTGAATTATAATTCCCATAATCCCCACGTGTCATGAGAGGGACCAGGTGAAGATAATTGAATCATAGGGGCAGTTCCCCCATACTGTTCTTGTGATAATGAGTGAGTTCTCATGAGATCTGATGGTTTTATAGACAGCTTTTACCCCTTTTGCTCAGCACTTCTCCTTGTTACTGCCATGTGAAGAAGGATGTGTTTGCTTCCCTTTCTGCCATAACTGTAAGTTTCCTAAGGCCTCCCCAGCCCTGCAGAACTATGAGTCAATTAAACCTCTTTCCTTTATAAATTACCCAGTCTCGGGTATGCCCTTATAGTGGTGTGAGAACGGACTAATATGCCGTCCATGCACGAACCCAGGTTTTAAAAGTCCTGCTCCAGAGAGCAGGCAGGAACTGTGAAAGCTGGCCTAGCCATGCCTTGCAGGTCCTTGTGCCACCAACATCCAGCAAGGATCTGAAACTGAGTTGGTGTCCATAAGAACTTGTGGAACTGTGCTGAATTCAACAGAAGGCAGGAGCTGCCTCAGAGAGAGAGAAGGTTGGGGCTCAAGATACAGGGAGAGCTGAGAGGCTCAGGTAGAACTTCCCACAGGTGTAGCTCATAGGGTTACCATCCCATCGGTGGGCTTGCTGATAAAGGAAAGCAGGTGAATTCCAGGCAGCCACTGGGAAAAAGTTGCCCTGTCCAGGTTTCAGCTCAGGTCTGCCTCTTTGAAGCTGGCACCAGATAGGTGACCAGGCATGACCACATCCCTGCATACCTAAGAGGCATTACAAACCTGATTGCCCACCTTCACCCTCCACCAACCGTTGCTTCTCCCATCTCAGTTAACGAAAGCACCATTCTACAAATTTTTTAGACAAAAACCCAGGAATCTTCCTTCATTCCTCTTTCCTTCATCTGCCACATCCAATTCATCAAAAAGGCCTGTCATTTTAACCTCCAAAAATGCACCAAATTTACCTTTTCTTCATCTGCACTGTTGTCACACCTCTCCAAGCCACCATCATCTCTGGCTTGGGTGACGTCTCCAACAAGGCATCCTGCTTCCACTCTTGCCCTGTGTGGTCCATTCTCTACACGACAGCCAGAGTGACCTTTTATAAAATATGAGATTATAGCATTCTACCACTACAGACTTTCCAGCAGCTTCCTTGAAATTAGAATCAAGTCCCAGGATCCTAACCATGACCTGCAAGACCCCCATGACCTGGCCCTTCTTTCTCTCTGACCTCACCTCGTGCGACTCTCTCTCTTTCATTGTGTACCTAGCAAACGGCCTTCTTTCTGGCCCCCAAGAAGCCTCATGCTCAGGGCCTTTGCACTTCCTGACCCCCCTGCTCCCCAGATCTGGGCATGACAGACTCCCACACATCCCTCACTCTCAGTTCAAATGGCATCTCCTCAGAAAGGTGAGACCCCATCACTACCAATCCCATTGTCCTGTCTTATTTTCTTCATAGTATTTATCACGGGCTGAAATATTTTTGTTTATTTCTTCACGTTATTGACTGATTTCCAACTAGAATGTAAGCTCCACGTGAATAGGGACTGATTTCTCTCTTTTTAGTCCTGGAGCTCAGAATAAATGAAGTGACAAAGGGAAAAACTAGGTAATGACTCAGGGCCCCCAGGGATATGGATTTGAGGTAAGGGTCAGGCCAGAGGAGGGCCAGAACAAGGCAGAATAAGGGGCTTGAGCACCCCCTCCCAGTCCTTCCTGATGGGGCCCCACAGCAAGATGTGACTTGCTGCAGGAGGACTCCACCAGAGGCATGAATGAGACAAGGCACCTTGGCAGCTCCTCCTAATTCTAAGAAACTGCAGCTAGTGGACTGTTCACCAGCATATGTACTGCTCCCAGGGTGAGTCCCTGGGATAGTTAATTCTCTGCACTAGGCTATGGTGGCCAGTTGTTTGATCAAACACCAGTCTAGATGTTGCTGTGAAGGTGTTTTTGGCGTGTAATTAACATTTAAATCGGTAGACTTTGAGTAAAGCAGATTACACTCCATACTGTGATGGGCCTTAGCTCATAGGTTTAAGGCCTTAAGAGCAAAGACTGAGAGTTCTTGAAACAGAAGGAATTCAGCCTCAAGACTGCAATATAGAAATTTCCTGAGTTTCCAGCTTGCCGGCTTGCCCTACAAATCTCAGACTAGCCAGCCCTGCAATCATGTGAGCCAGTTCCCAAAAACCCATCTCTCTTTCTCTCTCCTTCCCTCTCTCTTCCTTCCTTCCTCCCTCCCCCTCTTCCTCCCATATGTATGTGTGTATCTATATATTCGACAGGATATATACTCAATAGGGTGGATGGGTAGATATCTTACTGGTTCTGTTTCCCTAGAGAGCCCTGACTAATAATACACTCCTTTCCCCTACTTCATCCGCAGAGAGCAAGTAGCCAGGGAAAATCAAATAAGAGTGAGGTCACTGTGGAAGTCCCAGAAGTGCCGTGGTTCTCTTCTCAAACATGAAGGGCCCCAGGGTACCAGCCTGTGCATCCCCCTGCGAGCCTGTCCTGCAATCTTTCCAGGAATGGCCTGGCTTGTGGCCTAATGCTCAGGCGGTCCCCTGTACTAATGAGATAATACTATCAGAAAATGAATCTAGTTTTAAAAGAATGTTGATAAACGTGGCAAACATGCACTCAACAGATTACATATCAATGTTAAAGAGTCACCAAAGCCTCTCTTCTCGTCAGATGTAGTCATTCATTCACTCACTCAACAAATATTTATTGAAAGCCTGCATGTGCCAGACATTCTTCTAGGCATCGGGAATGCAGCAGCAAACAAAACAGTGACATTCAAGCAGAGAGAGATGGATAGTAAAGAGATTGATACAGAATACGTTATGTGGTGATGATAAAGAGCTACAAAGAAAAATGAATCATGGTAAGGGGAGTGGGGGTGTGAGTGAAGAAAGTGTCTAATTGATGTGGGGTGTGTAGAGAAAGCCTCTTTGTTAAGGGAGCCTCTGAACGGAGGCCTAAAAGGAGTGAGGGAGTGAGCCAGGCAGCACTGTGCGAGAAGAGCATCCCAACAGAGGGCCCAGCAGATGTGAAGCCCCAAGGCATGGCATGCTGGCGTCTTCCAGGAACAAGGAGGCCAGTACGACCAGAATAGAGTACACAAAAGAGAGTCCAGGAGAAGGGGTTGGAGGCCAAGTCATAGAGGGTCTTAAGTCCATGAGAAGAACTTTCGATCTTACTGAGGAAGTCAGAAGGCCTTTGGAGTTTTTGTTCAGGGGAGGAGTACTAACTCCATAAAACTCATAAGAGGTAGAGAGAAAAGAAAGGGGCAGGGGTGGTTTTACTTCCAGCACTTCTGTGCCAGTCACTCCTGTGCCACATATGCCCCAAAGAGGCCTCCACGATTGAATTTTCAACAGCTGCTGCCTTGCCTCCCATTTATGTTGCCTCATCCAAACAGGACCAGTTTTAACTTCAGGGTGACACACCTGGGGGTGGGAGAAGGGCGGTAGAGGGAGGAAGACCGTCGTGGCCACACTAACCCCCATCTCCACAAGTTTGTGCTGCTGCTTTCAATGCTGCTTTGTCTAATCTTTTTTCATCATCATCTTAACAACTGTCAGGCCACTATACCACCTTGAAAACTGTCTTCCAGAAATAATCCCATGGAGACAGTGGCTCCCTCTTTCCTAGCCCTCTGGAGTGTTGATCCTCACCCCAGCCCTCCTCTTTCATGCTCAAGACCACAGCCCGGTGGCTCCAAAAACAACCTTCTGGGTCAGTGCACAGAGCACTTAGAAGCACCTCTGCCCCTTCCTCACTTACTTCCTGTTCCTCCATCAGCTTTCTGCAGCTCTGGCCAATGCTATCAGCCTCTACTCAATACGGTGCTTTATTCCACTGTGGGAGGGAAAGTGAGGAAATAAAAATATGACAAAGGAAGAGAGAGCTGAGAGAGAAGGCCAGAGGAGAGGAGAGCCACGATCAGGAAGGAACTGCTAAGACACTTCATCCCTGAAGGAGCTCAGGAATCACTGCATCTGGTGAGCAGGGACAAGGAGCTCATCAGAAAAGACTGCTTCCTCAAGTGTGTCCTTTAAAGCCAAGAAGAGTGATAGCAGGAATCTCCATGGCGGGGGGAAGGAGGTCCCTGTGGTCAGTTCGGGGACTTTTTTTTTTTTTTGACATGCAGAAGGGTTCAGCAGGTAAAAGGAAAACTGCACCTATAGAAGTCCTATCCTTTTCACAAGTACCAGCTCAGATGCCCCAAGAAAACAGCCCACATCTCCAAGTGGGAATGAACATCTCCCTCCCTCTCTATCCCAGAGAGCTCAGCCATAGGGAATCCAGAGCCCTAGGCAGGAAACCTTCTTCCTGGAAGCCAGAGAAGCACGTCATGTTCTCATGCCACACCAAAGTGACATTTTCTCCTCTCTTTCCAATCCTACCCTTCCTGCCTTGAATATTAGACTGACTGAGTGCCCCTCTCCCTCCACATCATGTGATGCTCTGCGTGGGTTTCTCAGGGGTGAAGGGGTGACTCAGCCTGGCTGCCTGAACGTACTTTCCAGCTCTCTGGCCCACGGCACATCCTCAGCACGGCCTCCACACCGCAGAGCAAGATGTGCCCTCTCTGCCTTCACTGCATTCAAATCCAAAAGAATTTTTCCATGATTTGTCACTTTCAGAGAGAGCTTACATAAAGAGTGGTTGTTTCCAGAGCAAAGCAAAGAATAATCAATGGAATTTAAAACAATCCTAGGAAAGGCTAGTCCCAGTGGAGCCAAGAAAGTTCTCCTGCCCCAGATGAATCACTATTATGCACAGTTCTGGCCCTGCAGGAACCCAAGAGCCCTCATTAAGGAAGGGTATTCCAGGTCCCCTGCGCCCGACGTCTTTACTCAAGGCTGTTTGAAAGACCTTAGCTTTAGTGCAAGGCTCCCAGGGAAACAGATAAGAGGGTGTCCCTCCTACCTTACCTATTCTCCATATGCTGGCAATTCAGCTTTCGCTCCAGCCCAAGCCTCTTCTGAGTTCCAGTCTCATTTATTCAAGTGCCTACTTGACCTTCGCGGATGTCTAATGGAGATCTCAAACTTAACACGCTCAAATCTGAACTCTGGATTTCCTCCCTGAACTCGGAAGCTTCTCTGCTTGTGATCTTCATATCTCCGTTGAAGATGCCACTATTCACTCAGTTTCTCAAGCCAGAAATGTGGCAAAAGTGCATGAATCTCCCTTGTCCACCACATCCTACTCTACACCCCAAACATGTCTCCAGTGCTGTCCCATCAGATTAAGACACCGTTATCCCTTGGCTAAAAGACCAGCAGTTCCCTGCTTCCATGTGACCCCCTCTCCAATCTATTTTTCACGTAGCAGCTAGAGCAATTTTTTAAATCAGATCACATCAATTCCTGCTTTAATCGTTTCCTTTTATAACTTCCTCACCAAGGCCAAAAAGCTGGGCATGAATATGTCTCCTGCCTTCTTCCCTGGTCTCATTTTATGCCACTTTCTCACTTGCTGTACTTCAGCCACATCAAGCTTCTTTCCAGTTCTGGAACATGTTTTCTTCTCTACCTCAGGGCCTTAGCACTTGTTTTCCGTTCTCTGCACATTTTTTCCCCTACGACATCCTTCAGATCTTAGCTTAGTCACTTCCTCAGAAAGCCTACTCCTAATACCCTTCCTAAGTAGGTGCCCCCATAATTTGTTGTCATTTTCTTTTGCAGTCTCATTTATTCTTTATATAACATTTAGTCAATTACCAGTTGACAATTAACTATATGTTTACATGTTTATTGCCAGTCTCCCTGACATTGTCTGCTATCCCCATAAGAATGAGCCTAGACTGAAGGCATGTTAGTGAGTCCAGCTGGAGACAGTCCAGGTCCCACCAGACAGAGGCAGAGTTTGAGGCCTGAGGCAGACACAAGGCTCCCGCAGGAAGAAACCATGCCTGAGTTGTTTACACAGGACTTGGCAGATATATTGATTGGATGACTGGATGGATGGATGGATGGATGGATGGATGGATGGATGGATGGATGGGTGGGTGGATGGATGGATGGATGGATGGATGGATGGATGGATGGATGGGGGAATTTCAGCTGTGGGCAAAAGGCAATAGAAACCATGTCTGAGGAATGGGAGTTGACTGAAGAGAACAGACGCTGCACTGGCAGGAATTCTATAGACCCAAGTTCAGAGACAATGCCATTTTAGCACCTGGATGAGAAAGAGACTGGGACAAGTCAGCCTTGCATGTGCTCAGGTAATACCTGCCTGCATCATGAGAGGGAGAATTAAAACCAAAAGAATAAAGAATATATATAGTCTGACTTTCTCCTTCTTCACTTTGGCCAGAGTTGCCTTGACTCAGGTTAATCACATGGGTTGATGAGCTGATATGGGATGACCCATAATACTCTGGGAGATGTCTACATGAAGAATTTGACTTTGGAGTCAGTAACCGTTACCGGTACATGAGGCGATCTATTCACTGGGGGAAGGGCTGCTGTCCATGGACTCCTAATGACCTTTGCAACCAACAGAAGGGAGACAAATGGAAAGGAGAGAAGACTCCTGGGCATGACTCAGTGGAACAGGAAGCATAGCCCATGCCAAGTGTCATTAGAATGGGCTAACAGAGAAAGTATGTAGGGCCAAGGAGAGGAACAAAGAAAATGGAGAAAGCCTCCTCACTAACCCTGAGCCACAGGTTCCAGCCCAGCTGCAAAATGGGCTGGTAAACTCTTCAGAGGTCATCCCTAGTTAGCATCAGTATTAAAGATAGCCAGGCCAGTTGGCAGAGATGATAGAGATGGGAGGTAACATAGAGCCAGGTGAAGGTTCATCACCATGCCCAGGGTTCCCTTCATCAGTGGCTGGAGTAATGGGCCAAAGTTTATAAGCAGGTATAGAGCCCCAGGAAGGCTTAGAACCTGAGTATAGACCCACAGGAAGGGTTCAAGGAAGTATAACCAAGTGAACTAGGACCAAGGCAGGACCCCAGTCCTGTGGATACACCAACACAGCAAAGCAGAAAGCCCAGCCTGGT
Source organism: Rhinopithecus roxellana (assembly GCF_007565055.1). Lineage (NCBI taxonomy): Eukaryota > Metazoa > Chordata > Mammalia > Primates > Cercopithecidae > Rhinopithecus > Rhinopithecus roxellana. Next base: position 90,195,064 of record NC_044563.1, on the reverse strand, counting down.
GCTACCAGCAGGAAGATGATTCCAAGCCTCATGGAATGGGATTGCAGCTGTTGTCAGGATTGGCTCAGGTTCCCAGATGGGCTCAGGCCTGGAAGTGGGAACATCAGCGACTCCAGCCATGAGGTGCTGGAGAGACAGATGCAGGGACAGCAAGGTGCACACAAAACTGACAGTATCTGGAAAAACATGAGTATCCTTTCCCACACCAAGATGGTGGAATGAGGGAAAGTGTCATCGCTCTGCAGGATTACAGATGACTAAGGAGACACCAAATGTCCTACCCCTTGTAGTCCTTTAGGAGCTGGCTCTCTGGCCTGTCTTGGGGACCCTTCTCTCCTGCTTCAGAGAAAGGCCTTTTCCCCCAATACCATTTTATGCCTCAGTATGATTCCTTAGTGTGAGGTAGGACTCAGGAAAGAGAGGTTCTTCCTCCCTGCCTTGCCCGGGCCTTCCCTACATTCTGTCTAGGAAGCAACCTCAGGGTAAAGACCATCCTTGGTAAGGGCCCATCCTTCCCCCAGGATCCTGAACCCTGTGAGAGGTCACCCTGTCCGGGATCTATGACATGCTCCTTCTGATAACCTCCCCAAGGGTTGCAGCTAGCCATACCACTGGTGTTTGGCTCCCGGCTCGTTCCAAGGCCCGCCAACAAAATCCTATTTAATCAACACTGCTCGTTCTGCAGCTGCTCCCAAGGGGAAACCACATAGGCACAGTCCATTTCACAACTGTTGGCTCCACATCGGGACCAGTGGAACAGAGTGTAGTGGAAAGAGCACTGGGCTGGGAGTCAGGAGCCCTGGGTCCAGCCTTACTCTTACACTAATGGCTGGCCCCCATTTCCTTGTCCTGTCTCCCTCCCAAGGGTGGAGCTGCATCAAAGGAGAAGCTATCTGTGACTTCTAGTTCACTACTAAGCACTTTCTATAAACAAGAACCCCCAGGCATGGGACCTCAGGGTGGGCTCCTCTTAGCCATATTCATACATGTGACTCTGAACCCCTAGCCATTGCTGCTTTTACCAATAGTGAGCCTGTCACCCGCCAAGGCTAATTAGCACCTTTCCCCCAAGGAACTTGGAGTGGGGGAAGAAAGACAGAGAAAGGGGCTCATGTGGACTCAGGAGCTGTGGGGCAATTGCATTTTCCGCCACGCTGTCAGGAAATCAGAAAAACCTGTTCTGCAAGGAGAGAAACATGAAACAAATATGCAAGACTTGCAGACAGAGGTGCAAAGAGAGCTGGTGGACTTTTAGTTCTGGTTTCCAGGTCTGGCTGAAACCTGCCCGCACCTTTTTTTCAAGCTGGCTTTTAAAAACGAGTCTCTCTTGGATCCCAAGTCTCCAGACAGCTTCAAAGTGGTGAGCCCTGACAAGCTATCAGGGTCCCACTCAGCAGTCCACCTGTGTAATGCCTGTCTGTTTGGGCATCTCTCCTCGGCTGTACTGTGCTCGGGCAAGCTGGGCTCAGGCGCTGGTCCACACATGTGCTTCACCCCTGCCCCATGACACAGCCCAGTGTTTCGGCCAAAGTAGGTGCTCACTCAACTGGTGTCAGGTGAAGACAGAAAATCCAAAGACATCATTCCTCTGTGAGGCGTGTTCCTCAGAGCCAGGCCAGGCAGCAGCTCTCTCCCTGCACAAGGTTGTCCACAATAAATCCATGACCTGCTCAAGACCTTCCGGCTCTGCAATCCATGGCCCTGCATGAGCCCAGAATTCAACCCCTGATGCAGCCAGCCCACAACTTCCCAAGTTTTATTTTCATTAACCCAACTGGAAAATTGGACCTTACTCAGGATTGTGCTGAAAACCAGATGCTGGAGCTGGGCTCTGGTTTCCTAGATAAACACATTGCAATAATATGCATCTACCCGTGAGATGCTCTGTGTGGCGGCACGTGGCAGCACTCCAGAAGAAAGAAAAACAATGTCAAAGCTTCATTTGAGGCTTCTCACTCCCCTTCCTGGCCAGCGGCTGGGAAAATAGCCACATTTTTTGTTGGCCCCATTGCAGGCCAGCTCTCTGTCTCTGCTGGCTACCCTCGCCCTGTCCCTACCTCTGGCCCGGAACTTTACAGCTTCTAGAAAGAACTTCAAGCTTTTCCCAATTGCCCTGTCTGGATCCAGCCCTTTTCCTCTGTGTTCCCACCATGCCCTGTGTCGACCCCATCCTAGCAGCAGAAGACAGTGTTGCGATTGTTGGGGTTGTCTGGCCCCTCTAGAGGGCTCCAGCACAGTCAGCGAGCATAGTTCTTAATGTTGTTAAATGAATGAATGAAAATGAGTCATGCCAGTGGCTGTGGGTGGGGGACAAAGTGGGTTGCACATGTGGAGGAGGCATGGGCTTCAGGGATGTCACTGAGGGCTGATTTTCTACAGCCTGAGTATTTTCGCTCACTCATCCAAGGTTCACTGAGCTTTCCCCTTGCAACAGACCCTGTGCTTAGTGTGGGGACAGGCGGGATTCTGACACATCCCTGCCCTCAAGGGGCCTGCCACCTGGGAGAGGAGCGGTGGTAGCAGGATGAGGTTTCCTGTTCCCCTTGCCCACTTCTTCCCAACACATAATCCCACCATCCTTGTAGAGAAGGCTTGTCTCTAGATGGTCACCACTGAGTGGCAGAAACTCTGTTAGCATAAAAACCCCAAGCGATGGAAGGCAATCAATATTAGAAAGAGAATGACTTGGGTTTTGGGGCATGGGAATTTGAGACAACTCACTGCAACCTCAACCTCTTGGGCTCAAGCCATCCTTCTACCTCAGCCTCCTGAATAGCTAGGAACACAGGCAAATGCCATCACACCCAGATAATTTTTCACATTTTTTTAAGAGACGAGGTCTCCTTATGTTGCCCAGACTAGTCTTGAACTCCTGGGCTCAAGCGATCCTCCCTCCTTGGCCTCCCAAAGTGCTGGGATTGAGAAAGACCTGTTTATGATGCTCCTTTGACTATTTTGAAAGACATTAAGACCTGAAGACCTCAGGATATGATGCTATCATTCTATAATGGAGTAGGAATCCTAGGGGAGGCCAAGGAGTGCAAAAAAGAAACAGGGGGTCATAAGGGAGGCAAAGAGAGCAAAGGGAACACCCATTTGCCTATCTAAGGCTGCTTCTATATGAATCAGTGGATGATTTGCTGAGAAAATTAAATGCTTTGCTGTACCCTTTAGTCTCCACAGGTATACACGAATCCCTGACAATCAGAGGTGTTAGAGCTGTGTACAAGAATAGTTAAAGAATTACAAGATACTTCCAATGGGGCATAATTGGGAATGGTACAAGAGCCTGTGGAGCATAAAGGAAGGGAGGGTTTTTTAGGGAACCCATGCCCTCATTCAGGCATGTACGCTATGTGGCATTTGGCTTCGAATCCTGCTGTTGTCCTTCTCGTTTATTTCCTTGGCCTCTCTGGATCTCAACTGCTCCAGGTGGATAGTAAAAATCTCATCGTGCAAGGAGGAGAGGCTTATGTCAGGAAAGATGAGCACATGGATCCACAGAGCTGCCAGGGTAATCACAATCACAAACCCAGCTGTTGTGGTCAGGGACATCTCTCTGACGAACTCCCAGCTCACAGAACTGTGGTTCTGCTCCAGTCCACGTGGTGTTTCTCTCTTCTGAGGCCAGTCAGATCCCAGAGAGGAATTCAGTTGCTGCCCCCTTTCCTGGCCCTTGGCCCCGTCGGGTACTGAAGGGTGGTGTATCCTTAGGGTAATCCAGGGAAGAAGTCACATCTCCTTTGAGGAGAGTAGGGAGGGCAGAGCAAATTTCTTAACAACTTCAAAGCCTGACGTAAAAGCAAACAAATACCAAAAAAGGTTTAGTTTAGACAATAACATGTAATCTACATAAATGCAAATTTGGCCACTTTTTTATGTGGAAGAGGATTAAGTCCTTAAATTTTAAAAACTAAAGAAAAGTCAAGGTTTTAATTTAAATTAAATTTTAAAAACTTAGGAAATTGACACGAGCATTATAATGAAACTGTGAAGACTATTTTTAATTATAATTATAAAAATGTGTTGGGAGGCCGAGGCGGGCAGATCACTTGAGGTCAGGAGTTCGAAACCAGCCTGACCAACATGGAGAAACCCCGTCTCTACTAAAAATACAAAACTAGCCAGGCATAGTGGCTCGTGCCTGTAATCCCAGCTACTCAAGAGGCTGAGACAGGAGAATCACTTGAACCTGTGAGATAGAGGTTGTGATGACCCGAGACTGTGCCATTGCAGTCCACCCTGGGCAACAAGAGCGAAATTCTGTCTCAAAAAAAAAAAAAAGTGAAGACCACTTAATTATAAAGACATTTTTGTGTATTTCAGACTTCTGTGTGACTTCTCTCATAGGAATGGCAAGATATACTTTTTTTTTTTTTTTGCGACAGAGTCTCACTCTGTTGCCCAGGCTGGAGTGCAGTGGTACAATTTCGGCTCACTGCAACTTCGTCTCCCAGGTTCAAGTGATGTTCCTGCTTCAGCCTCCTGAGTAGCTGGGATTACAGGCGTGCGCCACCACGCCTGGCTAATTTTTGTATTTTTAGTAGAGATGGGGTTTCACCATTTTGGCCAGGCTGGTCTCGAACTCCTGACCTCAAGTGATCCACCCAACTCGGCCTCTCAAAGTGCTGGGATTATAGGCGTGAGCCACCGCGCCTGGCCAGTTGTGCCTTTTTGATGGATTTACACTTGCTATATATTTTTTATGAATCTTGATATTTTGTTCTATATACATTGCAAATCTTTTCCTTTTTTTTTTTTTTTAATCTTTTTCTTTTTCCTTATTGTTTCCTATGAATGAAACTCATCGTTTGTCTGTCCAGGACTCGTCTACTTTTCTTGAGGAAACAGATTGTGAGACAACCCGAGAGAAGAGGTAGGAGACAAGATTGCGGAGAAAACCAAAGAGGGAGGATGAGAGACTCAGAGCTAGGAGCTGAAACTCAGGAAGGAAGGAGCCAAGACAGGGAAGAGGAACAGTCTCTGAGACGGAGGAGCTGAGACTCAGAGAAGGAGGAGCCCAGACTCAAAGGCGGAAGGGCTGAGACCCAGAGAGGGAGGAGCCAAGACTCAAAGTGGGAGGAGCTGAGACTCTGACAGGCTGACAGGGACTGGGGAGAGGCCAGACTTAGAAAGATAGACACCAGACAGAGGGGACAGAGATGCAGAAAAAGTTTCTGTTGTGTTCTTAATGCTTTTATGGTGTCTTAACTTGCAAAAAAGTTTTCGAGTTTATGTAGTCAAATCTACCAGCCCCTTCTTATTAAGACTTCTCAAGTTTAGAATCTCAGAATGGTCTTTCCCACTCCAAGATGGAAAAACTGCTCTCAAATGTTGTGTTCTAAAACATTTTAGTTTTGTTCTTTAGTATTACCTCCGTAATCCATTTGAAAATGTATTTTCATTTGTACATGTGTGAGATAGGAATTCTAATCTAATTATTTTCCAGATAGATATCTAATAACATCATTTATTATAATATTCACCCTTATTCCCCTCTTTCTGCCCTGTCATTTCAAACACCGTGTTCATTACTTCTCAGTCTTTTGGCTAAGATCAAGTGTGAAATACCATATTCATCATATACTAAACTTTTACATGTTGGTGAATCTGTTTCTGGAGTCTCTATTCTCTTCCACTGAATTATTTATCTATACTTGTGCCAATCCCACAATGTTTTAACCACTATAGCTTTATGGTATATTTTGATATCTAATAGGGAAAATTCTTCACTATTGTTCTCTTTCAAAATGTTCTTGGCTAGACTTCTGCATTTTTTCTTCCAGATGAACTTAAGAATTTGTGGTCAAGTTGCATAAAAAGTTCAGAACCCACCAAATACTTTGTTTCTAAATGTTACTCCTTTTCTAGTTACTGATCTATTTCTCCTTCTTCCCATTCCACCTCCTTTAAGCAGTACATATGGTCATCAGCAAGGCACTCCCAAAATTCTAAGAAGTAAAAATTTTAAACCCCCACATTATAAATAAAACTAGAACATGTAGAAAGCAATAATCATAGACTATTCTGGGGTCAGGAGTAGTAAGCACAGAACCTAATTGATTCCATTTAACAAACTTTAAAGAATAAAGAATAAAGAGGCTGGGCACAGTGGCTCACACCTGTAATCCCAGCACTTTGGGAGGCTGAGGTAGGAGGATCACTTGAACCCAGTAGTTAAAGACCAGCCTGGGCAACATAGAGACCCATCTCTACAAAAAAATAAAAATAAAAAAATTACCCAGGTGTGGAGGCACACAACTATAGTCCCAGCAACTTGGGAGACTGAGGTGGGAGGATTGCTTGAGCCCAGGAGGTTGAGACTGCAGTGAGCCATGATCACACCACTGTGCTCCAGCCTGGGTGACAGGGTGAGAACTTGTCTCAAAAAAAAATATATATATATATACACACACACACACAGACACATAAATAAAGAGAATTGACCAATCATAAAGGGTCAATGATACAAGTATAGAAAAAAAAAAAGTGATGAGCTTTTTTAAGCAAAGTCAATTCATGACTGGCTACAGTGCAGAGATGGGCAAATATGTGACTTGTGCCCTTCTTTTATCCCCTCAGCACTATGCATTTCAGACCCACCAGCCCAACTTCTAACCACCACATCTGTTTATCTTGACCTGAGGACTCTCTGGCCACCAGAGCTCGTTCTTCCCATGTACACAGTAGGAAAGATGTGTTGACAAATTAGCCACCCAATCCACTCCCTGGTCAGGAGTATCACCCAGTCAACGACTTATGAGAGTTGGTGCATAAAGACCCAGATCTTCGGCTGAGCACAGTGGCTCGTGCCTGTAATCCCAGCACATTGGGAGGCCAAGGTGGGCAGATCATCTGAGGTCAGGAGTTCAAGACCAGCCTGGCCAACATGGTGAAACCCCATCTCTATTAAAAATACAAAAAGTAGCTTGGTGTGGTGGTGCATGCCTGTAATCCCAGCTACTCGGGAGGCTGAGGCAGGAGAATTACTTGAACCTGGGAGGCAGCGGTTGTAGTGAGCTGAGATCACCACACTGGACTCCAGCCTGGGCAACAGAGTGAGACTCTGTTTCAAAGAAAAAAAAAATAAAAAGACCCAGATCTCTGGCCCCTAGGTTGGATTAACATGGGGATGCATATTGTACACTGTCTCCCAGAGTCTCCAGTGAGGCCAAGCTTCAGTTACCCACAGTGGTATCTTGTTTGATAACATACCTGTATTGGTTTCCTTCCTTTCCCTGTTTCATTTCACTCTGCTACCACTGTTTCCCGGAACCATTTCCCAATTAAACTGTTTGCACTCAAATCCTTGTTTCAGGGTCTGCTTCTGGAGGAACCCAAACAAAGAGGAGCAGTCCCCTGACCCAAGGCCTTAACCTACCCAGCTTCAAAGGTAGGCCTTCCCCCATCCCAGGCATGGGGGAACAGTTGATTAGAACCTGCTGCCATCAAACCCCACCATCATAAAACTGTCACCCCTAAATCTGATTCTAAGCTCACCAAGCAATCTTCTGATGATGACCTGGTTTCCCAGATGGTTTCCATTAAAAAAGAGGGGATGCTGACAAGAGGCAGCAAATGCCCAGTCCTCGAGTGGTTTTGCTTCTTATCGCCAACAAATACTTAGCAAGTAGTTTACACAATAAGCACTTGCAAGCTCAGACAATGAAACCCTATTCTGAGTGATATACAGCCACTCTCAGTGTTGACAAACGTGTGTTTCCAAGCCTACCAAGATGAGAACCAGGCACTGGGCCAAGGAGACTTTCCAACCTAAAAGCTGATTCATAAAGAGCCTAATGGAAGTCAACCAGCCTCTCCTGCCAGCACCTGACCTGGCCACATACCTTCTTACAGGCTCTGGTGGCAGTGTTCCACCTCTGTTAAGGGAAGCAATAACAGATAGCATCACAATTTTTCAAACCTCTATGCTCCCTCTTTTATGCTTCCTCCTTTTACTAGAGGAAAATCTGTGTACCCTCTAGTACCTTAGTTCCCAGGGCATTCACAATGCCGGGACCTCCGTTTCCTGTTAGACTTCTCTCTTCTACCTGAGTCATTCTAGACTGCTGGTTATGAGCAAGATAAGCATAACTCTGGATTTTCTGGGACAACCCAGATTCCAAATATGCTGAACTTTAGCCTTAAACCATTAAAATATCCATGGAATTCTAAGATTTCTGTGTCCAACTAACCTCTCCCATATTGCATTAATACTGGGAAATAGCCCAAAACAATTTTTGTAAGACAATGTGTTCTCGATGTTGATTTGGTTCCGAAAATCCTGTTATAAAAGATTCCTGAGCTGTGATACACACCCATCCTTGAGCTGTTTCTAATTCAATTACTCAGGCTCTTATATTTAGCCAAAGGTCCTTTATTTGGACCAACTCATTCCTTTATATACATTGGATATCTTAAAGAATGAAATCTCTTAAATTGGAGCTTCTTACACCAAAGTGAATTTTTTAAGAAAGAAAGAAGAACAAGAGAAAGACAAGCCAGTGTTCCCAGAACACCAGTGGCCCAGGAGCCCCACTGAGATGGGGGAGATTCTGGTGGCTGATGGGGAGCTGTCCACTAGGGAGGTGCTGACAATTTCCTGGCGTTTAGATGGGGACCGTCCTCAAGAGTTGTGAAAGAGTCCACTCCATACCCCTACTACCACCACATTCCCCAGAGGAATTGTGAGGGTTTATGGAAACATAGGCCATGCCCCCAAGTTGGGGTGGGAAAGACAAGAATTGGCCCCGAGAGCTTTCTGAATCTTCTCCACTTAGCTCAAATCCAGATACAATATCTGCCAGGACTCCTTTACTCTGATTCTAAACATTCTGTGTGATGGATGCTATAGATGCCTCCAGGGAGGTCTTGAAGTCCCTGCAGATGCTAATTATGGCAGATCCAATAGGAAAAACAAGACTAGCTGCTGAAGAGGGGGAGGTTGCAGTCCCAATCTCCCTCCCACGCCCTAACATTGCCTTCCTTCTCCCTTTCTGTGCTGAGAATCAGGAGCTGAAGCCCTACCACCTTTCCTTACTCATAGGACTTGGGGGAAAATACTGAATGCCTTTAAAGGGACAACTGATTGCCTTTGCTGTGTGTGGCAGGCTGGCTGACTCTGAACAAGCCACTCCTCCCCTCTAGGCTTGCTCTCCTCCTATGTAAGATGAGAAATGCCTGGACTCACAACCCTTTTGCTGTCTCACTGTCCTCTGGCTGTCTTTCCTCCTCTCCTCAGCTGTATGTTTCCCTGCCAGGGTATCCACAGTCTCCTTGCAAAGAATTTCCACCACTCAAGTTCCCCAGCACTAAGGACCCCCGAGCTCTAGAAGCAAAAGCCTCTGGAACAATCATGGGTATTGGAATATCAGATGAACCTGAAAGCCTTGGTTCTGGAGTATATAGGGTGAGGGAGAGTAGGAAAAGCAAGGAAATCCCCAATTGTTTAGGGGAAATTCAGGAGCACTGTCTCCCTCTGTTTTTTTAAGATAATACTTTATTTTTATAAACATGATACATGCTTATTATAAAAAAACAAACAATATTGTAGAACACAAAGAAAATATTTAAAAATCTTCAATATCCTACCACCACCAAATAACCATGGCTGACACAAGTGAGCATTGTTGCAGATGTCACTCTCCTTATGTGTACAGAGAGAAGGATGGATAGGTAGCTAAGAAGGAAGAGTGAATGGATGTATGGATAGTTGAATATAAAAAGTGGTTTAGAAAGAGATCATACCGGCCGGGAGCGGTGGCTCAAGCCTGTAATCCCAGCACTTTGGGAGGCCGAGGCGCGCGGATCACGAGGTCAGGAGATTGAGACCATCCTGGCTAACGCGGTGAAACCCCGTCTGTACTAAAAAATACAAAAAACTAGCCAGGCGAGGTGGTGGGCGCCTGTAGTCCCAGCTACTCGGGAGGCTGAGGCAGGAGAATGGCTTAAACCCGGGAGGCGGAGCTTGCAGTGAGCTGAGATCCGGTCACTGCACTCCAGCTCGAGCGACAGAGCGAGACTCCATCTCGGGAAAAAAAAAAAAAGAGAGAGATCATACCTTATATGATATTTAATAAAAGGTATAAAATTTAATTTTCCTTGAATTTAAGAGAAGACAAAGATGTTAATAAAGCTAATGGAATTGCTTAACTTGGTGTATTCTCCACAAGAGATATTTTTATTTTTATTTTTTTGAGACAGGGTCTCACTCTGCCACCCAGGCTGGTGTGCTGTGGTGCAATTACAGCTCACTGCAGCCTTGACTTCCCTGGCTCCAACAATCCTCCCACCTCAGCCTCCCAAGTAGCGGGGACCACAGACATGTGCCACCACACCTGGCTAATTTTTGTATTTTTGGTAGAGACTGGGTTTTGCCATGTTGTCCAGGCTGGTCTCAAACTAGTGAGTTCAAGTAATCCGCCTGCCTTGGCATCCCAAAGTGCTGGGATTACAGACGTGAGTCATTGCACCTGGCCTAAAGGAGATAGTATTTCTCAAGGATGTTGTACCTCTAAGGTTAAGAAAATATGTTATGAAAAATATTCAGAGACTGGAATAAACTTTTTTACATGCTTCAAGTTTAGGCAATATCATTTGACTGACTGCTACAAAAGTTAAGGAAATTACCATTCTTACACTTCCCCTTCCTCCCTTCCCCCACTTCCCGAATATTATGAGTAATACTGTTCTTTCTTTCTATTTTTACCTCTTAATATGAGTCATTGTCAGTGCATGTGATCAAGATGAAATGGTGAATGTCATGGAGAAATGTGATAACATGGATGTCTATATTTATAGACATGAAATAATATCAAAAAAATTAAAAATTTTATTTGGCTACATAATTATAATAATGTCAATGATTTATGTGGACAACTGACTTTATGCACCTAATTACTATGCATCTATTAATTGTGTGTGATTATCTTCAAAGGTCAGATCAGAAAAATAATAATAAAATCAAATGAGCAGACAAACTGGATTATCACTGAGGCTTTTGTAATGCTATGACTTTTGAAATCTATCTTCTTAGAGATCCCCTGGAGGGATCTTTATATGAGCTCTGTGGAGGCTTTTCCTGTCACACAGCAGAGACAGACTTAATAATAATAGCAACAATTGGCCAGGCGCTGTGGCTCAGGCCTGTAATCCCAGCACTTTGGGAGGCCAAGGTCAGGAGTTTGAAACAAGCCTGGCCAACATAGTGAAACTCCGTCTCTACTAAAAATACAAAAATTAGCCGGGCGTGGTGGCATGCACCTGTAGTCCCAGCTACTCAGGAGGCTGAAGCAAGAGAATTGCTTAAACCCGGGAAGCGGAGGTTGCAGTGGGCCAAGATCGCGCCACTGCACTCCAGCCTGGGGGACAAAGTGAGACTTTGTCACCAAAAATAATAATAACAATAATAATAGCAACAATTTCTAACATTGCCACTCACTATCTGCCAGGCACAGGCTTAACTACTTTACATATATTAGCTTATTTAATCTCCCAACATCTCAATAAAGATGTACTATATTCTTAATTTAAAAGTGAAGAAACTGAGGCAGAGTGATTAAGTAACATTTGAGGTTCCACACTAGTGAGTTATAAACCTCAAATAGTCACAGTAAGTAACAGAGGTGGAATTTGAACACTGTTTCCTTGACCTCAATAACTCACCAAGCCATGTGTCCTTGGGTTAATCACTCATTCTCTCTGGGCCATCGTGTCTTCCATAAACTAGGGACTAATAAGGACTTCCCTGCCTGTCACCCAGGGCTTCACTGAGGATCAAGTAAGCAGTGCTTGGGAAAGGGCTTTGAAAAGCAGCATTATTATCTTCTTCTCCTCCAGTCCTCACTACGGCATGCGGCCAGTGGCCTTGGTCAGGGCTCAGGCAGGAATTAGCCTCTGCTGATGAGAAAAACATTACCATGAGACCACAAAAGCAAAACAGTCCTCCTGCCAGAAGACAGTGAGATGGGGTGGGCAGGGAATTCCGATGGCCACGAACACTTAACCAAGTTCGTGTTCAGGGTGAGTTACAGTGAGACACTTCATTTATAAGGTTTGTTGTCAAACGACGATTTCGCAGTGGAAGTCATTGCATGGAGAGAACATCAAGAGAGCCATTGGCTATTGTCTCCACTCCTTTGGGCCAGCTCTCTTTTCTCAGGTTCTCAACACTTGTTCTCCCCTGAAGCAGACACCCTTTGGCTGCCTACCAACCTGCCTCTCTGGATGTGATACCTGAAAAGTGAGGGCCAGAAAAAATGCCTTTTTAAAACTCAGCCAGTGTAAAGAAGAACACCAGGCCAGGATTAGGAGCCCTGGGGGCTCTGGGAGACAGAAAATCTGATTTCTGGCCCTGACTCAAAACCATAACCTCGGGCAAGTCCCTTTTCTTCTCAGGGGTTTTGCTTTCCCATCTGTAATACAAGGGCTTCCTGGATGCTCTCTCAAGGCCCTTCTACCTCTGCCCTCATGCTGACTATTCCGGGGAGAGGTGCAGTGCGGATATGACTGGCTGTGACTTATCTGGGAGATTTCCAGAAAGACAGCAATCAAGCAAGAATCCAGAGACCACAGAATAAGACCAACTGCGGTTTCAGAACCCACAGCCAACAATGCAAAGTTTCAAAGCCACAGCAGTTGGTTTGTAGGGCAAAAAGGAGAAGATAGTACTGTCTAGAGGAGCATCTGGGGATGGGTTTTTTAACAAATGTTGCTGGGATCCTCTATTTTATGCAAGGCACCGGGAGAAGCGGAGGGAAAGAGAAGCTATGGAAGCTCCCAAGACGAATAAGACATGGTGTCAGCCCTCATAGACTATAAACTAGGGTAAAAGACTGTTGTATACTAAGCTAAGAGGAATGAAAATGGTATAGGATAGGGCTGTCTGCACTCGCCGTGGGATGCAACAGGAGCCACTTTTAAGTCCTGTGCTAGGTATGGCAGGGTCAAAGGTCAAAGAGAGGGTCCTCTCCAGTCTAGAGGTAGGAAAGCTGGCTAGGCTGAAGGGATACTCTTAAATACTATCCCAGAACCTTGAAAAAGAGGAGAGAGCTCTAAAGGTCTGGGAATCAGTTGCCACTCCAGTTTCATACCTTTAAGTCAAGCCCTGTTTCTCTAACGGTCTTCCATTTCTCCATGAGCAAATACAAGAGCCACAGCTTCCCTCCCCACTGCCCCACTCCCAGCATCTGAGGCCTCATTCCTTTCAAAAGAAGCCAAGATTTCCAAACTTGTTCCCAGACTTGTCACCTTGTCACTGGCAGGGCTTTTCTCTGAGAGATGGGTCAGGGTCCTGTCTCCCAGCGAGCCTGCAGCTAAGTCTGGTCAAGAGAAGAGAGGCTGGATCTTCCCATTAGATAATCAGAATCATGGTGCTGTTTCTGCCTTGCTGGCTTTCTGTGCACTGCTTCTGGTCTAACATGCAACCCAAACAGATAGGCACAGGAGACAGCTCATCTGGGACATACACTCAGTCCAGGAATGATGACTACAATGCCAGCAGGTCCATTCATTCAGACCTCCCTCCTGAACAAAAGCTTCTATGATTCAGGACTTTGTAAAGATGACAAAAGGATCATTTGAATGACATAAATCCCCCTATGATATTAACCATGTAATACTGTTTGTGAATTATACATACATATAGATACACATGCATGCATGCATAAACATACATATACATACACATCCATGCATATATGTATATATACATGTATATACATTTATATGCATGTATGTATACATGTGTGCATGTATATACATGTACATACACATATATACAGATGTGTGTATATATAGCCTATACATATATACACATACATGTGTGTGTGTGTACATATGCACGTATACACATATACAGTGACTTTGAATAAAGTACAGTCATGGCCTAGGGGCCTGGGGTTAACTGCCAATCCCCCTCACCAGAATGAAACTGGCTACAGGTAGAGTTTCTGTGATGGCCTTTTATGGTCTACCTCTGCCTGATCTGATTGTACATCTGCTCCCCCATTTCTCCATCTTGATGATCTATATCCCACACAGACCCACACTTCCTTGACAGGTCCCATTTACCAACTGATAAATGGTGGAAAATTATCAGTAATTGATCTGATCTATATCTGTGCAGGCTATAGATCATCACTTCTGCCACAATTAAAAATAAAAATAAAAAAGGAGACCTCCTTTTTTATTTTTATTTTTAATTGTGGCAAAAAAACACACGCACAATGGAAAATTTACTATGTTAACCATTCTTTTTTTTTTTTTTTTTTGAAACAGAGTCTCGCTCTGTCACCCAGGCTGGAATGCTATGGCCGGATCTCAGCTCACTGCAAGCTCCGCCTCCCAGGTTTACGCCATTCTCCTGCCTCAGCCTCCCGAGTAGCTGGGACTACAGGCGCCCGCCACCTCGCCTGGCTAGTTTTTTGTATTTTTTAGTAGAGACGGGGTTTCACCGTGTTAGCTAGGATGGTCTCCATCTCCTGACCTCGTGATCCGCCCGTCTCGGCCTCCCAAAGTGCTGGGATTACAGGCTTGAGCCACCGCGCCCGGCCTATGTTAACCATTCTTAAGTGTACAGTTTAATAGTGTTAACTATGTTCACATTGTTGTTCTCCATCTCCCCTTTAGCACTTACCTAAAAGCCTTGAAGCAACACAGTCTTCGTTTGTTATGGTTAGATTGCTTCCAGAAATTTGACTCCTCTTTGCTCCTGCACAGATCTGTGTAGAGCTGAAGTTCAGGAAGTTCATACTTAACCTCAAATGCACTCTGCTAATGGCTATTATAAATTATCTTCACATTTTGCTGACTCTGTAGATAAAAGCAGATCAGCTTCCTGCAGCCAAGAGTCTTGGGCCAGGCAGTGGCATGGGATCCCTTCCAGGGAATCAGTCTCAAAAAGGAGTGGATCTACTGTGTTCACAACACAAGACCTGGACTCTTTGCATCAGATGGGGACACCAGAGGACTGTGCCTTTCAGGGTGGTAGGCACCCACCTGTGTGGCCCCAGCTTTGACCTTTGGAGGAGGCACTTGGAAGAAGCAAGTTATGTAATGTCACGTTCCTCATCTGAAAAATGGGAATAATATCCACCTTATAGATTATTTCAAAGCTTGAAAAAGATGATGCTCAAGATGATTTTCAAGAAGTAAATAGTTTAAAATAGTCATATGGTAAGTGCTTTTTTCCCCAAGTTTAATTTTTCAAATTCATTTCTATCTTGTAGTATACTATACTTCATAATATGTCCACTCTTTGAACTTCTAGTTACTTAATTGACAAATAAAAGTGTATATATTTGTGTAACATGTACAACATGATGTTTGATAATGAATACACTGTGGAATGACTAAAAATTAACATAACCATTATCTCACATACAAAGAGACTTCAAAAAGTTTATGGAAAATGTGTCTAATGAAAAAACTACGCATGGATTTAAATTTTTTTCTGCACCAACATAAACTCACACTAACTTGTTATAATATGTATGAACAGAATCTAGTTTGAGGCACTAAGGAGGATAAGACATGAGTTTGAAAAGAGCCTCTATCAGAGCAACATGAATTCTGCTAAAATTGAAGAACAAACATCAAACTTATGGTGAAGCTTGCATATATGTATATATACATGTATATACATTTATATGCATGTATGTATACATGTGTGCATGTATATACATGTACATACACATATATACAGATGTGTGTATATATAGCCTATACATATATACACATACGTGTGTGTGTGTACGTATGCACGTATACACATATACAGTGACTTTGAATAAAGTACAGTCATGGCCTAGGGGCCTGGGGTTAGCTGCCAATCCCCCTCACCAGAATGAAACTGGCTACAGGTAGAGTTTCTGTGATGGCCTTTTATGGTCTACCTCTGCCTGATCTGATTGTACATCTGCTCCCCCATTTCTCCATCTTGATGATCTATATCCCACACAGACCCACACTTCCTTGACAGGTCCCATTTACCAACTGATAAATGGTGGAAGAATGATAAAATCACTGATGCTTTACGAAAGTTTATAGGGACAATGCCCAAAATAAATCAGCAGTTTGCAAACAGATGCCTCATTTTAAGAAAGGATGAGACAATGTTGAAGATGAAGCCTGCAGTGACAGACCATCCACATCAATTTGTGAGGAAAAATATCATCCCAATTGTGCCCTAATTGAAGAGGACTGACAATTACCAGCACAAAAATATAA
Organism: Rhinopithecus roxellana; assembly: GCF_007565055.1. Taxonomy (NCBI): domain Eukaryota; kingdom Metazoa; phylum Chordata; class Mammalia; order Primates; family Cercopithecidae; genus Rhinopithecus; species Rhinopithecus roxellana. The sequence goes on along the minus strand of NC_044563.1, from coordinate 90,178,837 downwards.
CCAACACCATAGACATCTCAATTGGTTCTGCTTACACAATTTGCGGAAAAATTAAAGTTGAGCAAACTTTCCACTCAGTGGATGCCAAAACTATTGCACCCAGATCAGCTGCAGACAAGAGCAGAGCTTTCCATTGAAAGTTTAAATAAGTAGGATCAAGACCCTGAAGCATTTCTTTGAAGAATCGTAATGGGAGATGAGGGGTGGCTTTACCAGCACGAACCTAAAGACAAAGCACAATCAAAGCAATGGCTACCAAGGGGTGGCAATGGTCTACTCACAGCAAAAGCAGACAGGTCAAAAGCAAAGGTTGCAGCAACAATTTTTTGGGCTGCTCAAGGCATTTTGCTTGTTGACATTCTGGAGGGCCAAAGAATGATAACATCTGCTAAGTATGAAAGTGTTTTGAGAAAGTTAGTCAAAACTTCAGTGGAAAATGTCCGGGAAATCTTCAACATAGAGTCCTTCTCCACCATGACAATGCTCCTACTCATTCTTCTCATCAAACAAGGGCAATTTTGACAGTGTTTTGGTGGGAAATCATTAAGCATCCATCTTACACTCCTGATTTGGCTCCTTCTGACTTCTTTTTTGTTTCCTACTCTTAAAAGGTCTTTAAAAGGTACCCATTTTTCTTCAAATAATAATGTAAAAAAGACTGAATTCACATGGCTAAGTTCCCAGGACCCCTTGGTTCTTTAGGAATGGACTAAGTGGTTGTTATCATCAGTTACAACAGGGTCTTGATCTTGATGGAGCTTATAGTGAGAAATCACATTTATATTTTGTATTTTAATTTTTTAATTCCGTTTTTCCGTGAACTTTTTGAAGTCTCATACTAATCATTTTTTTCTCATGAGAACATTTAAAATCTACTCTCTTAGCAATTTTCAAGTATATAATACATCGCCATTACATACAATACAATACATACAGTCACAAGGTTGATATTGAATTTGTTCTCTGTGTCTAATCTTATATCCGTTGAACAACATCTCCCAATCTCCCTACCCCAATGGTAAGTGCTTAATAAGTAGATAAATAATATTTGTTGTTATTATTGGACCCCAAATTTTCCCAATCCCTGCAAGTCTGCAAGCATGAGTGAAGATGCTTTAACAGTAATAGATCTGATTTCACCAAGGAATGCTCCCCTTTAATAACTTAGGCTTTCACTTTTGTGGAGTGTGTCTCACAGAAGTTATTTTTGCCTATGAGCAAATCTCTCTCTGGGGCATCTGCTGTCCCACAGGTTCCTAGTTTCAGACACTGCTCTTTGCACTCAGCACCACCAGAGACGTGTGGAACCTTCTCAGTGTCATGTAGGCTCTCTCCCTGTGTGTCACACCCAGCAAAAGTATCCTAAAGAACTGTGGATGGTGCACCAGTGTTTTGCATTATTTGTAAAATGGCTTGAGTTTTTACTTAGAACTCCCTGTTTAGCACAAGACAGGCCTGAGTGAGTCTTTTGAGACTGGATCAAGAGAGATTTCTAAGGGATAGACAACAATCTGTATTAGTATTTCTCACCCCCTCCTCCCCTGGGTGGAGTGCTCTCAGCAACCATACACAAAGACATATGTGAAGCCTGACACTTCAGGTCACCAGCCATGGTGGCCATATCTGTCCCAGATCAAGGGACACAACCTATCCTAAGCAGAGATCTAGGATTGTTATTCTACTGGGCTTTGACATCCCAAACACAATCTCCCAAACACCTGCCCCCCTATTAGTTATTTATTGCTGCATAATAAATGACTCCACACTTCGTAGCTTTTGTTATGAGGTCAGGAACCTGGGAGTCGCTTAGCAGGATGGTTCTAGTTCAGGGCTTCTCCCAGGGTTGCCATCAAAGAGTCAGCCATGGCTGCAGGCATCTGAAGCTCAATTGGCAGGCGGCTTTAGTTCTTTGCCACATGAGCCTCTCCACAGCTTATGACATGGCTTCCCCAGAGCAAATTATCCAAGACAGGGTGACTGAGACAGAAACTACAATCATTTATAACCTAATCTGGGAAGTCACATACCATCACTTTGCCATAGTCTACTGATCACACAGACTTACACTGGTACCAGGTGGGAGGAGACTACCCAAAAGTGTGAATATCATGAGGTGGAGATCACTGGGAGCTGCCTTGGTAGCTGCCACCATATGCCCTCTGCTCTCTCCAGCTCCAGCCTCTACAATCTTGCCTGAAAGGAGCCCATCTTTCTTCAAAGTCAAAGAAGGGAGTTTAGAGGCCCTGAGGATAGAACTAAGCAATGGCAAAGTAGCACTGGGACCCAGGGATATGTGTGTAAAAGATAAGAACCAGGAAAAGAAAGAGCAGGACATAAGAGGACAGAAGTAAATCAAAGGGCACAGAGCTTGGAAGGAAAAAAAAGAAAGAAAAAAGCAATACTGTGGGACAGTAAAAGCTGAAAATAGACAGAAGACCTCGATCCTCAGGGAGGTAGATTGACAGAGGTCAGTGCTTTATAACAGCAGAGGTGCATTTCCTTCTTGTGCTACCTGTCCATGGTTGGGACTTCACTCTGCACCTCACTTGGGAGCCCAGGCTGATAAAGCAGCCATCATTTGAACATCACTGCATGTGGGTGGAAAGAGCGCTCTGGAGGGTCTTGTATTGGCAATGAAATATGCTCTGGCCCAGAAATTATTCACGCCCCTTCCATTCATAACCCTTTGGCCACAGAGGGTCACCGAGGAGCCAAAAAGTACAATCCTATCATGTTCCTGGAAGAGGGGAAAACTGGAAATATTTGGCAACAGCACTCATGACTCCTCCGGGTCTAAGAGAAGAACAAACTTTTCAGAGAGAAACGTAGGGAAGGGACTACTGGGGACCAGACTGGAGTCTTGCAAATGAGGCTTTTCCAGAGCTGTGCTCTAGAAGGTCCTCTGCCTGTGACCCCACCCCCACCTTGGGCTCAGCTCATCCTTTGCTGCCTCATACAGCAGGCCAAAGGAGCAAGCATCTTTTGAGGCCTCTGTCTGAGGCCTGGGTCATTCCCCGACCTTCACCTTACACTGTTTTCCTCCCTCACCCAGCCCATTGATCCAGGGGACGATGCCCCGACACCAGGTCACATGTTGCAAAGCAAGACCCAAGCCATGGGATCCGTGGGGGCAGCCCTCAACTCACTTCCCAGAGATGCGTATACCTCTAGCCCTAATCTGACCACCTGACCATGGTTCTTGGTAGATAGAACTGGGCCAAGCTCCCACCAACCTGAGAGGTCCCTGGAGAAGTAAAGCCCTTTCTTGCCTAAACCCATTCTCTCTCTTTTGACCAGAAGCCCAACTCCTAAGAATCTCAAGTTCTCACCCATACTAGCTGGCCCAGCCTACCCAACCAGGCCAAATATCTCATCTCCCTAACAGGCTTTTCAGAGAAAGATCTGGAGGTGGCTATAAGACAACACATGGTAGCAGTCTGGCTTGTCTCTCTGCAGACTCCATGTGACCTCACACTGTTGTTCATAGTCTTACATCCAACAACTGCTTAGGTTAATGCTGATTTAGTTATTGGCCATTCTTAAGGACTCCACTGGCTCACTCACAGATCAGGAATATCCATGGTTCATCAGCAGGGCCAATGCCACCTGACCCCAACCTCTTACCCCCATCCCCTAAGCCATCCCTAAAAAGTATGCAGTGTAAGTGAAATCAGCATGTTTTCCATACAAAACAAGACTTCTAGCTTTCCCTTCCACTGCAATGCCTCCTAATCCCTCCAACATAGAAATGCTGGAGCTGGCAGGGTGTGGTGGCTCACACCTATAATCCCAACATTTTGGGAGGCCGAGGCGGGTGGATCACCCGAGGTCAGGAGTTCAAGACCAGCCTGGCCAACATGGTGAAACCCCCATCTCTACTAAAAATACAAAAATTAGCCAGGCATGGTAGCATGTGTCTGTAATCCCAGCCACTCAGGAGGCTGATACAGAAGAATCACTTGAACTCAGGAAGCAGAGGTTGCAGTGAGCAGAGATCATGCCACTGCACTCCAGCCTGGGCAACAGAGCAAGACCCGGTCTCAAGAAAATAACATAAAAATAAAAGAAATGCTGGAGCCAATAGCACCTCTCAGGCTCAGGCACTCAGAGATCAACTCTTGGGGTGGGTTTGTCCACCAAAACTTAGGACATTCATCACACAAACTTTGACATTAAATTCATTCTCAGGGGCCAATCTCATCCAGTTCTTGACTGAAAATAGTTACCATGGCTGTGCTGCTACAGGAGGCAGAGAAAAACCTCTGAAGGGGCAGCCAGGAACTCTTCATGGAGTAGGTCATACTTTAACTTGGGCCTTGACAGTTGGGAAGATTCTCAGTCAAGGATGCTGAGGAGGTTAGTCTGAGTGCAGAGAGAACAGCATATACAAAGTGGTGAAAATTTAGCTGACTAATAATGTATGTGTAACAGAGTAGTGGCAATAAGGCTGGAAAGACAGTTCATAAACTGACCCCAACCTCAAGAGAGCCTTGAATATCAGTGAAGAAGTTACCCTGATTCTCAAGAGAGACAGAGAACAATCAGGATAAAGAATAATCTTAACTAATATATCAGTCCATTTTCATACTGCTATGAAGAAGTACCTGAGACTGGGTAATTTATAAAGAAAAAGAGATTTAATGGACTCACAGTTCCACATGGCAGGGAAGGCCTCACAATCACGGCAAAAGGCGAAGGAGGAGCAAAGGCACGTCTTACATGGTGGCGGGCAAGAGAGCGTGTGCAGGGGGACCACTCTTTATAAAACCATCAGATCTCATGAGACTTATTCACTATCATGAGAATAGCACAGAAAAAACCTGTCCCCATGATTCAAGTACCTCCCACCAGGTTCCTCCCACAGCATGTGGGGATTATGGGAACTACAATTCAAGATGAGATTTGGGTGGGCACACAGCCAAACCATATCAACTAATGTCTATAGAATATTTACTAGGTTGAGCATTAGGCCAAGTGCTTTATATGCATTATTATCTCACAACAGCTTAACAAGTGTATCTATTATTTTTCTGTTTTAAAGATGATAAAACTTGGCTCAGAGATGCTGAGTTACTTGCCTGAAATCACAGAGCTAGTAAGTGGCATGCCCAGAATTCAAACCCAAATCTGCCTGATTCTAGAACCACTAGGTGATATTAAATAGTGATGAACAGCATACTTACAAAAGTGTCTCTCCATGGCCTTGGTCTTAGATGGCATCAGGGGGATGGCAAGGAAGGTGTCAGCCTAAAGCCAGACAATTCCATGCACAGCTCAAGTGTCCCTATCTGTTGTCATTCACAGTTGACAGCTGAACAGAAAGGCTAGACATATACGTTGTCTCAGTTAGCAGGGAAGGACAGGAAAGAAGCACACTGGGCAAAGGTCCAGACTGAATGTGATCCCTTCCCCATTCTGGACTTTGCAGAGCTGTCCTGCCCGGCTGCACCAAGCCTTCTCAGAGTTGTCCTTTGACAGAAATGTAATTCATGTTCCCCACTGAGGGCAGAGTCCAGGCTTTGGGTCTATTCTGGCACCCCTTTTCTTCAGAGGCAGCCAAAACAACCCATTGCCTCATTGCAGCACCCCCTTCAAACCAGTCACTTTGGAGAACTTCCAAGGGCTTCGAGACATCTGTGAACACTGGATCTGTTGAACAGAGTCCCATTCTCAATGCTTCTGCCTGCGGGAAGTCACGACAAGGACAGATGCTAGAGGGCAGCAGAGAGCTAGAGGCAGAAGCCCAAGGAGGAGCTAAAAATCACAGCTGGGAGAGCTCTTGGAGGAAGTGGGGGGATGGGGACACATGGAGAACCTCCATCTGCCAAGGAAATCCCCTCCCTTGAGTTCACACAGAGGCCAGTTCAGGTTGAGCCATAGATGCTAGGGGATCACATTGGGAAGCCAGACCAGAGGAGAAACAGAGAGATGCCAGAGACAACACCACCAAGAGTCAAGAAGAGAGCTGGGAACATGCTGGAGGTCACCAGAGGCTATGGAGCAGGTCTGAACACAGGCCAGCCTTGTTCTCCCCAGGCCAGGAGAGCAGAGAAGAATTTGTGCAAAAAAACAAAGAAGAAAAGCTGCCCAGTTCATTTTATGAGGTTATCATAACCCTGATAGCAAAACCTGTCAAGAACAGCACATACACACACACACACACACACAAAAAAACAGACCAGTCTCACTTTTGAATGGGGACAGAAAAACATCTGGAAAAAAATTAGCAAATTGCATTAAATCTCATCAAAAAATCATCCATGATAGTCAAGGAGGGTTTAACAATGTAAGGATGGGTTGACATTAGGAAATGTATTAAAATTATACAGTTCATCCTTAAGAAAATAAATCACCCAAACCTATATTCTGAAAAGCACTTGATAAAGTTCCACATCCATTTCTGGTGGGGTTTTTTTTTTCACTTTTAAATTTCTAGGAAGAGCAGAAAAATCCCTTAACATAATGAGTGGTGGCAATATCTTACTTAAAATTGAAATACTACAGATTATTCCATTAAAATCAGTAACCAAAAAAGAATCATCAATGTTATTATTATTATTTAATATTGTTCTAGCAGTTTAGGTCAATGCAATAAAGGAAGGAATAAAACAAAAACCAGATGTGGCAAGAAGACAAAATTATCATTACTTATCAGTGCTATACCTTAGTTATAAAAGCTGTATTTTAAAATTCCAAGACAACTTCCAGAAATAAAATAATAGTAAACAAGAACTTAAAAATCACTAATAAAAGTAATGTGAATAAAACAATAGGCAATGTAAGTTGTTTACCACGTAGAATGTTAATGGTCAAAAAGTTTGAAAACAATGTTGATAAGGGTTTGGGTAAACAGGCACCCTCAAACGTTGCTGATGGTATTTTGTATAGGGGGACAAAAATGTTTCTTCTCTATACTCTCATAATGTTTCTGGCCACTAAATGTGTGTGAGCTTTTCCCATACCAACCAATTCTCCAATTCTCTGTAGGCACCAACTGGGTATCCTACAATTTAACTCAATTCTGACACTAACTTTCCTGAGTTACTGCAGACCCCACAGGTTAAGGGCTCAGTGCCATAGGACTGCCCCCAACTTCAGACACCAAGTACAAGGAGTAGGTCCCCAGGTTACCAAATTGAGGGTTGTCACAACCCCCTCCCCAGGTTTGATAATTTGCTACGATGACTCAGAACTCATGGAAACACTTACGTTTACCAGTTTATTATATAATAAAGGATCTGATAAGGATACAGATGGACAGCCAGAGGAAGAGGTACATGGGGCAAGGTCTGAAAGCAGGACAGGCACAGGAGCTTCTGTCCCTGTGGAGTTGGGGTGAACCACCCTCCCATCACGCGATGTGTTCACCCACCCAGAAGTTCTCCAAACCCTGTACTTCAGGGACTTTTATGGAGGCTTCATCACGTAGGCATGATTCATTATTAACTCAATCTCCAGCCCCTCTCCCCTTCCCTGAGGATGGGGTGGGGTGGGGCTGAAAGTTCCAAGCTTCTAATCATGGCTTGGTCTTCCTCGAGAGCAGCCCCCACCTAAGAGCCCACTAAGAGTCATTTTAATAGAACAAAGATGCTCCTGGTACCCTTTCACTTCAGAAATTACAAGGGTTTTAGGAGCTCTGTGTCAGGAACCAGGATCAGAGACCAATAAAAACATATATGTATTTCTTATTGTTTCACAGTATTATACATTGGTACAGCCTCTATGGAGAGCAATTTGGCAATATTTAAAAATCATAAATGCACTTGCCTTTTAGACTAGCAGTTCCTCTTTAGGAATTAATCTGACAGATATTCTTGTATCTATGTTAAAAAGTATATGTACAAAATTATTTTTTATTTATTGTCATGACATAAGAAAATGGAAATGACCTAAATAACCATCAACAGAAAATTGTTCAATAAATTGTGGTATTCATTCATTGGTATACTATGCGGTTGTAAAAAAGAATGAGGAAGATTTTTATATATTAAAATGGAATGAGCTCTAAGATATAAAGTTAAGTGAAAAAGCAACATACATAAGACCATGCACAGTTTGCTAGCATTTGTATATATACATTTTAAATACAGGAAAAATCATATTTACTAGTTTATGTATAAAATATCTGTGGATGGATATACAAGAAACTAGTAACGTTTATTAAATATGTATACCGTATTCTATAATTTGAGTTTAAAACTAAGTATATATATTACCTGTTATTAAATATATTTAATTTTAAGAAAGAACAGGGGAAAACGTTCACAAAAGTATGGGACATCCTTTGCTTTGCCAGACAGAAAATACATTTTAAAACTACTATTATTAAACACTACGCAACTATAATACTGGCAGAAGTACTGACACAACATGTAAATTAGTAACTTAAAAGACAAAGGAAAAATGAGAAATTAATGGAGAAATATCAAGTTATTCACTCACCAAATGATATTATAAAAAACAACACTTTGGCAAAAAATTATATTCCTACCCTGGCCCCATACACCCAAATTAATTTCAGATTATTTAAAATCTTAAATGTACAAAATAGAACTATATAAAAACTAGGTGAAATATATGTAAGTAGTTAACTGATCTTTAGATGTTGATGATTTTCTGTTTCAAATGTTACGTCTGCCTTCCATTTCTGGGATAAACCCCACCAGGTCATGATATATTTTCTTTTTCAAATATTATTGGTTTTAATTTGCCAAAGTATTACCATTGGTTTTAATCTGCTACCTCTATTCATGAGAGATGTTGGTCTTCAGTTTTGTTTGTGGTATCGAGATAATGCTAATCTCCTAAAACAAGTTGGGGGGTGTTTCTCCTCTATTTTTTAAGTGAGTTTGTATAGAATTGGTGTTATTCCATTCTAATGTATAATAGAATTTACCTGTTAAACATAAAGTTGTTCATAATATTCTTTTGTTTTTTAAATATCTATAGAATCTATAATAATGTCCCCTCTTTCATTCTTTCATTCTTAATGCTGGTAATTTCTCTCTTCTCTTCTCTCTCTCTCTCTCTCTCTGTTAGCCTGGTAAGAGATTTATTATTGACTTTTTTTTTTTTTTTCAAAGAACAGCTTTTGGTTTTATTTACTTTCTCTATTATTTTTCTGTATTCTATTTCATTGATTTTCACCCATTTCCTTACATTCTTAATTGTTTCTACATCGACTTATTTTGTGTTCAATTGCTCTTTTTCTAAGTTTTTGTTTTAAGGTGGAAAATGAGATCATTGATTTTTTTTTAAACCTTTTTTTCTCTAATATAAACATTTAATGCTAAAATTTATTTGAAAGTACTGCTTTAGCTTCACACCACCAATTCTGTGTGTGGTGGGTGAGGGCGGTTGTTGTTTTGTTTTGTTTTGTTTTAGACAGAGTCTCGCTCTGTCATCCAGGCTGGAGTCCAGTGGCATGATCTTGGCTCACTGCAACCTCCGCCTCCCGGGTTCAAACAATTCTCATGCCTCAGCCTCCCTAGTAGCTGGGATTACAGGCATGGGCCACCACACCCAGCTAATTTTTGTATTTTTAGCAGAGACATGGTTTACTATGTTGGCTAGTCTGGTCTCGAGCTCCTGGCCTCAAGTGATCCACCCACCTCAGCCTCCCAAAGTGCTGGGATTACAGGCGAGAGCCACCGTGCTCGGCCCATACCACCAATTCTAATTTGTTGTGTTTTCATTTTCATTCACTCCAAAATATAATTTCCCTTCTTTGACCTATGAGTTATTTAGAAGAATGTCATTTAATTTCCAAATATTTGTGAATTTTCCAGTTATGTTTTTGTTGATTTCTAATTTAATTTTATTTTTAAACAGAGAACCTACTCAGCGTAATTTCAGTTCTTTTCATTTTATTGAGACTTGTTTTATGGCCCAGAATGTGTTTTATCTTGTTCAATGTTCCACATGCACTTGAAAATAATGTGTGTTCTGTTGTCACTGGTTGTTAACATTCTACCTACCAATTAGATCAGTGGGTAGATAATGTTCTAGCCTTCTTTATTCTTTTTTTTTTTTGAGACGGAGTCTTGCTCAGTCGCCCAGGCTGGAGTGCAGTGGCGCAATCTCGGCTCACTGCAAGCTCCGCCTCCCGGGTTCACGCCATTCTCCTGCCTCAGCCTCCCAAGTAGCTGGGACTACAGGCGCCCTCCACCATGCCCGGCTAATTTTTTGTATTTTTAGTAGAGACGGGGTTTCACCATGTTAGCCAGGATGGTCTCGATCTCCTGACCTCGTGATCCGCCCGCCTCAGCCTCCCAAAGTGCTGGGATTACAGGCATGAGCCACCGCGCCCGGCCTCCTTCTTTATTCTTACTGATTATCTGTCTCTTTTACCAATTACTAAGAATGCAGTGCTCATATCTCCAATCATAAATGTGAGTTATTTCCATTTCTCCTTTCATTTTTGTTAGTTTTTATTCATTTTTTTCTTTTGTCTTTAGTTTTGTCTAATTGCAATTCATATATTTTGAAGCTCTGTTGTTGGGTATATATATATACTTAAAATCTTCTAATTAATTGATATTTTCATCATTAGAAAATGTCCCTCATTATCCTTGGTAATATTTCTTGTCCTGAAATCTACTTTGTTTAATATTAATATAGCCACTGCACTTTTTTGATAAGTGTTTGTGATGTCTATCTTTTTCTATCCTTGTTTTTTTATTATTATAAATAAATGAGACAGGGTCTCACTCTGTCACCCAGGCTGGAGTGCAGTGGTGTGATCATTGCTTACTGCAGCCTCAACCTCCGGGGCTCAGGTGATCCTCCCACCTCAGCCTCCTCATTCGCTGGGACTACAGGTGCGTGCCACTATGTCTGGCTAATTTTTGTAGATACGGGGTTTTGCCACGTTGCCCAGGCTGGTCTCAAACTCCAGGGCTCAAGTGATCTTCTCACTTCAGCTTCCCAAAGTGCTAGGATTACAGGTGTGAGTCACCATGCCCAGCTACTATCCTTTTAATTTTAAATTGTCTGTGTCTCTGTATTTAAAGTGGGTTTCCATAGATAGCACAAAGCTAATCTCTGTTTTTACTGGACTATCTGGACCATTTATGCTTAATGCAATTATGTATATGGTTAGACTAAGTTCATCATCTTGCTGTTTGTTTTCTACGTGTCCCATTTTTCTTTTCCTTTTCTTTTTTCCTTTTTTTTCTTCCTTTTTTTCCCTTATTTTATTTTACTTTTTTGAGATGGAGTCTCACTCTGTCACCCAGGCTGGAGTGCAGTGGTGTGATCTTGGCTCACTGCAACCTCTGCCTCGAAGGTTCAAGTGATTCTCCTGACTCTGCCTCCTGAGTAGCTGGGACTACAAGCACATGTCACCATGACTAGCTAATTTTTTTTTTTGTATTTTTAGTAAAGATGGGTTTTGCCATATTGGTCAGGCTGGTCTTGAACTCCTGACCTCATGATCTTCCCACCTCAGCCTTCCAAAGTGCTGGGATTACAGGTGTGAGCCACCACATCTGGCCTTTTTTCTTTCTTTCTTTCTTTCTTTTTTTTTTTTTTTTTTTTTTTTTTGAGATGGGGTTTCACCATGTTGGCCAGGCTGGTCTCGAACTCCTGACCTCAGGTGATCCACCTGCCTCAGCCTCCCATAGTGCTGGGATTACAGGTGTGAGCCGCTGGTGCCCAGCCTCCATTTTTTCTTTTTTGTTGTTGTTCTTTGTTGTTCCTTTTTTTTCTTTTTCCTGACTTCTTTTGAATTATTTGATTGCTTTTCCAGTATTCCATTTTACTTCCTGTTTGAGGTTTTTTAGCTGCACTTATTTGGACATGTTTTGTTCTGTTGCTTCTTGTTTTGCATACGCATATTTACCCTACCACGCCTACATTCAGACAATATTACACCACTTCATGTATAAGATCTTACAACAACATGCCTCTATTTACCCTTCCATCTTTTGTGCTGTTGTGGTCGTAATGTTATAAGCATCAGGAAAAGTTGTTATCTTTAAATAGTGAATTATCTTTTAATGAAAAGTTTAAACTAAAAAAATTGCATAAATATATTTATCATTTCCTTCACTCTGCTTTCCTTTATGTAGCTCCAAGTTCCCATGTAGTACCGTATTTCTATAGTCTCAAGAATTTCATGGCCAGTTGTAACGGCTCATGCCTGTAATCCCAGAGCTTTGGGGAGTGCCAAGGTGGGAGGATTGTTGGAGGCCAGGAGTTCAGGACCAGACTGGGCAACATAGAGAGACTGTCTCTACAAAATGTTTTTACAAAAATAAGCAAGAGCATATCTGGAAAAAAAAAAAAAAAAAAAAATTTCCTTTAACATTTTTGTATCCAGGTGATAGTCACAAATTCTCAGCTTCTATCTGTATAAAAGAGTCTTTATTTTACCTTCATTTTTAAAGGATATTTTTCCTGGGTAGAGAACTTTAGTTTGGCAGATTTTTTTGTCTTAGTATGTACTTTGAAGGTGTTGTTAGAAACAAGGGTTTATTTTTGCATTCATTCTTATCTGTGTGCCCCTATAAGTATCTCTTTTTCTCTGGCTGAGTTTCAGATTTTTCTCTTTGTCATTGGCTTTCAGCAATTTGATTATGTTTTACTTTGGTTTGACTTACTTTGTACTTATCTTGCTTGGGGTTTATTGAACTTCTTAGGTCTGTGGATTTATAGTTTTTGTCAAACATGAGAACTTTTTCTGCCATTATTCCATCTGCCCCTTGCCTTTAGGACTCCAGTTATACATCTGTTATACTTCTTGTTGTTGTCCAGTAAGTTACAGAGGCTCTGAACATCTTTTTCAGTCTTTTTCTGTGCTCTACATTTTAGTTGGGATAGTCTATTGCTCTGTTTTCAAGTTCACTGATCTTTTCTGCAGTGTCCAATGCATTATTAGGCCCATCAGTAAATTTTTCATTTTATGTATTCTATTTGTCAGCTCTGGAATTTCCATTTCATTCTTTTTGATATCTATCGTTTCCTTCCTTATTATGTTCATGTTACTCTTTAAATACTTAAGCATATTTATAATAACTGTTTTAAAGTTATTTTCTGCTAGTTCCATTAATTATTTAATATCTACATCTGTTTCTGTTTACTGATTCTTCTCCTGCTTGTGGGTCACACTTTCTTGCTTATTCTCATAACTAGTAATTTTTTGGATGCTGAGCATTGTAAACATTGTGTTGTTACATGGCTGTAAATTGTTGTCTTCTAATGTAAGTAACTTTATATCCTCAAACAGAAAAGGGACATTAGAGGAAAAAAATGGTGAAATGCAGAGTCTGTAGTTTAGTTTATAACATTGTACAATGTTAATTTCTTAGTTTGACAAATACACCATAGCCGTGTTTACAATAAGGTAAGCTAGGTGCAGGTCATACAAAAATTATCTGAAATATTTTTGCAACTTTTCTGTAAATCTAAAATTATTCCCAAATTAAAAGGTTTTTTTGTTCAATTTCTCCTTTTTTCCTTCTATTTATCTTAATACATTATTTGTTTTGTCTTCCCCTTCCATTGTCTTCTAATTTAGTCTTCAGTTCTACAACAACTTTTTCCCGTGGCTTCAAATTCTTTTGTTCTATCATCTCATTTCCAAGTTTTCTGATTCTAATTTACTTTGCTCTTAAATCTTTTGTTTGAAATAGAATGTTATATTTTGATCTCCTTTTTGAGTATGTCTCTCTGACATACATGCTTTTGTTGTCTGTGGGTATAATATTGCTTATTCCTTTTCCTCATATAATTTTTTTCCTTTTTTTCTTTTTTTTTTTTTTTTTTTTTTGAGATGGAGTCTTGCTCTGTCTCCCAGGCTGGAGTCCAGTGGTGCAGTCTTAGCTCAGTGCAATATCTGCCTCCCAGGTTTAAGCGATTCTCCTGCGTCAGCCTTCCAAGTAGCTGGGATTACAGGCACGTACCATTATACCTGGCTAATTTTTGTATTTTTAGTAGAGATGGTGTTTCACCATGTTGGCCAGGCTGGTCGAAAACTCCTGACCTCAGGGAAGCCCACCTCCGCTTCCCAAAGTGCTAGGATTACAGATGTTAGCCACCATGCCCCCGGCCTCTTCATAAAATTTTTGACCTTGATACTTTTCTGTGGGTTATGTTGCTATGAGTTTCATTTTTTATTTTTATTTTTTGAGACAGAGTCTCACTGTAGCCCAGGCTGGAGTGGAGGAGCTTGATTTCAGCTCACAGCCTTTACTTCCTAGGCTCAAATGATCCTCCCACCTCAGCCTCCCAAGTAACTGGGACTACAGGCACACTCCTTTTGGGATTTTATCATAAGAAAATAATTCAGCAACAACAAAAGGCAAAGCACATGAAGGTATTTATGACAGCATCATCTCAGACAGCAGAAAAATGGAAACAGCTCATGTGTCCACCAAGGGACAGGCTGAGTAAATTTTGGTATGGAATATTCTGTAACCATAAAAATGATCACTATGAAGATTATGTACCAAAGGTTTGCTCCTCAGGACTACAGGCACACTCCTCAGCTAAGTGTGTGTGTGTGTGTGTGTGTGTGTGTGTGTGTGTGTGTGTGTGCGCGTGTGGGTTTCCTGTAGAGACAGGGTCTCGCTATGTTACCCAGGCTGTTCTCAAACTCCTGGGCTCAAGCAATCTGCCCACATTGGCCTCCCAAAGTGCTGGGATTACAGGAGTGAGTCACTAAACCCAGGCTTGAGTTTCATTTTTTTAAGTTTTGTTCAGCTAGCCTTCAAAATCTCACAGAGCTCCCTCTTCTGTTGTTTTCATGTAATGTCAAAAAATAGCAGTCTACATTCTAAAATTAAAACGTTAATTTTTAAAAGTTTTCTTTTCAGATTTCCTAGTTCTTTTCTTCTTCTCCACTTTTTTTTTTTGAAACAGAGTCTTGCTCGGTCACCCAGGCTGGAGTGCAGTGGCACGGTCTCAGCTCACTGCAACCTCCGCCTCCCGGGTTCAAGTGATTCTCCTGCCTCAGCCTCCCGAGCAGCTGGGACTACAGGCGTGTGCCACCATGCCTGGCTAATTTTTTTTTTTTTTATTTTTAGTAGAGATGGGGTTTCACTGTGTTAGCCAGGATGGTCTCCATCTCCTGACCTTGTGATCCACCTACCTTCGCCTCCCAAAGTGCTGGGATTACAGATGTGAGCCACCGCACCCAGCCCTTCTCCACTTTTATCTAAACCTTCTTTCTTTAGTTTCTTCTGTACTTATCTTATTCAATTTTGATTCCCCTCCTAGAAGTTTCCTTAGATGGGGGCCTGTCTTTAAATGGCATACCACAGGCTACTCAGTTTCAAGAGTTCATGTTCAAACAGTTCCCCAGTCTCTTCAGGCCTTACCTTAGCCCTTTGTTCTCCTCCATTATTGAAGTGGACAAACTTCTTTCCAGTTTTAGCTGCTGCTCTCAAATTGACTCTCTGTGCTTTTCATCGTGTCTGATGCTTTCTCATAATTTCTCAGGTCCATTGGATGTCCTATTGCTTCCCACTGCTTTCTCCCCCTCAGATGCCAATAATATGTCTGTGGTTGTTGGTGACTGTATTCTGTCACCTAGCTTTATTATAAAAGTTGTCCCCAGGTCTTTAGTTTTGTTAGCTAATTGCTCTGTTTTTTAATGTGGTGATTCAAGAAGATTCATAAACCATGCTGCTCTGCTCCTGCCATCTTCCCAGAATCCCAATACTATCTATCATTTTTTAGATTGGAGCAGGATGGGGAACATTAGATATTTTGAAGTAAGCTGGGTGCTATGGCTTACACCTGTAATCTCAGCATTTGGGAGGCCAAGGCAGTAGGATTGCTTGAGCCTAGGAGTTCGAGACCAGTCTAGGCAACATAGTGAGATCCTGTCTCTACAAAACAATTTTACATTAGCCAGGCATGGTGTTGCATACCTGTAGTCCCAGCTACTTGGGAGGCTGAGGTGAGAGGATCGCTTGAGCCCAGGAGGTGGAGCCTGTAGTAAGCCATGATCATGCAACTGCACTTCAGCATGGGTGATAGAGTGAGACTTTATCAAAAAAAAAAGATATTTTGAAGTAACTTTTGTATTATTTTTGGGATTTAACTACAGTGATAGGAACTTGGAAAAAATTAGTTGCTTGAGACAAAGAAGAAATACGCAACACATTTGCACTAATAACATATATAGCATTTGGTATACTTCTTTTGACCAAATTATTTCTTCTGTGTTTTCTGTATTTGGTACCTAATCTTCACAGTGATCATTTTTATGGTTACAGAATATCCATACCAAAAATTAGTCAGCCTGTCCCTTATTGGTAGACACGTGAGCTGTTTCCATTTTTCTGCTGCCTCAGATGATGCTGTCATAAATACCTTTACGCACTTGGCTTTTTGTTGTTGCTGAATTATTTTCTTATGATAAAATCCCAAGAGTAGGATTATTGGGTCAAGAGTAGGAACATCTCTCCGGTTCTGGCAATCTGTAATCTGAAAATATTTTTTGAGAATTATTTTTCTTATTATAGGGGAAAGGTTGAAGCTCAGTTGGTGGTGGTAAGGATCACATGAGGAAAACAGGCCCGTTTCCCTGAGCCTGTTAGCCCAGGATCACTGCTAATCTATCTTTTCTCCAGCCATCAGCCTTTTCTATTTATTTTATTCAATTTTCATCATTCATTTAACCAATCTTTATTAGGAGCCTACTATGTATCAGGCACTATGATTTCTCTCTGCCACACTGCAGTGAATCCCAGAAGTGAATCTAATACACAGAATGTAAAGAGACCCAATCCAGATGTGCCCTGGCCTATCCTCTCTGAGGACTATGAAAGGTATTGGAGCTTGTCCTCGCCAGGGTTCCTGCACCCCTTCCAACATATCTGAGATTGTTCATGGAACCCTGGAATCTCTTGCCTGGACAGATCTGGCATTAGCAATCTAGCCCATTCCATAGACAGGTTTGGTACCATGGTAGGGCAGGCCTGAACAGGAAAGGGAGAGCCTAAGCAACCTCAACTGCACCAGCTGATCCAGTTGCCCCGATATCATCTTGATACTTCTGTCCCCAGAACTGGTAAGCTAGAAGTAACCCCAGGGTCTCCTAGCCACAACCTAGCAGCTATATTGATTCAGTCCCTATACTTGACTTTCAGCCTCAGTTTCCCTCAGTCTGTCTTTTCAGTGCCCCCCTACCACGAAAACTGAGACTTGTCATGAACCCAGGTCGTCTTGGCTTGGGTTCTGGTTGTGATTCTGAGTCCCTGCCTTCCCTGGCCAGCATCCTTTCATGTTGGGGCTGACCCTGCTCTACTGGTTGAGTCTGTGTGTTTGAAGTGGACAAACTCCTTCCAGTTCTAGCTGCTGTTCTCAAGCAGCAGACTAGTTGACTCATGGGACTAGTCCATGACCAGCTGACTTGTGGGACTAGTCCATGGTGCTAAGAACCCTATATAACTTGTGTCCAAGCCTGCTAAGTTATTAATAATAATCACAATGTTCTAAATGTGAGGACCCCAAGGGCTATAGAGTAAATGTGACTTTGTGAAAGTCAAATAGCAAGTTGGTATCATATTAGGCCTAGAGCTCAAGGTTTTCGCAATCTAGTCCCCTCCATAGGCAGACTTAGCCCCATTCTAGGGTAAACTGCTTTCCTCCTAGTTTATGCCTAGAAATTTAGGAAAATATCCCAAAGCAGAAGCCCAATTACAAGGCCTGAGACCCACAGGGTGGAGGAGGAGAGAAGACCCCAGGATCTGAGAATAAAATAAGTTCTACTTTTCAAAAGAGGGGCATGAATCAGGAAAGTCCTGAGCAGCAAGACTGATTTTATGTGGAGCCCTAGACCATCAGGCTGGATCTAGTCATCTTAAGATGCTTCTTACATCTCAAGAATGTACCAGGAACCTGGAGCAGGGCTGGGCTCATAGGTGAGAAGAGACAGGGTAGAAAATTGAGGAAGGATATGGGGGCGAGAAACCTGGCTGGACCTGACACAGAGATGCTCAAGTAGCCCACATGTCAGTTGAGACCTCACTGCTTCATAAGTCTTAGGTGACAATTGGCTTAAAATACACATCCCCATGGCCTTTGGAAGTCTACAGCTTTCTCCAAAATTTCTGTAAATACCCAGGACACATACTGTCCTAGTCTCTCAGGGATAATGTTCTTTGAGTAGTCTCTGCTCTCTATACTACATCAATCAAAGCACAAATTTAGCTCTTTAACAGAAAAAGATCTTAATATACCATATATGAATTTAACAGACTTTGCTGAAAATGTTGGGAGGGGTTTCACCAAAAGGGAGTCCTCTCATTCACTGTACCCTGGACAACCTAAAAGTCTCATTCCTCGTTGCACATTCTTGCTCTCTGCAGTCCTTGTCAGCCACCCACTTAAGATGGTTTTCTCTATTGGCTTCAACACTATACCCACCCTCACCTCACTGCACCCACCCTTGCATGCTCCTCTGGTTCTTCTGTCTTCCTTCTCTTTCCTCTTTCCTCTGTTCTTTCTTCTCCATCTAATCTCTCCAAAATCAGACATAAATTTCTTTCCTTATCTCATGCAGAGAGGCTCTAGTGGGGGAAGGAGGAATTATACCTCTGTTGCTTCATTATTAAACTCTTTTTTTCAAACAAAAACACTTCCTTCCCATCAAGAATTCTAGTGCCAGATGTTAATTAAGGTAATTCAAAAAATTACTCAATACACAAATGTAAACAAAAAGTATGCAGAATTATTCTGATGGATAGTTCATGCCAGACCAAGCACTATGATAGTCCTATTCAAAATGGACTAATGAGAATGTTTAGAACATCCTATTTGATTTAGGAGTATGCCCTTGAGCATAAAAGCTCAGTTGAATCCCAGAACTGAGCCTGGGAAAACTTGATTTGTCTCGTGTCCTTTGAAAGTATTTTACAAACTGCTGCTACAGGCAAGACACCCAAAATGGGGTGCTGCTTTTACTAGATAAGACAAAAAGTTACCTATAGTAGCCAGAAAGTTATGAGGTTTTTCAGATCTATGTGGACTCTTAAGGTATTTTCAGCTTGCAAACTTTGAGCTGAACTATGATATCAATCCAGTTGCAAAAATTGGCACGGGCAAAAATGCAATGGTCATTTCATGTGGTCAAATCAGGTGACAAGCTGAACAATGAAACTGCAAGATATGTGGCTTGTTCCAGTTGCTACCTAATGGTGTAAAACAACAACAGTTTATTATTCTCAAGGATTATATGGGTCAGGAGTTTGGGAAGGACATGACAAGGACAGCTTGTATTTGCTCTACAATATCTAGAGCCTCAGCTGGAAAGTCTCAAGGCTGAGGGTTACTGAATAGCTGGGAGCTGGACTTATCTGAAGGCTCTTTCACTCATGTGTCTTGGTGTTTGAGGTCAGAAAGTCTTCATATGACCTCCTCATCTGGACTTTCTCATAGTGTGCTAGTTAAGTTCTATGGTAAGAAGCCTCTAAAATGGTCCCCAATGATTTCCACCTGCTGGTATTCACAGCCTTGTGTAATCTCATCCCCTTGATTAACTTGCTTCTAACCCATAGAACATGGCAACATTGAAGGAATATTTCTGCTATAATTAGGTCACAAAATAATCTCTCTCTCTGGCTTTGATGAAGGAAACTGCCACACTGAAGAAGCTCCCGTGGTAAGGAATTGAGTGTTACCCTGGCCAATAGCTATACAAAACTAATGGTCTTCAGTCCAACAATCCCTAAAGAAGTGAATCCTGCCAAAAACCACAAATAAACCACAAAAGTGACTTTGGAAGTAGATCCTTCTCTATTCAAACCTTCAGATGAGACCCCAGCCCTGACCAAAATCTTGATTATAGCCTCGTGAAAGATTCTGAAGCAGAAGACACAGTTAAACTGTGGTTGAATTCCTAACTTGGAAACACTGTGGGATGGATAATAAATGTGTATTGTCTTAAACTGCTAGGTTTTGGGGTTATTGGTTACATAGCAATAGATATCTACTACAGGTTCCAAGAGCAAGTATCTCACAAGAACCAGGCAGAAACCATAGCTTTTTATGACCAAGGCTCAGTAATTACATAGCATCATTTCCCCCAAATTCACAAGCCTGCACAGATTCAAGCAGATGGAATATAGACCCCATGTCTCACAAGGAGGGGTGTACAAGTGCCAACGTGTCATCATAGGAAGAACATGTGGGAGGAGAGATGCTGCTGTGGCCATTTTGGGGGAACACAATCTGCCTCGTGGCTCTTTGGCCTTGACATGTAGCATGGCATGCTCTGCTCATGTGAAAATTTCAAGAAAGATTTATGTTGTTTTGCTATTTTGAAATTGAGGTTTTGTTTATGTTCCTCCTGACATGTCTCCTCTGCTTTTAAGAAATTCTCAAGCAATTCATCAGCATGTCACAAGATTAATGGGAGTTTCCCCTCCTGCAACCAAGGAGAACTCAGAGCGATAATTTCCAAGAATGTGAATGACTATCTGAAGAACAAGATCCTCTCCACTTAAGAGTGACTGCTAATAAATTACAACATTGCTCTGGCTACATGTTCTGAAACATTCCTGTATTGCCCCACATTCCATGCCAGTTGAGGGGAAAGAAGACAGTGAATGAGGAGGATGTGGTTAGGGGACCTAATGGACACTCAGGCCGGGCTGACTCCAGTGGTATTTCCACTACCCCATAAACTCACAGAACTTCTGAACATGAAGGCATCTCAAAGATTGATCAATTCAATTTATACTGGAAATGATCGTAGCTACATTTAGTGAGATCTGACTATAATAGTATGTCCTTTATAGCTGAATGAAGTAGATATTAGTGTCTAATAGAACTCAAGTATGTCAGACTTCACCAGTTTGTAACCTCATCCTTCTATGTAATGCACCATTATTGTAGCTTGAGCCTCATCCTACTTGACTTGATGAAATCAGGACTTTTTTTTGTTTGTTTGTTTTTGTTTTTGAGATGGAGTCTTGCTCTGTCTCCAGGCTGGTGTGCTGTGGCACAATCTCAGCTCACTGCAACCTCTGCCTCCTGGGTTCAAGTGATTCTCCTGCCTCAGCCTCCCAAGTAGCTGGGACTACAGGCACATGCCACCATGCCCGGCTAATTTTTGTATTTTTAGTAGAGACGGGGTTTCACCATGTTGGCCAGGATGGTCTTGATCTCTTAACCTTGTGATCCACCCACCTCGAGCTCCCAATGAAATCAGGATTTTATCCAGTTCTTCTGGGGAACACTTACATGGTCCACTCATTTCCTCTGTACTTTTCATCTCTGCCAGCTGCCTGGCCCCACATGGGGGACTCCTATGTCTGAACACCTGCTTCCTTCAGGGTACAACTTTCCTAACCCCACTGTTGTGCCCCAGCGTGGGCTGTACAGACTCCTCCACCATTTCCCTGTTGTGATAAAGCAGACTAGGCTGAAACTTTTAACAAGACATTACCAAAGGCTTGGAGAGAAAAGAGAATTACAACAGAGAGAAATCTGAAACTCAGTACCTTTGCCCAGATTCCCCAGTCTCTGGGTTTGACTTCTACATTGCTCTCTACTGCTGCCATGGAGGAACGGCCAGCCTGCCTCCCCGCAGTGGGAAGATACTTCATTCTACAAATCCTTGAGGTTCAGATCAAGGAGGCAGTTATCTCCCCCACACTTCAACCTAAGCCCCATGTCCTTAGTCTTTATTTCCTGCCTTAGGATTGATCATGTTCCAGGAGGTCTGAGAATTAACGTGTCTATTTCGTGGAAAACTCCGACTTCTAAACAATAACAGAACAAACATTCTAACCATGGAACACTGTGTGTGATAATAACAGCCCAGTCAATGCTGAGTCCCATAAAGCCCAATTAAGTTATTTTCCTCATTCTCTCCTCTAGCATGATCATGGTTATACAGTTGCCTAGCCATCTTCAGTCTCTCAGCTCTTGAGTTTCTATGATTGTCTAGTTGGAAAATGGCTTATTCGGCCTGGCATGGTGGCTCACACCTTTAATCCCAGCACTTTGGGAGGCCAAAGTGGGCCAATTGCTTGAGCCCAGGGGTTCAAGACCAGCCTGGGCAACAGGGCAAAACCTCATCTCTACAAAAAATACAAAAATTAGCTGGGCATGGTGCCCCTATAGTCCCAGCTACTCAGGAAGCTGAGGTGAGAGGATCGCTTGAGCCCAGGAGACTGAGGCTGCAGTAAGCAGAGATCATGCCATTGCACTCCAGCCAGGGCAACAGAACAAGACTCTGTCTCGAAAAAAAAAAAAAAAAAGAAAAGAAAAATGGTTTATCCATTAGAAATGTTCAAGAGCATGCAATAATAAAGCAACAAATGGCAGTGTAAATACACAGGAAATTTTAGGCTGGGCATGGTGGCTTTCACCTATAATCCCAGCACTTTGGGAGGCCGAGGTGGGAGGATCATTTGAGCCCAGGAGTTTGAGACCAACATTGTGAGACTCCATCTCTACAAATAAAAATAAAAATAAAAAAAATTAGCCAGGTGTGGTGGCACATAACTATACACCTAGCTACTCGGGAGACTGAGATGGGAGGACTGCTTGAGCCCAGGAGGTTAAGGCTGCAGTGAGCCATGATTGTGTCACTGCATTCCAGCCTGAGTGACAGAGCTGGACCCTGTCTAAAAGAAAAGAAAAGAAAAGAAAAAAAGAAAAGGAGGGAAGGCAGGGAAGGGAAGGAGAGACAAAGAAAGAGAGAAAGAAAGAGAGAAGGAAAGATAAAATGCTCCAAATAAAACCTTTTGAAGAGATCAATTCTGCCTAATATGTTGACATTTTACACAATTTTGCCAAACATTTTAGTTCTTGGAATCACAGTAACAGACCTTCCCTATTCCAAGGTAAGACTTTTTTCTCTGTATTTGCATACAGCTTATAAGAAGCATTTTCTGAGACATTTCCTATTTTTAGAGACACAAAAATGTGTACGGATTACAAATGACAGTTCTTTTTCAGTCTCTACTTCTCAAGTGATCCAAAAATATTTGGGTCTAATCTCAGCCAAGTTCACCTTGTTATATCCACCTTATGGACAAAGGAAGCTGAGGTTCTGTGAAATCCAATTTACTGAATTACACAATTAGAAAATGGGGCTGGGAATGGTGGCTCATGCCTTTGGGAGGCCAAGGAGGGAGAATCACTTGAGCCCAGGAGTTAGAGATCAGCCTGGGTAACATAGGGAAACCCCGTCTCTATAAAATGTAATAATAATAATTTTTAAAAATAAAACAAATAGAAAATGGGAAGGCTGAAATTCAGAACACCAGCTGCCCTGGACGCTCTGGCCCTTGCAACTATACCAGGCCACACTTGATCTAAAAGGAAATGTTACGTATCACAAAAACACGCTTTGTGAAGACCAGCCAAGCATACAACAAATCTGTCTCATTCAGTTTGGGATTACAAGCAGGACGAACAATAGAGCAGGCTTCAAAATAAACTTCCGTTTCCAGGATGAGAAGGAAACATAGGGACATAAGCTCTTAGGAGACACCTGCAGTCAGCAGGGACCCGCGCCAGAGAAAGGGTATAAAGCGGAGCCTGAAAAGAGGGTACTCCGAGGAGGACACCGTGTTCATTCTTTCATCTCACAAACTTTCGCCAAGTGCGTCCTTTGTGCCCGGCTTTGTGCTTGGCTTTGTGCTATGCAGCAGGCACATGCTGTTGAATCAATTAGAGGCGCCTGCCCCCTTGGGCCTCACAGTCTGATAGAAGGGACAAACAAGTAAACACAGAACTTGCATTCCTCTCATTCAAGTGAAAAGGACATCCTGATTAAACTATCTATGGCAGTTCTGAGAACATTTGTGCCCAATCACAGTAAGGGCCTGAACTGATTGTCATTTCCTTTGTTTAACCAATTCTCTTACACCTGGAGCAGAATCCCTGGGGCCAGCCTGGCTGAGTACCCAACGTGATCCCTCTAGATCTCTGGAGCAGCTCGTCTTCCTCATAATCATTTTACCCTGGGATGTTTCAGCCTTTGAGGTACAATGCGTGACTAAGGCCATGGTTAACAGGCAATGACACAAAGCATCTGTCGTCTGGCAAAGACCAGCTGAGCAAATGCTTAACTCAGAAAGCTGTTACAGTTTTTGTGAAAACAAATTACATCAGCGCCTAACCCAGGAGTCTCCCAACCAGGCTAAAGGGTGTTTTCTTTGGTGAGTGTGTGTGTTCCTACCTCACACAGCATGAAGGAACTATGCATAGAGTGAAGTGGCACAAAGTCTCCATATCTCAGAGCTTGGTGATGCCATCAAGAAGATTCCTTGCAAAATCGGCTTAGCAGGGAGGCAGACATTCTGAGACTTCTTGGCATGCAAAGAACCCTGTGCTGTGGGAAGGGACACACAGGAGGTCAACCAAGGTCATGGGCTCCCGAGGAAATATTTACTGATTAGCTTCCGTGGGCCAGGTGCTGCGTGGAGATTTAACTTACCTTATCTCATTTAATTATACCCCATATATGCTCAGCCCCATGGCATTACTCTGGACCTGCCTTAAGGCCAGCACTTCACAAAGATACCTTTAAAGCAATAGTGAATAATGCAGATTCTACCACTAACTCCATGGGGACATAGAAGGGACATTTATATTACAGACCACAGGGAAATATTAATCTTCAAGAGATCTATTGTACAACACGGTATCTATATTTAATAACAATGTCTTACATTCTTGAATATTGGTAAGAGAGGAGATTTCAAGTGTTCCCACCACAAAAAAAAGTACATGAGGTAATGCATATGCTAATTAGCTCAATTTAGCCACTCCACAACGTATACAAATTTCAAAAATCATGTTGTACACAATAAATACATACAATTTCATTTGTCAATTAAATACATAAATAGATAAATTTGAAAAAAAATACTTAATTTAACGCCTCCATTATCTTCTCCCTTCTTTCCCTTTCCATTCTCTCTAATTTCCCTGTGACAGTTTCCTCTCTCTCTCTTTCTCTCTCTCTCCCCATTTCTCTCACTGCTTCCCCATACACACAGCTTCTTCAAAATCCCCTCCACATCTTCCCCGGTCACTTGCCTAACCCCACACACAAAAGCCTAATAATAGCCAAAAGGCAAGAATATCCAATTACTCTTTAAGCAAAATCCTTGTGAGCCTCAGTTTGTCTCGTGCATTCATTTAACAAATAGTTGTCAAGTGTCCGGCACTGTTTTGGGTACAGGAGATTAGCAGTGAATATGAATATCTGCCCTCATCTAGCTTCCATAATCCTTATAGCAATCCATTCTTATGTATAAAAAAAAACAGAGGTTTGTACTCAATTTATCCAACAGAAGCAGATACTTGGGGCCCAGAGGCAAATTCCAGCCCAGAGAAAGCATCTGGCAGGACCCAATGAGGGCTTCAGGAACCCAGTCAGCACTCTGGAGTCTGGTGGTAAGACTAGGTGCCTAGAGCCTGGAGAACGAGGGGAAGGGACTCAAGTGTCATGTTATAAGGACAGTCCTTGGAAACAAATACATTGGGTTCAAGTTCAAGCTCAGCTACTTACTTGGACTAGTTACTTAATTCTCTCTAAGTCTTAGTTTTCTCATCCATAAAATGGGGACAAAACTTAAACTTACGTTAAAGACTGTTATTACATGTACACACACTGTGTATACACACACAGACACAATCATTAAATTCTCAGAACCCTATGTTGTGCTAAACATCATATATGTATATGTGGTCTCACAGAGTTAAATGCTGTAAATATTAGTTACCACTTATTTATTTATATTTGTAATTATTATTAGGTATAAAAATGGGTCTACTTAGTAATAGAGCCACATAATTTGTCAGCCCAGCTCCCTTCTTTTTCTGGGAACAGACTTTCTCACAATCACCCTCCCCGCCCATCCCCAACCTCCTGATCAACCAACTCTATCCAGGAGGTTTCCATGGAAGCCACATGTTGGTACAATATGAACTCTCCCCCAGGCCCTTGAACCAAGTTTGGCATATCAGAGTCCTTTCCCAGAATGCTTGCCACTGGAATAGGAAAGAAATTAGTCTTCAGGTAGCTAAAGCTGTTATTATATTACTAGCAGCCATGTTTTCAGCCACGTGAACTGAGGACAGAAATCAGTCTGCAATAAGAACAAAGAATGAAATTGGTGTGCAAATAGATAGAAGTGGAGATAGGATATGGGGAGCTGTACCAGCATCTGAGGGCTTGTTCCACTTCATTAAGTTCCAAGAGACAATTCTGTAAGCAAATACCTCATTTTTCTAAGCTGGTTTGATTTAGGACATTATGCCTTGCCATTAATGAGTCTTAACTAACTACAGGTCTAATCCAGCAGACTTGGCCTTGATATATGAGTCACACCAGTCTCTAAGAGAACTTCTCCGAAGAGAAATTCAATTTCTCCTTAATAGTCAGGATTAGTTATCCCAAGCCAGTTTAGTAGCCCTCTCCTTTTCCTGTTGATTCACTGGCATGATGAGCCCAATGTGGCCAGGTGGTCATCTTCACTTCCAGGTTAATGATACAATTGCTGTGCTCCCTGGAGGAAATATTCTTCCCCTGAAAAACAAGACTTCTAAACCAGCAGAGCCTAAAGTTGTAGATAGGAAGATAAAATTTCATAGTGGATGACTGAATGTAATAATAAGAAGAAATTCTCTCATTTCCACTCCTTGATTCCTGAACCCAGAACAATTGGCTATGGGAAAACAGCAATATATGTTGGTCACTAATTTAGGACATACACCACATCCTGAAGGACACTGCCCCAGCTCTACAAGGTGTTTCCACCCAGCTGGCACTGTAACTATGCCTTCAAAAGGTCATTCTTCCACTTTATCAGGACAGCTGCTTCGAGGTAATGGGGAATTTTGCAAGACTAGTGAATTCCATGAGCATGAGCCCATTGCCACACTTCATTTGCTGTGAGTTCCCTGGTCAAAAGCAATGCTCTGTGAAATACCATGTGAATAACACATTCTGTAAATCCCTGGATGGTGGTTTTGGAAGAAGCATTGTGAGCAGAAAAAACAAATCTTTATCCAGATTAAGTGTCTATTCATTCCAGTGAGAACAAAGTTCTGTCCCTTCCATGATGAAAGTGATCCTTTATAATCAATTTTTCACAAGGTGGCTAAACTGGTACTCCCAGGGAATGGTGCCAAATAAATGCTGTGTTAATCTCTGCTGTTGGCAGGTTGGACACTCAGCAGTGGTGATTCGAAGTCCATGTTGCTGAGCCCCCAAATAGCCCTATGGACCATTTTATGTGGCTTCCATAGAACAAAAAAGGGGAACCTAGGGAAAGAGGGTAATAAATGTTCACAAAACTGGCAATCTCATCCACCTACTTGTTAAGATCTTCTTCTGATAAGATTGCTGTTTGGTGAGCATTCACACAGGATATACTATCTTCCCATTCTGTGCAAATTCATAACATTCTACCTACAAACCTCTTTCTCAGCTCTCCCTGCCACCAGTTTTTAAATCATGATCCTTCTAAGGTTTGACCATCCAGCCAAACCATTAGCCACTATCCTAAGTCAATATAGACTCATACTGTCCACTGGGAAGATTTTCCTTCACCCCATCTTTCAAGGCCATGCTGTGGTGGAACTGCAATGGTACAACCACCTACTTTTGGGTAGTGCCAGCATATTGAACAGAACCATCTTAAAACAAGTCCTGGAATTTTTCCTCTTCAGCCAACTTGTTATAGGGAACTACCAAAAAAGACACAGATGCAGGTTGAGAGGGAAGAGAAATTAATTAACATAGGTTTCAAATTAATACAGATAATCATAACAGATAACATTTACTTAATATGTGATGTATACCAGACACAGTTCTAGATGCTTTACATGTATTATCTTCTTAATTCTCACAATAATATTCCCATTTTATAGATGAGAAAAGTGAGGCACAGAGATTTAGTAACCCGCTCCAAATCACATAGCCATTAGGTGGCAGAGTTGGGATTAGAACCCATACCTTCTCATTCTAAAACCTGTCATGCAATTCTGCCTCCCATGGTAAAACAAATTCACATATGTTTTTTCAAGTTACATTGTAAACTCCCAAAATTAATACTTTGATTGTTGCCATAGGAATCCTAACCCTGGAACTGTGTGTTTTCAACAGAGGGTTATTTTAATATACATTTTTATGTATGATAACAAGTGCAATAGGGCTGCTGGAAATGTTATTATGTGCCAATTTCAACTGCTCTTAGATCTCAATGTGATTTTCAACTTAAAATGAAACAATACAAGACAAAAAATATGATGCTTGTTATTCAAAGATAATGTCTCTTCAACAGAACCTACCTTCAAACAACTGAAACTTAACACAGGAACTCAAAGAAGAGAACTTTACTACAAAAAAAATTGAGTTTCCATATGTTGAAGCCCAGAAACATCATTTTCAACATCCTCTGTCTCTCACAGTTGAATAATCATAGACAAAAAGTTGTATACAAGGTTTAAAACATCTGAAGTGGAAAATTAAACTGTATCAATGAAATATGATTATTCTGATATTTCAGACTACAAAAGGCAGGCTGGAAGTTATAGTTTGGATGCTAAAACATTGATATTTTCCAGGTATTCTGGTGGCTTATGGAGATAGAAAACTTGAAGTCAGCACTGTCCTGGTTTTTCTAAGTTATGACAGCAATGTCACTTCTCTGGTTTCACTTGAATAGTCCCTGCAAGGATTTTTGTAATAGAAAACTAATGTGCATTTGTAGATGCAGAGAGGAAATTTTGAAGAAAGAGGTACAGCACTCTGAGGATTATGATTCTGCTAGGGATGGGAGTAGAGATGGAGCTGGTTGGAAACGGGAGAACCTATATGCTTCAATTTTTTGAATATAGCTTCAAAACATGTATTAATTACAAACGTATCCAGCTGGAAATGACAAAAAATAATAACAACCAAAAAAGGTGTTTTAAACCACTGGTTCTTAATCTGGGCTACATATTGGAATCTGCTGGAGAGTTTTTTAAATTACTGAGGCTAGGGCTGGGCGCAGTGGCTCACACCTGTAATCCCAGCACTTTGGGAGGCAGCAGAATCGTTTGAGGCCAGGAGTTCGAGGCTGTAATGAGCTATGGTTGTGCCACTGGCCTCCGGCCTGGGAGACAGAATGAAATCCTGCCTCTAGTTACTGAGGCTTAGGTCCTACCACCAAAAATTCCTATTCATTTGGGGGTATATAGGGAGATCTTAAAACTGAGAATGTTAAGACTCCACAGGTGATTTTAATGGGTAGCTGAGTTTGAGGGCCACTTTACTAACTAGTTCAAAAAAGTAAAGGCTTAGCCAGGTGTGGTGACATGCACCTGTGGCCCCAGCCACTCAGGAGGCTGAGCGGGGAGGATCACTTGAGCCCAGGAAGTTGAGGCTGCAGTGAGCAGTGATTGCACTACTGCACTCCCACCTGGGTGACAGAGCAAGACCCTGAATCAAAAAACAAAACAAAAAGTAAAGGCTTTTTTTAAACATAACACAAAATCCAGAGGTGGGTGGACCAAAACCAGCATAGTTGCTAAAGGTTGTCATCAAGGAATCAGGATCTTTCCATCCTACTGCTCCACCATACTTAGCTCTCAGCTTTCATTGTCTTGGTAACTAAATGGCTGCTTGCTACCACATTGGATCAAAGCTCCAGACAGGGAGAGGGCAGAATGGCAAAAACACTCCTCCTCACAAGTCTTTGCCTTTTTTTTTTTTTTTTTTTTTTTTAACATTTTTACCTTTTTTTTTTAAATTTCAACCCTCTGAAGTAACTGATTTTTTTTTGGTTGATACTATTTTCCTAATTTTATTTTTTTAATTTCTATTTTTTTATTATACTTTAAGTTCTAGGGTACATGTGCACAATGTGCAAGTTTGTTACATATGTATACATGTGCCATGATGATTTGCTGCACCCATCAACCCGTCATCTACATTAGGTATTTCTCCTAATGCTATCCCTCCCCTAGCCCCCCACCCTCCAACAGGCCCAGGTATGTGATGTTCCCCACCCTGTGCCCATGTGTTCTCATTGTTCAATTCCCACCTATGAGTGAGAACATGCAGTATTTGGTTTTCTGTCCTTGTGACAGTTTGCTGAGAATAATGGTTTCCAGCTTCATCCATGTCCCTGCAAAGGACATGAACTCATCCTTTTTTATGGCTGCATGGTGTACATGTGCCACATTTTCTTAATCCAGTCTATCATTGATGGACATTTGGGTTGGTTCCAAGTCTTTGCTATTGTGAATAGTGCTGCAATAAACATACATGTGCATGTGTCTTTATAGTAGAATGATTTATAATCATTTGGGTATATACCCAGTAATGTGATGGCTGGGTCAAATGGTATTTCTAGTTCTAGATCCTTGAGGAATCGCCACACTGTATTCCACAATGGTTGAGCTAATTTACCCTCCCACCAACAGTGTAAAAGCATTCCTATTTCTCCACATCCTCTCCAGCATCTGTTGTTTCCTAACTTTTTAATGATCACCATTCTAACTGGCATGAGATGGTATCTCATCGTGGTTTTGATTTGCATTTCTCTGATGACCAGTGAGGATGAGCAATTTTTATGTGTCTGTTGGCTGCACAAATGTCTTCTTTTGAGAAGTGTCTGTTCATATCCTATGCACACTTTTCGATGGGGTTATTTCTTTTTTCTTGTAAATTTGTTTAAGTTCTTTGTAGATTCTGGATATTACCCTTTGTCAGACAGGTAGATTGCAAAATTTTTCTGTAGGATGCCTGTTTACTCTGATGGTAGTTTCTTTTGCTGTGCAGAAGCTCTTTAGTTTAATTAGATCCCATTTGTCTATTTTGGCTTCTGTTGCCATTGCTTTTGGTGTTTCAGTCACGAAGTCTTTGCCCATGCCTATGTCCTGAACGGTATTGACTAGGTTTTCTTCTAGGGCTTTTATGGTTTTAGGTGTTACATTTAAGTATTTAATCCATCTTGAGTTAATTTTTGTATAAGCTGAAAGGAAGGGATCCAGTTTCAGCTTTCTACATATGGCTAGCCAGTTTTCCCAGCACCATTTATTAAATAGGGAATCCTTTCCCCATTTCTGGCTTTTGTCAGGTTTGTCAAACATCAGTTGGTTGTAGATGTGTGGTGTTATTTCTGAGGCCTCTGTTCTGTTCCATTGTTTTATATATGTATATATCTGTTTTGGTACCAGTACCATGCTGTTTTGGTTACTGTAGCCTTATGGTACAGTTTGAAGTCAGGTAGCGTGATGCCTCCAACTTTGTTCTTTTTGCTTAGGATTCTCTTGGCTATGTGGGCTCTTTTTTGGTTCCATATGAACTTTAAAGTAGTTTTTTCCAATTCTGTGAAGAAAGTCATTGGTAGCTTGATGGGGATGGCATTGAATCTATAAATTACCTTGGACAGCATGGCCATTTTTATGATATTGATACTTCCTATCCATAACCATGGAATATTCTTCCATTTGTGTGTGTCCTCTTTTATCTCGTTGAGTAGTGGTTTGTAGTTCTCCTTGAAGAAGTCCTTCACATCCCTTGTAAGTTGGATTCCTAGCTATTTTATTCTCTTTGTAGCAATTATGAATGGGAGTTCACTCATGATATGGCTCTCTGTTTGTGGTGTATAAGAATGCTTGTGATTTCTGCACATTGATTTTGTATCCTGAGACTTTGCTGAAGTTGCTGATCAACTTAAGGAGATTTTGGGCTGAGACGATGGGGTTTTCTAAATAAACAATCATGTCATCTGCAAACAGGGACAATTTGACTTCCTCTTTTCCTGATTGAATACCTTTTATTTCCTTCTATTGCCTGATTGCCCTGGCCAGAACTCTAACACTATGTTAAGTAGGAGTGGTGAGAGAGGGCATTGTTATCTTATGCTGGTTTTCAAAGGGAATGCTTCCAGTTTTTGCCCATTCAGTGTGATATTGTCTGTGGGTTTGTCATAAATAGCTCTTATTACTTTGAGATACATTCCATCAATACCTAGTTTATTGAGAGTTTTTAGCATGAAGAGCCGTTGAATTTTGTCAAAAGCCTTTTCTGCATCTATTGAGATAATCATGTGGTTTTTGTCATTGGTTCTGTTTATGTGATGGATTACGTTTATTGATTTGCATATGTTGAACCAACCTTGCATCCCAGGGATGAAGCCAATTTGATTGTGGTGGATAAGCTTTTTGATGTGCTGCTGGATTCGGTTTGCCAGTATTTTATTGAGGATTTTCACACTGATGTTCATCAGGGATATTGGCCTGAAATTTTCTTTTTCTGTTGTGTCTCTGCCATGTTTTGGTATCAGGATGATGTTGGCCTCATAAAATGAGCTAGGGAGGATTCCTTCTTTTTCTATTGATTGAAGTAGTTTCAGAAGAAATGGTATCAGTTCCTCTTTGTACATCTGGTACAACTCGGCTGTGAATCCTTCTGGTCCTGGACTTTTTCTGGTTGGTAGGCTATTAATTACTGTCTCAGTTTCAGAACGTGTTATTGGTCTATTCAGAGATTCAACTTCTTCCTGGTTTAGTTTTGGGAGGGTGTATGTGTCCAGGGATTTATACATTTCTTCTAGATTTTCTAGTTTATTTGCGTAGAGGTGTTTATAGTATTCTCTGATGGTAGTTTGTATTTCTGTGGGGTTGGTGGTGATATCCCCTTTATCATTTTTTATTGTGTCTGTTTGATTCTTCTCTCTTTTCTTCTTTATTAGTCTTGCTAGCAGTCTATCTGTTTTGTTGATCTTTTCAAAAAACCAGCCCCTGGATTCATTGATTTTTTGAAGGGATTTTGTGTCTCTATCTCCTTCAGTTCTGTTCTGATCTGAGTTATTTCTTGCCTTCTGCTAGCTTTTGAATTTGTTTGCTCTTGCTTCTCTAGTTCTTTTAATTGTGATGTTAGGGTGTCAATTTTAGATCTTTCCTGCTTTATCTTGTGGGCATTTAGTGCTGTAAGTTTCCCTCTACACACTGCTTTAAATGTGTCGAGAGATTCTGGTACGTTGTGTCTTTGTTCTCATTGGTTTCAAAAAACATCTTTATCTCTGCCTTCATTTCGTTACTTTCCCAGTAGTCATTCAGGAGCAGGTTGTTCAGTTT
This sequence comes from Rhinopithecus roxellana, assembly GCF_007565055.1. Classification (NCBI taxonomy): domain Eukaryota; kingdom Metazoa; phylum Chordata; class Mammalia; order Primates; family Cercopithecidae; genus Rhinopithecus; species Rhinopithecus roxellana. The sequence continues at coordinate 90,145,783 of NC_044563.1, read as the reverse complement.
CCATGTAGTTGTGCGGTTTTGACTGAGTTTCTTAATCCTGAGTTCTAATTCGATTGCACTGTGGTCTAAAAGACAGTTTGTTGTGATTTCTGTTCTTTTACATTTGGTGAGGAGTGCTTTACTTCCAACTGTGTGGTCAATTTTAGAATAAGTGCGATGTAATGCTGAGTATATTCTGTTGATTTGGGATGGAGAGTTCTGTAGATGTCTATTAGGTCTGCTTGGTCCAGAGCTGAGTTCAAGTCCTGGATACTCTTGTTAACCTTCTGTCTCGTTGATCTGTCTAATATTGACAGTGGGATGTTAAAGTGTCCCATTATTATTATATGGGAGTCTAAGTCTCTTTGTAGGGGCTGCTCCTGTATTGGGTGCATATATATTTAGGATAGTTAACTCTTCTTATTGAATTTTTTACCATTATGTAATGGCCTTCTTTGTCTCTTTTGATCTTTGTGGGTTTAAAGTCTGTTTTATCAGAGACTAGGATTGCAACCCCTGCTTTTGTTTTGTTTTGTTTTGTTTGTTTTGTTTTGTTTTTTGCTTTCCATTTGCTTGGTAGATCTTCCTCCATCTCTTTATTTTGAGCCTATGTGTGTCTCCACATGTGAGATGGGTCTCCTGAATAGAGCATGCTGATGGTTCATGACTCTTTATCCAATTTCCCTGTCTGTGTCTTTTAATTGGTGCATTTAGCCTGTTTACATTTAAGGTTAATATTGTTATGTGTGAATGTGATCCTGTCATTATGATGCTAGCTGGTTATTTTGCCCATTAATTGATGCAGTTTCTTTAGAGCATCGATGGTCTTCACAATTTGGCATGTTTTTGCAGTGACTGGTACTGGTTGTTCCTTTCCATGTTTAGTGCTTCTTTCAGGACCTCTTGTAAGGCAGGCGTGTTAGTGACAAAATCAGCATTTGCTTGTCCGTTAAGGATTTTATTTCTCCTTCACTTATGAAGCTTAGTTTGGCTGGATATGAAATTCTGGGTTGAAAATTCTTTTCTTTAAGAAGTTGAATATTGGCCACCTCTCTCTTCTGGCTTGTAGTGTTTCTGCTCTTAGTCTGATGGGTTTCCCTTTGTGGGTAACCCGACCTTTCTCTCTGGCTGCCCTTAACATTTTTTCCTTCATTTCAGCCTTGATGAATCTGATGATTATGTGTCTTGGGGTTGCTCTTCTCAAGGAGTCTCTTTGTGGTGTTCTCTGTATTTCCTGAATTTGAATGTTGGCCTGTCTTGCTAGGTTGGGGAAGTTCTCCTGGATAATGTCTTGAAGAGTGTTTTCTAACTTGGTTCCATTCTCTCCATCACTTTCAGGTACACCAATCAAACGTAGATTTGGTCTTTTCACCTAGTCCCATATTTCTTGGTGGCTTTGTTCATTTCTTTCTACTCTTTTTTCTCTAATCTTGTCTTCTTGCTTTATTTCATTAATTTGATCTTCAATCACTGATATCCTTTCTTCCACTTGATCGAATCAGCTATTAAAGCTTGTGCATGCATCACAAAGTTCTCGTTCTGTGGTTTTCAGCTCCATCAGGTCATTTAAGGTCTTCTCTATACTGTTTATTCTGGTTAGTCATTCGTCTAACCTTTTTTCAAGGTTTTTAGGTTCCTTGTGATGGGTTAGAACATGCTTCTTTAGCTCGGAGAGGTTTGTTATTACCAACCTTCTGAAGCCTACTTCTGTCAACTCATCAAAGTCACTCTCCATCCAGTTTTGTTATGTTGCTGGTGAGGAGCTGTGATCCTTTGGAGGAGAAGAGGCACTCTGGTTTTTGGAATTTTCAGTTTTTCTGCTCTTGTTTACTCCCCATCTTTGTGGTTTTATCTACCTTTGGTCTTTGATGTTGGTGACCTACAGATGGGGTTTTACTGTAGATGTCCTTTTTGTTGATGTTGATGCTACTCCTTTCTGTTTGTTAGTTTTCCTTCTAACAGTCAGGACCCTCAGCTGCAGGTATGTTGGAGTTGCTGGAGGTCCACTCCAGACCCTGTTTGCCTGAGTATCACCAGTGGAGGCTGCAGAACAGCAAATATTGCTGCCTGATTCTTCCTCTGGAAGCTTCATCCCAGACGAGCACTCACCTGTATGAGGTGTCTGTCAGCCACTACTGGGAGGTCAGGCTACACGGGGGTCAGGGACCCACTTGAGGAAACAGTCTGTCTGTTCTCAGAGCCCAAACGCCATGCTGGGAGAACCACTGCTCTCTTCAGAGCTGTCAGACAGAGACGTTTAAGTCTGCAGAAGTTGTCTGCTGCCTTTTGTTCAGCTATGCCCTGCCCACAGAGGTGGAGTCTATAGAGGCAGTAGGCCTTGTTGAGCTGCAGTGGGCTCCACCCAGTTCAAGCTTGCCAGCTGCTTTGTTTACCTACTCAAGCATCAGCAATGGTATCCCCGCCAGGCTTCAGTCTTGCAAGTCCATCTCAGACTGCTGCACTAGCAGTGAGCAAGGCTCTGTGGGCATGGGACCTGCCAAGTGAGGAACAGGAGGGAATCTCCTGGTCTGCCAGTTGCTAAGACCATGGGGAAAGTGCAGTATTTGGGCAAAGTATACCAGTTTTCCAGGTATAGTCTGTCACTGCTTCCCTTGGCTAGGAAAGGGAAATCTCCTGACCCCTTGTCCTTCCTGGGTGAGGCTATGCCCTGCCCTGCTTTGGCTCACCCTCCATGGGCTGCACCCACTGTCTAACCAGTCCCAGTGAAATTAACCAGTTGCCTCAGTTGGAAATGCAGAAATCACCCGTCTTCTGCATCAATCTTGCTGGGAGCTGCAGACTGGAGCTGTTCCTATTCAGCCATCTTGGAAGTGACCCCAAGTCTTTGCCTTTTTATTCAGAAATGGAAGCCCACCTCAGGGACATGTGCTTACTTACCACACTATATTACACAGCTGTCTTAGATTGTGATGAAGTCTGGGAATTTGTGTGTGTTGTTTGCAGCCTCTATAATAGAAAAAGTCAACAGAGAAGGCAGTTGGGATGGTTATTGAGTGAGCCAGTCCACAGCATCTGCCAACCATGAATGTACTACTTTTGTCAGTTTTTAAATGTAAATATAGGCTGGATGCAGTGGCTCACACCTATAATCTCAGCACTTTTGGAGGCCAAGGCAGGTGGATTGGTTGAGCCCAGGAGTTTGAAACCAGCCTGGGCAACATAGTAAGACCCCTTTTCCACAAAAAAATAAAAGAACTAGCTGGGTGTAGTGGTGCACACCTGTAGTTCTAGCTACACAGGAGGCTGAGGTGGAGGGATCACTTAAGTCTGGGAGGTGGAGGTTGCAGTGAGCCGAGATGGCACCAGCACCACCGCACTCCAGCCTGGGTGACAGACCTTGTCTCAAAAAAAACCCAAAAATGTAAATATAGTGGCATAAGGACTATAGGGATACTGCCCAAGCATGGTGGCTCATGCCTGTAATCCCATCACTTCGGGAAGCTGAGGCAGGATTGCTTGAGCCCAGGAGTTTGAGGCTGCAGTGAGCTACGATTGTACAACTGCACTGAAGCCTGGGCAACAGAGTAAGACCCTGTCTTTAAAAAAGAAAAGAAAAGGCCGTAGGGAAACAACATACCTGGGAGTAATTTCATCATAACCTGGCCTATCTAACACTCCATTTTCTGCTTATGTCATTCTGCCCAAGCCCCAAATCTCTCTGTTACTTTTTCTGAGGCTATGCTAATTGGTTAATACAGCAGCCTTTTTAAGTCTCAGAGTTTCATTCTAGTAGAAAAGAAGCAGCATTTAGTTTAAGCCTGGAGAGTAGAAAGACCACAAAATCCTCCCCAAAGTCCTGGCCTCCTGTTGCCTGATAGTCTCCAAAATAAATTTAATTTCTCTGCTGACCTGAAGTTCACATTCAACTGTTTACTGCCAAGGGTTTGAATTACTGCAAATATGGCCCTTGGGTTTATCCCAGTTGAATTAATAATCACAGCCCCTGCCACAATCTCTTGTTTGCCAATTACACTTATTCCAACATCCCTCCTGAACTTAAGACTCATGATTTCCAACTTCCTGCTGGACAAGAACACCTCGATACCCCACAGACAAATTAAACTCAGTATGTCAGGGTGATCTCATGATGCTCCCCCTCCAAACTCCTGTATTCCTCAACTCAGTAAATGGCACGACTATTGATCAAGTAATTTGAACTACAAATCTCAGAACTGTGCTCAAATTCTCTCTTTTTTTAATATCATAGATCCAATCAGCAAAATCCTGTCAATTCTACCACATATATATTTTCTAATCTGTTCCTCCTCCTCTAACCCAATTATCTTCTACCTGGACTATTAGCACCTTCAAGAAACAGAAACAGAGGGCTGGATGCCATGGTCACTGTAATTCCAGCACTTTGGGAGGCAAAGGCAGGATAATCTTTTGTTTTGTTTTGTTTTGTTTCATTTTTGTTTTTGAGACAGGGTCTCACTCCATCATCCAGGCTGCAATGCAGTGACCAGATCACAGCTCACGGCAGCCTCGGCCTCCTGGGCTCAGGTGATTCTTCCATCTCAGCCTCCCAAGTGGCTGGAAATAAAGGCCGTCAGACCTGGCTAATTAAAATATATATATATATATATATATATATATATATATATATATATATATATATATTTATAGACATGGTTTCACCATGTTGCTCAGGCTGGTCTCGAATCCTGAGCTCAAGTAATCCACCTCCCTCAGTCTCCCAAAATGCTGAGATTATAGGCATGAGGCACCACACCTGGCCAGGAGAATTACTTGAGGCCGGTTGTTGAAGACCAGCCTGGGCAACATAGCAAGACTCCCTGTCTCAAAAAAAAAAAAAAGTTTTTTTTATATTAGCTGGACATGGTGTGCATCTGTGGTCCCAGCTACCCAGCTACTCAGGAAGCTGAGGCAGGAGGATTGCCTGAACCCAGGAGTTCAAGGTTGCTATGAGCTACAGTCACGCCACTGCACTCCAGCCTGGGAGACAGGGATGAGACTTCACCTCTTAACAAAAAAAAAAAAAAAAGAAAAGAAACAGAAGCTCATGGGCTTGGCATAAAGAACAGGGAAAAGAGTGTCAGCAGATGAAGTCAGAGAGGCAGACTGGGTCCAGATCCTGGAAAGCTGTGTGAGCCACATTAAGGAGTGAGTTATTTTGTTTTGTTTCTTTAATAATGGTGAAGGTAAGACACTGCAGAGCTTGAAAATGAAAGGGTACTGACTTAATAAATTTGAACTAGTTCACCTTCCACATTGGCCCCATATCACTTTTGTAAAACACAGATCAAATGGTCTTTAAAACCCATAGTACCCACAACCCCAATCTTGTCATGTGAAAAACATCAGAAAAATTCCAATAAAGGGGTATCCTACAAAATGCCTGGCCAGTACTTCTCAAAACTTTCAAGTTTATCAAAAAAAGAAAAGAAAGTCTGAGAAACTGTCACAGCCAAGAGAAGCCAAAGGAGACGCGAAAAATGTAGGGTCCAGATAGGATTCTGAAACAGAAAAAGAACATTAGGCAAAAACTAAGGAAATAATAAATGATGGACTTTAGTTAATAATAGTATATCAATATAAGGCCAGACACAGTGGCTTATGCCTATCATTCCAACACTTTGGGAGGCCGAGGCAGGAGAATCACTTAAGCCCAGGAGTTCAAGACCAGCCTGGGCAACATAGTGAGACGCAGTCTCTATAAAAAATCTGAAAATTAGCTGGGTTAGGTAGTGCACACCTGTGGTCCCAGCTACTCAGGAGGCTGAGGTGGGAGGATCACTTGGGCCAGAGAGGTCAAGGCTACAGCGAACCGTGATCACGCCACTGTGCTCCAGCCTACATGACAGGGCGAGACTCCGTCTTAAAAAATAACAACAACAAAAAGTGTATCAATACAGATTCATTAATTGTAACAAATGGATCATGCTAATGTAAGATATTAATAATAGGGGAAACTAGGAGGCTCTGTGGGAACTCTCTATACTATTTGCTTAGTTTCCCTATATTTCCAAAACTACTCCAAAAAATAAAGTATATTAATTTTAAAAAACTCTACAGTAATCCCCTAGTTCCCAAAGGACAAAGGACAAACAGCATTTGCTTAGGACATTTTCCCAAGTGAATTTCTTACTCTCCTCATGCCTCCAAATTACACCTCAGTCACACTAAACATTTTACTTTTCCTTGGACATTCTAGACCCTTTTGTGCCTCTGAGCCTTTCCATATGCTGGCCCCTCTACCTGAAACACCATACTCTGCCCTTCTTAGCTTAGCTAACATTTCAATTATTCACCTCAGTGCTTCCCCACCTCTCCCAGTTGACTTCCCCTGTGTCATCCTACAGCTCTTAAACGTTCACACACTCTCTGCTCACAACAAACTCTAGAAGAGCAAGCTGCCCAGGTCAACCATCTTCCCTTTATTCCCAAGGTTCAAGCATCTAGTCAAACCATCTCCATCTTTTAAATTTTCCAGGCAGAAGCCAGATGAAAGTCCAGTATGGACCCTCCCACCCCACAATGGCAGGAGATACATAACAAGTTCTCAGGGTGGTTCTGTTTAATCCCTTCTCTCTTGACCTGAGGTGATAGGAAAAGCAGTCAGCCTTATTCCTCGGGGGTTGATGGAAATACAACTCACTGCACAACTTTTCCACAGAAATCCTCTTTACAAATCCTCTTCTTTTTAATGCATTTGATACCTTTGATATAGGAGGGAAGTTTAATGAATTATGGTGTCAGTTTCAGGTGTCTACTCTGAGTACCTACAGATTGGGCACTTGCTTTCATCTGATATCTAGCATACTGTGCTGGATATGTCTGCATGCTTCAGTGTCCTTTCCCACTCCTTTCTTTGTGTCTTCCTGTGCTACAGAGGCTGGAAGGTTAAAAACTTCAGATACCATGCAGCTAGGATACTAGATTCAATTAAGTGCCCTCACATGAGATTTGGAAGGTATAACTGGGATGGAGGCCATCACCCTGCTGCCATTTCCTCCTGGCGGTTGAGATCATGGGCACCTGAGATGGGCAGTTGACCTCAGCTTTTCACTGACTCAATTGTGAAGAGGCAGCTATGATGGCCATGGCAGAGCCAACAGAAGAGGCATCAGTTTCACAGTCCCCAGACCACAGGCAGTGCATTCTTAAACACATTAGTTCTAGTGGCAGCCCCAACTCCAGCTACTTCAGCTCTTCCAAAGATTTTGAAAGCACCTAACTTCCTATATTAAATCTTTCTCTGCTTAAAATATCTACAGTAGTTTTTATATTTGTGCTAGTTTGCTAGAGATGCCATAACAAAATTCCACAGGCTGGGTGTCTAAAACATCAGAAATTTATTTTCTCATAGTTCTGGAGGCTAGAAGTCCAAGAATAAGGTGTCAGCAGATTTGGTTTTCCTGAGACTTCTCTCCTTGGCTTGCAGATGGTTGCCTTTTGGCTGTCCTCACATGGCCTTTCCCTGTGTGGGTGCATTCTTGTCATCTCTCTGTATGTCCTAATCTCCTCTTCTTATAAGGATCCCAGTCAGATTGGATTAGGGCCTATCCTAATGACCTCATTTTAACTAAATTTCCTCTTAAAGGCCTATCAAGATTTTTGTTTTTGTTTGTTTGTTTGTTTGTTTAGAGATAGGATCTCACTGTCGCCTCGGCTGGAGTGCAGTAGCATGATCATAGCTCACTGCAGCCTCCAGCTCATGGGCTTGAGTGATCCTCCCACCTCAGCCTCTGTATTAGTCCATTTTGATGCTGCTATAAAGAACTGCCTGGGCCAGGTGAGGTGGCTCATGCCTGTAATACCAGCACTTTGGGAGGCCAAGGCAGGCAGATCACGAGGTCAGGAGATCGAGACCATCCTGGCTAACACGCTGAAACCCCATTTATACTAAAAATACAAAAAAATTAACTGGCCAGGTGTGGTGGCTCACGCCTGTAATCCCAGCACTTTGGGATGCCAAGGCGGGCAGATCATGAGGTCAGGAGATCAAGACTATCCTGGCTAACATGGTGAAACCCCATCTCTACTAAATATACAAAAAAAAAAAATTAGCCAGGCAAGTTGGTGGGTGCCTGTAGTCCCAGCAACTCAGGAGCCTGAGGCAGGAGAATGGCATGAACCCAGGAGGCAGAGTTTGCAGTGAGCCAAGATCGCACCACTGCACTCCAGTTGGGGCAACAGAGCAAGACTCCATCTGAAAAAAAAAAAAAAACAAAAAAAAAACAACTGCAACTGCTTGAGACTTGGTAATTTATAAACAAAGGAGGTTTAATTGAATCACAGTTCCACATGGCTGGGGAGGCTTTAGGAAACTTATAATCATGGTGGAAGGAGAAGCAAGCATGTCTTACATGCCAGCAGGCGAGAGAGAGCAAGTGTCAGCGCAGGAAAAGCTACCATTTATAAAACCATCAGATCTCATGAGAATTCACTCACTACCATGAGACCAGCATGGAGGAAACTGTCCCCATAATCCAGTCACTTCCCATTAGGTCTCTCCCTAAACACCTGAGGATTACAATTCAAGATGAAATTTGAGTGGGGACACAAAGCCTACCCATATCAGCCTCCCAAATAGCTGGGGTTTTAAGCATATGCCACCACACCCACTAAGAGCCCTATCACATTCTAAGATGTTGGGAGTTAAGGTTTCAACATACAAATTTGGGGATTGATATGGTTTGGCTCTGTATCCCTACCCAAATCTCATCTCAAATTGTAACCCCCACGTGTTGGGGCAGGGACCTGGTAGGAGTGATTGGATCATGGGGGCAGTTTCTCCCATGCTGTTCTTGTGATAGTGAATTCTCATAAGATCTGGTGGTTTAAAAGTGTTTGTCAATTTCCCCCACCCTCCATCTAATGCCACCATGTAAGATGTGCCTGCTTCCCTTTCCTCTATGACTATAAGTTTCCTGAGGCCTCCCCAGTCATACAGAACTGACAGTCAATTAAATCTTCTTTTCTTTATAAATTACCTAGTCTCAGATAGTTCTTTATAGCAGTGTGAAAATGGACCAATAAAGGGAGACACAATTCAGTCCATGCCAATAGCCTTTCCTGAAGGCTGACTGATACACGTATCTCTACTTTAACATCTTTAACAAATGAATGAATGAATGAATGAACACATGTGGTAGAGCTTCACAGCAAAAGTCCTTTCCCTAGTCACTTTCTTCTCTTCATAGAGATTGCTGGAGTTCCCTTTCAATCTCCCTTCCCTATGATCATTTTTTTTCTCCTGCAGTTCTTATGGAAGGTAAAAGAGATTAACTATTAGGATATTAATTAACTATTGCTGCTTAGCCATATTACCACAAGTTTAACTGCTTAAAAGAGCCCACATTTATTATCTCGGTTTCTGTGGTTCAGGAGTACAGGTTTGACTTAGCTGGATTTTCTGCTTAGGGTCTCACAAGGTTGTAATCAAGGTGTCAGCCAAGGCTGTGATCTCATCTGATGTTGGTCTAGGGAAACATCTGCTCCAAACTCACTCAGAATTCAGTTGGCAGAATTCTGTTTCCTGTGGTTGCATTAATAAGACTCAGGACTTCAGTCTCATGGTGCTTGTCAACCAGTGGCCACCTTCAACTCTTAGAGGCTGCCCACAGTTTGTTGGCATGTGGGGGTCCCAACATAGCCATCTGCTTCCTCCAAGCCAAGAGAGCAGTTCAGTAAGACAGCACTAATATTCATATCATATGCAACATAATCAACAATCACATGTAATTCATCACCTTTACTATATTCTGCTAGGTAGAAAAGGTACAGGCCACATCCACACTCAAGGAGAGGGAATTATACCAAGGTATGAATTCCAGAGGTGAGGTTTCATGAAGGTCACCTTAAGAGTCTTTCTGCTTCTTCATGGTTCCTGTTTTTTGGCCTTTTCCTCTTTCTCCCTCTGTCAGGGTCCCTGTGGTCAGGACCACATGGCCTACAAAAGGAAGGAGAAGCAGGTCCTCACCGAAAGTAAGTGCCTCTTCTATCACACACTGCCCAAGCAGGAGCTGCCTGAAGGCAGAGAGCCCATCAATTTTCCTATCCTAGGTCCAAGAGTGGCAGAAGAACTTTGGTTGTGATGAGAGCCTCAGCTGCCTGAACATCTCTTGGCTGCTGCTCCCAAGTTCCAGCGAGCCCCACAGGAGAGAAAATTATAGTTCTTTGTATTTAATCAAGGCCCCAGAGCACATGGCACACTCCCCTGTAGTAGACCCTAACACAGAGAGCCTTGTTCCAACACTATAAATGTGCTTATTTTGTGACCTCTATCAGATTCCAAATCTCTGGAGGGCCAGGCCCTTACCAATTTTTCTTTTTAATTCCTCAATGTTCTGACGCAAGGTCTGGCATATGGTGGGTGTTTAATATACATTAGGAAGAACGGATTAGGCTGGGCATGATAGCTCATACCTATAATCCCAGCACTTTGGGAGGCCAATGTGGGAGGATTGCTTGAGCTCAGGAGTTTGAGATCAGCCTAAGCAACGTAGTAAGACACTATTTCTACAAAAAGTACAAAAATTAGATGGCTGTAGTGGCACCCACCTGGAGTCCCAGCTATTTGAGAGGTTGAGGCGGGAGGATCACTTGAGTCCAGTAGGTCAAGGCTGCAGTGAGTCATGTTAGCACCACTGCACTCCAGCCAGGCAACATAGCAAGACTCTATCTAGAAAAAAAAAAAAAAGGAAGAATAGATTAACTCCATAATTTGAAAATAAATGATTCTTATGTCAGAATCTAAAGAATTTAAACAGATAATGTGTTAAACACTTAGAAGAGACTAAGGTTCATGCAATAAAATTCTACTGAACAATAGGAAGGTAGCCAAAATAGATGAAGTCAAAAAGTGAAAAAAATAGATTAAATTTTCAAAATGCACATGATTATGTTTTTTGTAAAAAAAAATTATAATTTTGGGTATTGATAATGATGATAGTTGGCATAATGTATATTATCAATCACAGTTGACATTTTATTTTCCTGTAATGTGTGACATTTTCACTTAAAACAATAAAAAGGAATATAAAGAGCACTGAGAGCCCAAGTGGTTCATCAGTGAATCATGCCTCATTTTCTTCTTTTAAATATGTGTTTATTATGCTGATGAGTCACAGAATTCAGTTTAATTCCACAAACCTTTATTGAGAGCCTATTACGTGCAAGATACTGGGCCAGGGCCAGGCCGCCAGGGTAGAAATGCTAGAGTCAGTGTAACTTGATTTCATAAAGAAAATACACAATGCATCTCATGATCCAATGATGGATAAGGTGGAGAGGGAAAGTGGTATAAAAGTACCATGAGGCCAGGCATGGTGGCTTACATCTGTAATCCCAGCACTTTGGGAGGTCAAGGCAGGTGGTTCACTGGAACCCAGGAGTTCAAGACCAGCCTGGACAATATGGTGAAACCCCATTTCTACTAAAAGTACAAAAATTATCCAGGCATGGTAGAGTGTGTCTGTAGTCCTAGCTACTCAGGAAGCTGAGGTGGGAAAATCACCTGAGCCCTGAAAGTTGAGGCTACAGCAAGCCGAGATCACGCCACTGCACTCCAACCTCGGCAACAGAGTGAGACCCTGCCTCAAAAAAAAAATAAATAAAAAATAAATAAATATATATATGTATGTGTGTGTGTGTGTGTGTGTGTGTGTGTGTATACTGTGAGATGGTTTGGCCACTGACCAAATAGCTATACACACCCTCACTCCATCCTCACTCCATCACCCAGGCTGGAACAAGGGCAGTGGAGTGATCATGGTTCACTGTAGCCTCAAGCTCCTGGGCTCAAGTAATCCTCCTACCTCAGCCTCCCAAGTAGCTGGGACTACAAGCACATATCACCAGACCCAACTGATTTTATTTTTAATTTTTTGTAGAGATGGGGGTCTCACTTTGTTTCCCAGACTGGTCTTAAACTCCTGGCTTCAAGTACTTGGGTTACAGGCATGAACCACTGCACCTGGCCCTAGTCAATACTTTTATACATGTCTTAAATGATGGAGAAGGTAAGCATAAAGTTTAGAGTAATAGCTAATAGACAAAATAAGCGAGATGCAAAATATCTGACCAGCATGACTTTCAAGAAGAATAATTGTAAAGTTCTGTATTTGGTTCAAAGAAAATCGACAACACAAATTCATAGGGATTCCTGACTTGGCAGCAGTTCATGTAAAAAACAACTGGGCTTTTAATTGACCATGGATTCATTATGAGGCATTATTGGAATGTGACTGATAAAAATAAGACTAGGGCAATTCTTTACCACAGCCATAAATCTAGTGTCCCGATAAGAGGGTGGCAGCTCAATCCTGTTCTGGTCAGACCACACTGGAGTTCTATTTTCATTTCTAAGCATCCATTTCACAGTTGGAACATGGCACCCTTGACCCACTTTTGTGAAGTAATGTTTTCTCACACTCCTTTTCCACCCTGTGTTCTAGCGTACTCTGAAGCGCAGTATGCTAAACTAGGAAAAATGAGCTCTACCCTTGTAATATAGCACAATTGCAAAGCAGTAATGTCATGTGAATCAAGTTCCTTCAGATTTCAGTCATGTCAGCTTTTTGTTAACTTTTTCTTTTATTGCAGTCTCCTCTCCCTGGTGACTTGGGCTAAATCTGGGGATAATGAAATGACCGAAATCTGACTTACAGCCACTATGTGTACTCCAAATGATTCCTCCTTTCTATTAGTCATAACATAACCCTTCGTCCTTGAACCAGGCTGCTCTGCCTAGTTTCCTGTTCTTCATGCAAAAACTCCAAGAAACCAGTTTTGCCAACCTCCGATAGGAGTCTAAAGCTACCATTTAGTCTGAAAACTGAGATCTGTGCTATACTTGGATGCAAAGTCATCAGAACTAGCTTACACAAGTTCCCCTTTCTCCCTCTGGCATATACTTCCATTCCTTTGCCATCCCAGCTTTGACTTCCCTTTCTTCTTCAGCCCTAATGAGAACTGGGAGTGAGAAAAAATGTAAGGAAGAGAGGAGGAAAAAGAAGAAAGAGAGGAGAGATTAATCTCGATCCCAAAGATAGGTAGGACCTTTTGTTATTGCACCAGCAAATCATGGCTCTCTCCTTTCTTCCCTCTTTGTCTCCCAACCCTCTTCAACATGTATACTTGCCAAAGGCTAGGGAAACCCCAGGTTACAAGATCTACTCCCTCTAAAGGGACTGATCTTAAAATTAAAGCCAGTCCAGAGGGTCTACCTTTCCAGCCTAGGCAAGATATTCAAGCCTCAAACCAGGTTAAGGTCTTGCTGGAGTCTACACATGCCCTCTTCTTCCCTATCCAACAAAGGCCTGAGAAACAATGGTCTCCTCCATTAATGCCATTGGATTGGAAGGACAGGGGTCATATATAAATTCTGTGCTAAATACTATGATTTTTTTTTTCTTTTTTCAGCATGAGACAGATACTGTGAATGCTATATCTCATTTAATACCCATAGTAAATCCTGTGCTATAATGTATTAATTAAGATGACTTCCATTAAAAGGAGCAGAAAGCTCAACTCACTATGGGATACTAAGTGAAGGAGATGACTGGTTTACACAATAGAAGTATAACAGGATTAAGGATGGGTCCGTTTAGGAGTTCAACAACTTTATCAGGGAGTTCTATTTTCCATCACTCCACTCTGCCATCCACAGTGAGAGCTTCCATCTAGGGCTTGCCCCTGTTTTAGTCTCAGAGTGGCTTTCTATTGCTACTGAGACTGCATATGTCATGCATTCTTATCTAGCAGGAGAAAGGGAATTTGTTTTTCTGGAAATAAGCCAGTAAACTTATGCAAACTCATCAGCCTGAATTGCTAGTGAGACCACATATGTCTCCCATTCTTATCTAGCAGGAAAAAGGAAACTAGTTTTTCTGGAAATAAACCAGTAAACTTATGCAAGCTCATTGGCCTGAATTAGGCCAGCACCCATCACTGGGTCCTGTAATAGTGGCCTTAAAATGGAATTGTGCTAGGCCCGAGTCTTCAGAAGTGGAATGGTCTATTGGGGGAGATGTGGATACCCTAACAAAAGTCATGGTAGTTACCAAGGGAAGAGTAAGTGCTGGGGAGGCAACTCCAAGGCTCTCTTAGCTACATATTATCCCATTTTTCAGAGGAGAAACTGAAGCTTGGAGATGCTGCTCTGTATAATGATAGAGCCAGGATTCTCACCCTTCCGTACACCAGGATATCTTGAAGAAACAAACGAAAGAAAAGCTGGAATGGTCATCCCTTTGCTTTCAGCCTAAAACATGTAGATAGGAAAGAGACGCAGGGATTTCATGAGACTGGGAAAATCTCAGCCACTGTGCACCCAGGAGCCACTGAATCTACCTATTCCACAAAGCTGCAGCAGCTTTGAACCTTCACATCACCTGGGACCATGCCTAGCTCAGCAATTATTTGTAAACTGAAGAGCAGAGACTACAAATGTATTGCCCATAATGATGAGTTCTAGAGCATTACTTTCCAAGTCCATTCTGGGTTAAATCAGAGGTGTGGGCTAGCCTGGGAACCTTGCCACAGTGCATAACATTGCTCCTCCTGGGGAATGTCTTCCAAGTTCCAAAGGACAGATTTGCAAATAGACTTCTGGAGTACAGCCCCATCCACTGCTGGGAACTGCCTTTGTTTGACTTGTTTATTCAGGAGAGCTGCTCTGGACTTTCACCCAGCCGCTGCCTGGCAGGAGGTGACCTGGCTTTAGCCAACAGTGGGTGGGGACAGCAGGAGAGCAGCTTCTGCTCAGTGCTAACTGGACAGGAAGTTATACCATAGGAAGGGGGAAGGGCAGAGTATTCAAAGGCCATAAGACAGCTGGTCTTTGACAAGGGACCTCATTTAAGGAGCATGAGTCTCCCTGTCTCACTTCTACCTGATGGAAGAGGGAGACAAAATTAGCTCACATGACTTGAAAGGCTTTTGCAATTTTTGAGGGCCACTGAGTATAAATTTTCCAAAAAGCAGCTGTTGGAGTTTGTTCCTGCTGAGGTCTCTCACAAGGCAGCATCAGGTTTGAGTGTCATGGCCTGCCATGGCCACACTGGCCTGGAGGGTTTCTGTGGCCTATTTTGAGCGATTTTACTGTTCATGGTCCTGGCAAACATATCCATTTTTCTGACAATATTTATAGTCTGATGTAAGTGTGAACCAGATAATGACCTTTCAAGTCATGGCACAATGTTCTGTTTAAAGTTTTCATTTTTTGCTCAGAACATCTGCAAGATCCTTTGACCCTTCTGCATGGCCTCTTGGAGATTTTCCTAACTTTCTGACCACTTGTGGGGATAGAGGGGTGAATGATGGGCAGAACTTTCACGTGTCTTGGGTAATGTAAGCATCTGAGCCTACAGAGAACACTCCTTTTGCTTCTGAAGCTCTTGCAGCCTGTTCTGAGATATGTAATGCTGACCAGCTCATCTCAGGCATTTCTTTTTCTCTGGACATTATAGGATCATCCTCAAAACACGTGTGAGGGCACATACATCATCAGCTTTCCCCAGTGAGTAGTTACTAGGACTTGGATAACATTTCAAGCTTGACATGGCTAAAACAATACCATATCTGCAGTTAACTTTAGGTGACTCACCAGAAGAGCTATTTTAAACAGAATTTGTAGCGACTAACATTACGTTTGTTCTAGGGAAAACAGACTGAAAGGACAAAAGGCTAATGCAATATTTTTGAAATGCTCTTTTTAAGCTCAGTGAAGTCCTGCTGTATTTTCTTGACAGCATCCTAGTTACCAGCATAACAGGAGGGGCAATAACTGGTATCTAAAATACTCAAGAAATAAGCATGTCTTGACACCATCCAGCAGGAGTATATGTTCATCAGAAGACAGGTTTGTAGAAATAGTGATGGCCACGTTCATGTAGTCACCAGGGATTCTAATATATTCCCCTGCAAAATAATATTGGTCAGGTGAGAGCTCTGGTAGCCTTGTGAAAGGTACGGTTTACAGTCACCTGGCCTGCCTTAAGGTCATCTTCAGTTCTCCTGGCAATTACTGTACTCTCTTCTCTACCCCAGAATGCAGACAAAGTTCTGTATTTAGTTCAAAGAAAATCAACAACACAAATTCATAGGGATTCCTGACAGAGCCAGAAGGTCAGAGCTAGAAGCAGACTGGGGCTTCTAGCTCTGACCTTTCTGTCAGGCCTGTAGGCCCAAGCTAAGCCATCATATCCCCAGTGACCTGCACTGTACATCCAGATGGCCTGAAGCAACTGAAGATCCACAGAAGTGAAAATAGCTTACCTTGATGACATTCCACCATTGTGATTTGTTTCTGCCCCACCCTAACTGATCAACATTCTTTATAATCTCCCCCACCCTTAAGAGGTTTCTTTGTAATTCTCCCCACCCTTGAGAATGTACTTTGTGAGATCAACCCCCTACCCCCAAAACATTGCTCTTAACTCCACCACCTATCCCAAAGCCTGTAAGAACTCATGACAATCCCATCATCTTTGCTGACTCCTTTTTCGGGCTCAGCCTGCCTGCACCCAGGTGAAATGAACAGTCATGTTGCTCACACAAAGCCTGTTTGGTGATCTCTTCACACAGACGCATGAAACACTTTCAGCTGAGACAAGATTTCTAAAGGGAGAAGAATGAACAGATGGAGGAATGGAGTGCTCTCATGCTACTCAAATGAAGCACAGAGGTAAACACCAACCTCATTATTCTCCTGAGAAGTTGCTTCTTTACCTGGGGCGGGCAGCCCGGGGGCAGGCAGAACCTTCAAGGCCTAAGAACTATCAACAGACTCTCTAGGAGGCAAGGAGAAGCTGAAACCACTATCCCAACCCAGTTCTCCTGAGTTTTCCTTCCTGCTTCAGGTTTCCCACTTCATTTCCCATTGTCGTGGCATCATGTTAGCCTCTACCTCTGAGGAGATACTGATGTTTCTTTAGTGTTACACAAACTCCTTCTCTGAACTCTTATTCACATAGCTGAGATAGGCTGGAACTTTTCCAAAGCCTTTACAAAATTCTAAGGGAGAACAACGGGGACATAAACAAGAAAATACATGAAGCGTAAACATGGTCAAGTTTGTACAATACATTAACAATCATAATATTTAGGGAATGAGACAAGGAAGGGAGAAATGTTGTACATAATAACCTTGTTTGATAATTTTTAGGAACTGTATATACTTTATAAGTAACACATATATATTTTGACATATACAGTATTAATTTTGGTCCTACCATAGCATTCTAGCTCCCGTGGTTCACTCCACTTACAGATTTTCCACCTGATTAATTCTGAGACTCTTCCTTCTGTTCCTTTCTATCTCCATCCCTCCCCAACAGGTCTCACGAACCTTCTGGGAAGAACAACGGGTGATAAGTTTGATCATTCAGTCAATAAACATGCCAGCTATAATGCCAGACACAGTGATAAGCCATCACTTACCTTCAATGCTTATGGGTACCACTCAAATGCCTTTTCTCTTTGATAGGAGAAAAGACCAAGGGTCATTTCCTTAACACTTTTTTCTGTGTCCATCTAAAAAGTCACTTAGAATTACATGAAAACACACTTAGTAGACTCAGTAATCTCTGCCAAGAAAAAGATCTTTTTGAAAGAATTCTCAGCTACAACAATGACTGCAATCAAAAGGAACTCATTTACATACAAGTGGATCTTCCCAAAGAAGGCAAAAAGGAAAATCCCACTTTCTGATTTGGAGCAGCAATGAGCTACTAATACAGTCAAGGCAAGGCAGCCTCTGTCCTCTGGATGCCTCCAATAAGATGACTAAGGGCTTTATCAAGCCCATCTAAGCTTATGACTATATTAACTCTCCAGTGCTCTTTATTTGAGCTCCAAGAAGCCACCGTTTTTCCTCATCCCTCTCATCATCTAACCTGAGTTCAAGTATTCTCACCTGGGTGTGACTCAAATGGAGCTAGCCTTTACTTTCCTGGGGACCCCTCTTCCTTAATCTGCCTCAGTTTCCTCAAGGAAGACAAAGATGAAACATTTGGAGACACCACAAATGAACCTCATCACAAATGAACCTCAAGCTGAGAAGAGCACTTCTGAGAGGCACTTCCAATACCACCCACTGACACCCAGCGGAGAACAGTCTGTGCTTGGGGAATTTACCTGCTCTTACAGTTTTCAGACATCATTGGCCAATATGGAAAAGACACTCAAACCTATAAGCCTCCTGGGCTTTGCTCTGGAGCCTCACTGGTCAGAGCCCTGTGTGAACTCCCTTGGAAAGTTGTCTGGGATCAAGGAGTCTGCCCTTGAGTCTCAGCAAGGGATGGGGCAGGCAGGACTTAGTGGAATGAAAGACAGAAGCCACCCATGTGGCCCAACAGTTCATCCTAGGAAATGACAGTCCAGTTGGTACACAACGATACAAACACATATTCCAAAATCCCCCAAATTCACCACTAAGGCACTTGGCTAAGGTAAACCAATATACAATCAACCTAGAATCGGTTCAAAAATTTATTCCTAAAGAAACAGCAGGTGGCAGCAAAGTTTTACATTTTTTTTACCCTTTGGTCTGGAATGAAAACAAAGTGTCAAGGAATAATCTCCTCATCTCTGAGTCAGCCAGTTGGCCCAGAAACGGGCATATTGCCATCTTGTAACGTGAAGAGTATAGCAATTTCTCGAGTAGGGTCTGTGCATTTTGACAAGAGAATATAACATCACCTGCCACTCCCAGGCCAGAGGCCTGCCTGGTTCTGTAGGCCAAGTAGGAAAGTGACTGCCCCAGAATGACCAGATCACAGAGGCTGTGGCCCTGAGTTTCATATTCATTTTCCCAATATCAAGGTGTTGCTCATTTACAGTATGGAGGCCCTCCAAGAAAACCGAGTATGATTAAGTGGAAGTATGCCTAGGAACTGAATATATACCTCACAGCATTTTCACCATCTATTATGATACAATCTATGGCAGAAATGTGGGGGCAAAAAAAAAGTGGATGAGAAAAGGGGAATTAATAAAATCTGGTTTCTGGTGTACTTAGGGATTTAGAGATGTCTGAAAACTGCATCGCCACCCCACAGCTGCTGCAGCTTGGGCTCAGCAGCAAGCCATGCCAAGACCACTGTCTGCTTTGCCCTCAAATACCTTCCTTGACTTAGTATTGTGCTTGGCTCCCAGCTTCCAAGTTGTAGCTGGAAAGTTTCCATTGTCACAGTGCAGCACCAGAGTTTGGAACCCAAGTTTTTTCTGAATTGTTTTGCAGAGCAAATCCAGTTTTGCCTTTAAGAAGTGACTGGTCAGCCGGGCACAGTGGCTCACGCCTGTAATCCCAGCACTTTGGGAGGCCGAGGCAGGTACACCACGAGGTCAGGAGATTGAGACCATCCTGGCTAACATGGTGAAACCCTGTCTCTACTAAAAATACAAAAAATTAGCCGGGTGTGGTGGCGAGCACCTGTAGTCCCAGCTACTCGGGAGGCTGAAGCAGGAGAATGGTGTGAACCTGGGAAGCAGAGCTTGCAGTGAGCTGAGATTGCGCCACTGCACTCCAGCCTGGGCGACAGAGCAAGACTCCATCTCAAAAAAAAAAAAAAAAAAAAAAAAGAAGTGACTGGTCAGTTTGTTCCATCCCAAAATGGTGATTCAGAACTCTTTCAGACATACCTTAGACTGAGATACTTATTTCTTTTTTCCCTTATATTAGAGAAGGGGGATTTCCTTATGTTGCCCAGGCTGGTCTTGAACCCCTGACCTCAAGCAAGCCTCCTGCCTCTGCCTCCCAAAATACTGGGATTACAGGCGTGAGCCGCCTCACCCAGGCTGAGATGCTTAATTCCCATCCAAGAGGAAACTTTCTTATCATTTAAAGTAGAAATGGAAGGATGGAGGAAGGTGGGGGTAGGGCTGGAGGATTTTTAATTGTTGTTATTTTTTTTTTAAATACAAAACTTGTTCAGGAAAAAGATAAAGTTAAGGACCTTGTTTCCAGGATCCCAAACAGATTTTGCAAACATGTATTTGTGGGTTTTCTTTCTGGAAGTAGAGATGACAGAAAGTGAGTAGCTTTAACTCTGTAGCAACACAACTCCTGGTGACCAAAGAGAACATTCCTGAAAGATCCGGTGGAGGTAGAAGACGTTCATTTATTTACATGACATGCAGCCTCAGCCCCAAACATGTTTTTTATTTTCTTTTTCTGCAGAAAATAAGATTTTGTTTTGACAACTTAAGGACAAACTTCACAGCTCTCAGCCCAGAAAGGGTCATTTAAGATTATCTAATAAGGAAAACATTGTATAATTCCTTTGAATGTAATAAACATCTTTTGGGGCAACTTGCAGCAAATGTTCCAAATTTCACATCAACATTTAATTCCCCCTCTGTGTGTATGTTCTACACTCCACAAAAATGATGTTAAAACATTTAATGCAGAGAATTGACAGCACCAGGAAAATATTTGGGCTGTCTGGAGTTGCCATTATTGGCTTTAATTATGACCTACTGGCTCTTGGGTCCTAAAGCAGCCAGAAAATGAGATATGTGTGCCAAAATATTCATTAGAATTCCCTTCTCAGTCATTGTACAGAAAGAACAAGTTTCCTTCTGGCTCCCATCTTCAGTATTTTAAGTGGAGTTATTAATATGCCAGATTTTTTAAAGGATCAGTCAGTAAACAAGATTATGTGCATACCTTGTATTTTGCATTTTAAAAATCTTGAAAAGGTCAAATGTCCCCTTAGCTCTCATTGTATTACTGCGAAGAAAGAATTGTTTTTGCAGCCATGGAGTTAACCGGTACTCTCCACCCAGGCCTCCTTGTCCAAGCCCTGCTCTGGTGAACTGACTTGATCCTATACACTTTGGAACTGAAAGTACTGACGAAGCACAGCCTGAGTCTCCCAAGGAACCAGTCAGAAAGATGGTTTTATTTCTCCCGCTTTTCGGGGTTCATTTCTCCCTGAATATAAGACCTCAGAAGTCTGGAGTCATAGAGGAGGAATCTTGGAGATCCTTGATGCCATGTTCTCATTTTAGAGATGATTAATCTAAGGAGAAATGGTATATTCACTGCTTTACCTTTGTGTTCTGGCATTGAGAAAGAGCAGGTGCTATTTTTCTTTTTCTTTTTTTTTAAACCACAGCATCCTTAGTCGTTACTCTTAAACAGAGTTGCCATTTAATGAGCTTATACTACACTGCCAGGCAGGGGTTGTTGCTTTCATCCATGTTATATCATTCATCCTCACAGCAAGCCTATAAGGTAAATATTATTATCCCCATTTTATAGCTAATGAAACTAAGACTTGGGTTAAGAGATGTGCCCATAATTACAGGGCTAGGAGGAGGGAGAGTCTGTGTAAACTCAAGGTTGTCTAACTTCAAAGCCTATGTCCTCTACTATACCATTTCCCTGCCCCCATCCTGCCTGCCAAATGAAACAAGGCCAGACTAGAAATCAGTTGGCATATCTTGGGCTCTCACATTGCTTTAATTTTTCAAGTAGTGAGGTGAAGAAAGAGTCCTCCATAGTGATAAAGTGGAGAGAGATGCCTGTGTCCAAGCAGTCTTCACTTACCAGAATGTGCAAAGAGATAAACAGGGACCATATAGATGCAACTCTCACCTATTATCTACTTGTCAGGTTTAACACGACAGTTCACCCTGAAAGCTTTTGAAAGACTTCCCAGTTTTTAATAAAAGTTGGCTGATTTGGTCCTGACAATTTGTCTTTCATTTAATAGAAAATTGGAAGGGCAATTTGGGTCAGATGCTTATTTTGGGAAAAAATAAATTGGAGTTTTGTTTTCTCTCTGTGTGTGTGCCTGTGTGTGTGTGTGTGTGTGTGTGTGTGTGTGCTCAAGGTCATACAGGGCTAAGAGAGCAGATGTGGTATGAATTAAGGAAGTTTATCTGATGGTTGTCTACAGTGGCACAGATGATAGGGATATTGCCTGGAAATGCTTGTGTTTTCCATAGAAACATGGTTTGGGAAAGAAATTCTGATGTTTTAGAAAAACTAACAAAGTTAAGATAAAGTTGGAATGTTATGTGTTAAATTTAAGAGCATGAGATGAAGACATCTGGGCAAACATCTAAGTTTGCTAACCTAGGTGCCAGTGAAAACTGTAAACTGAAAATTTCTTTCTCTCAAAGAGAAAATTCATATACCTGGGTTAGTTATAAATAACCTGCCTGGTCTCTGCTCCCACAGTTCCCTCTCTGAAAATGAAGTTACCGGAACCCTTTGCAAATAGGTACTTGCCTGATCAGTAAGACTTAAAGGACATCACCTCCACAGTGGGTTGTTTGAGTGTCAAATCACCCTAGCCACTGACATCCTCCTAATCTAAATGAACATCATTTTCTATCTGGACCACTGCAATGGCAGGCTACTCAGTGTCTAGAACAGGGCCCTGCATGGAGCAGATTGTTGATCCAAAACATCATTGACTGAATGAATAAATGAAATTCTGTTTGCCCTAACTCAGTTACCCTGTCCTGATTCCCTAACTGTTGTGTGTCTGGTGCTGAAATCCAGCCACAATACCACGTTTCTAGGCCTGTCACCCTGTGCTGTTCTCACCAATCCCTTCGACAGAAGTACATTCATTTGTTAAGGACCGTCATAACAAAATACCACAGACGATGTGGCTTAAACAGCAGAAATTTATTTTCCCACACTTCCGGAAGCTGGAAATCCTTTTCTGCCTATTAAAGTCACGTGGGAGAAGCTTTAAAAAAAAAACCGATACCGAGCCTTATCCCTAACCAAGACAAGCTGCAGGTGATGGGGTAGGGAGTCAGCAGGTTTGGTTTCTTTGGGAACCTCTCTAGTTGGCTGGCACGTGGCTGCCTTCTCTCTGTGTCCTCCTGTAGTCTTCTTATAAAGACAAAAGTCATACTAGATTGAGGACCACACATATGACCTTATTTTTCCTTAATGTCCTCTTTGAAGGCCCTATCTCCAAATACAGTCACATTCTGAGGTACAGAGGGTTAGGAGTTTAGCATATGAATTGGGCGTATGGGGGTGGGGAACACAATCAGGCCCATCATAAGGAATCATTCCAGTCCTGTCTGCTGCCTCTGGCTGGACCTCTCTGGGGCCTGCCTATAGTTTGCTCCTAGAATGCATGCTGCTGTGCTCCCTGACATGCCTGATGCCCTGTCATTTCCTGCTGTTCCTCCTTGATGCCAACACCTTGCAGCACAACCACCTGTTGTCTGTTACCCTGCCCTTGGCTGGGGCTGGCCTCCTTCCCATCACCTGCAACTTGTCTTCTCTCCAAACACCTGCCCCGCTGGCTGCAGTTAACCCTTCTATTTCTCGCTGTTTGACTAGATATAACCCTCAATCTAGAACAAACAAATAAATAAACAAACTCTTGTTCTCAGTCTGTTAGTACCACCAGGGTGCATTTTTGAAATAGCTGTATGGGGACAATGTGTGGGCCGAACAAAGTTAAGTGGCTTCACAAAGATAAAATGTCACTCACAATCACACAATGACATTAGGCCCCACCCACAGACAATCCAGTTCCATTGGTTAGGGATAAGGCTCGGTATCAGTTTTTTTTAAAGCTTCTCCCACGTGACTTTAATAGGCAGAAAAGGTTAAGGATCACTGCTCTATCTGGTGGAACAAACCTATTAAATTGAAACAAAAGGTTACCAACTAGGTGAACATAGGAGCAAAACAAGGCTGGGGGATCCCCTTCCATCTATGACTTGTGGATGTAGTAGAGTACGCCTCCCCAGAGTCCAGTCCCTACAAACACAGGGGTGTCCCTACCAAACACAGGGGTGGGTGACTCTTCCTTCAGCTCTAGCACCCCTTTGGTGTTAAGTGCTCTGCCCTTTGGTCTCAGAAGTTGGGGGTGGCTTATTAGTGTCCTCTGCCATGTAGGGCAATGTGGGTAAGGTTCAGCAATGACTGTAGAAATAGGCAAGTGTCACGTCTGCTGGGCCATCTGATCATGACCTGCAGGCTGTTACTGATGAAAGATCTCCAGCAGTAATAAAAAGAGCAGCTAACATGGCTCTTTGGCTCAGGCAACAGTGGGACTTATTTGGATGGCAGGGGATGAACTCCAGGCATTTAATTGGCCTCTACAGGTTTGCTGGGACTGATCTGCAGGCTCTCCATGCTGATGTCCTCCTCTCTGTGGGGCTCTTTCCCAAGGCCTCCCTGCAACCTCATAGGTCCCTGCTCTCCCCCAACCCTGGATGAAGGCGGCTTAGTCCAGCTCTCCCTCTAGTCTCTTTCCAGTGTGGGTAAAGCCCAATCCCTGATGCTTCCGGGCCTTCCCTTTTGATTCTCAAGAGGCTTTTCTTCTCTCAACAAAACCTGGTTCTCTGCAAACAAAAGGCTTTGGCTTTCAAAACTATTGTTTTTGATGTGGGCTTCAAGAGGCTATTTTAAAGTCAGAAAACTGAACATTTACTGTTTTATTCTGTTTCTTTCTGTTAGCATTCCGGTTGTACCAATCCTAATTCTCCTCAAGGCAATGCCTCTGATTTACTAGGGTAAAGGTCAAGTGGAAAAAGTGTAGCAAAGAAAAGCATGAACAATAGCATTTCAAGATACCTTTTCTCTAAGTAAGAAATACTGCAACACTGGCCACACCACACCTCCCCTCAGGCAAGCCCCAACAAGTGAGCAGGCCAGGATGTTCTGGCTGAGTCCACACAGGCAGACTGAAGAGGAGAATCAAGATTTTTCTTGATAATAAAAGTTCTAAATCACAATGATTAAATCATTGTTTTCTTTAACAAGCCAATGGCTAAAAACAAAAGGTGGGAGGAGCTTGCTCTATGTTAAAGAAACAGTAGAGATAGAACAATTTTGTCCGGATTCTACTGTGAACAAACCATTGTCAAAAGACATTTTTGAGGCAATCGGGCAAAGTTGATTATGGCATGGGTATGAGATGATACCACAGAATTATTTTTAATGTCAAGTGTGACAATGGCATTTTGGCTAGGTAAGAAAATATTATTTTCATTTTTTTTAAAACAGATACATACTGAAGTATGTGTGGGTGATATGATGGGATGACTGGACAAAAGAAAATTGAAGAAAAGAAAAAAGTTATTAAGAAAAGAAGAAAAGAAAGAGGAAGGAAGAAGAAAAATGAGGCTAGGCAGGAAAGAAAAGAAAAAAACATACTTTGGCAAAAAATTTTTTAAAAAACAAAAAAAAAAGGATAGATGAATCAAATGTGGCAATATCATGATAATTATTGAATTTTAATGATGAGTATACGGGGGTTCATTATATTATTATTTCTCTGTTGTGTGTTTGAAAGCTTTCATAATTTTTTAAGTTGTAAAACTGGTGCAGAAAAAGACACACTGAGCAACGGAAGAGATTAAAAGGGCCAGAAACAAATTTAAATATTTACTATTTAAGGATTATTATATTACTGATTTGCAGGAAGATGAATTCTTTGTTCAAATAAAATCTTCAAATAAAATCTGACAAGGAGCTCCAACAAAAAGGAATAAAACAAAAAAGGGATAGAGATGTTCCACTAGAAGCTGGAGGAAGAGACTAGCATTTTTTTCTTCCTTCTTTTCTCCCCAGGAAACTTCAGAAGTAACTCAGGAAAACTCTGTGTCTCTGTGGAACACAGTTTAAAAACCTCTAGTGCATATGATGAAGGAAGATCCTCAGGTCCTACAGAAAATATGCATTACTCAGTATAAATACTGGACAATTGGCTAACAATTTAGGGGAAAATAAAAGTTAAATCCCTACCTCATCAGATGTCAAAATAAATTCCATTTGCTTTAAAATGTTTAGCCTGGGTAATATGGTGAAACCCCAACTCTACAAAAAATTTAAAAATTAGCCAGGCGTGGTGGTGTGTACCTGTAGTCCCAGTTACTAGGGAGGCTGAGATGAGAGGATCACCGAGCCCAGGAGGTCAAGGCTACAGTGATCACCCCACTGCACTCCAGCCTGGGCAACAGGCTCAAAATAGTCTCGGTATGGAGTGAGGCCACTGGTATAAGTTGGAAACCTCAAAAACCATTTTTATCTCAAAAAAATAAATAAAATAAAATGTTTAAAGTACAAAACAAAATTATAAAAATATTAGAAAAGAGAGATGGCTATTTTAAAATATTGAGGTAGAGAAAGACTTTGTAAGCAAGCCAGTAAAGACAGAAATTATAAAGGAAAAGATTGATATCTTTGATTATATAAATATTTATAAGTTTTATATGGCAAAAAATAAGCCACACTCTACAAAAAGAAAAAACGTGTGTCTCTATGTGACAAAACTTTAGTATTCTTAATCAATAAGAATATTAAAGTATTTCAGATCAACAGAAAAAAAAAATTCCAACAGAAAGAATGAATTAAGAACTCAAAAAAAAAAAAAAAAAGGCAGGGTGTGGTGGCTCGTTTATAATCCTATAATTACAATCCTGTAATTCCAGCACTTCGGAAGGTCAAGGCAGGAGAAACACTCGAGCCCAGGAGTTCAAGACCAGCCTGGGCAACATAGTGAGACCTCCTCTCTACAAAACATTGAAACATTAACCAGGGTGGTACATGCCTGTAGACACAGCTACTCAGGAGGCTGAGGCAGGAGGATGGCTTGAACCCAGAAGCTGGAGGCTGCAATGAGCTATGAGTTATGATCATGCCACTGCATTCCAGCCTGGGTGACAAAGCGAGACCCTGTCTGTTACTAATAAATAAAATAAAGAAATAAATAAATAGATAAATAAATAAACAACAACAATGTATGTAAGGGGAAATATAAATGATCATGAGTACATGAAAAATACTCAAGCTACACTAATAATCAAGGAAATAAGTTAAAGTAGGGAGAAGAGTTGATGCTGTTAAATTAAATTTAGCCCAAATCTGCTTCCTTACATATTTTATGTTTGGCCAAAAGCTTTTTGCATACATAGTGAATGGTAACCTAACAATGTGAAAACACACTGTAACCTATTCTTGTAATAAGTAGCCACGTCTCAGCCAATCACAGAAGCCCTACTTCGACTACTCACAGGTGGCTAAGTGTTCAAACCTTGTTTTTAAAAGGCAGACACAGAATTGTAATGTCTGACTGTTTCTGTACCTCACTTCCATTTTCTCAATGTCACTTTTGTCTTTCTGTCCATAAATCCTCTCCAACCACATGGCAGCACCAGAGATGCTCTGAACTTACTCTGGCTCTCCGGGGCTGCCTGATTCGTGAATCCTTCTTTACTCAGTTAAACTATGTTAAATTTAATTTGTCTAAAGTTTTGTTTTTTAAACAATGCTGATTCCTCTTTCTGGTGATATAGCAGACCAAGTTGAAAATCCTGCTACTATAAAACATCTAGAAATGTTAAGTAAAATACACTTAATATCCTTTTAAATGCATAGCTGAACCCCATGAAAATACAGAAAATCCACAGAAAACTAAACCAAGGTAATTAAAAACCAGAGTAGAAAACTTGAGCTGAAAAGCAGTTGCCTGGGTTTTGGGGAAGGGGTTTCCTCCCTTTGGTAACAGAGATTTGTTTAGGGACAGAAGAAAAGGAACTGAGATACTCACATAAATCCAAGGACTCTCAAAATGCTACACCCCACATTGCCAGCACAGATGCACTTTTGCATGGTTCATAAACATAACATTAAGAAATTAATATAAAGAATGGTCTCAGATGGGTAATAACCTTGGGACAATTGGCAGAAGCAAACATAAATCTCTCTGAAGGGACTCAACCCAGTCCACACAGAATTACCATCAACTGAGCTTTAATAAGATGAACTCAGAACCCCAAATTACAGGAAATAGGAGGAAATACATCACAATGAACAAGAGTCAGCTGATAAAGGTAACAGAGTTATTAGAATGAAACTATAAACTAAATGTTTTAAATTATTAAGGATATAAAATGCAGTCTCAAAAACATGAGAAAAGAATAAAACTTTTTAAAGAACAATAGGAAACACCATGTTTACCTATTAGATGACACAATATTATTAATTGAAAAGAAGAATAATGTTCAGTGTTTCAAAGGAAATAGGAAATTGACTTTTTTTTTTTTGAGACAGAGTTTCACTCTTGTCACTCAGGCTGGTGTGCAATGGCGCAATCTTGGCTCACTGCAACCTCTGCCTCCCAGGTTCAAGAGATTCTCCTGCCCCAGCCTCCTGAGTAGTTGAGATTACAGGCACCTGCCACCACGCCTGGCTAATTTTTTGTATTTTTAGTAGAGATGGGGTTTCACCATGTTGGTCGGGCTGGTCTCGAACTCTGAACCTCAGGTGATCTACCCATCTTGGCCTCCCAAAGTGCTGGGATTACAGGCATGAGCCACTGCAACTGGCCAGAAATGGACTTTTTTATACTGTTAGTAGAAGTAAAAATTGATCCTTCCAGAGGGCAATCTGGCTCAAATGCTTTAACAAAAAAGAAGACAGACCCAATGACCCAATAATTTTACTTGTAATAATTTATCCTAAAAAATAGTCATAAAAGTACTCAAAAATGAGGTGAATGCACATAAAAATGTTCACTGAAGCCTTTAAAAAAATTGTTTAGTGATGGGATCCCCCATGTTGCCCAAGCTGGTCTCGAACTCCCAGTTTCAAGTGATCCTCCCACCGTGGCCTCCTCGTAGCTGGGATTATAGGTACAAGTCACAGCACCCAGCTATACTAGGGGCATTTTTAATTGTAAAAACACAGAAGGAAAACCTTGACGTTCAGCCAGGCATAGTGGCTCATGCCCGTAATCCCAACACTTTGGGAGGCCAAGACAGGAGGATCACTTGAGGCCAGGAGTTCAAGACCAGCCTGGGCAACACAGTGAGACCCCAGTCTACAAAATATTTTTAAAATTAGTTGGGCATGGTAGTGCACACCTATAGTCCCAGCTACTCAAGAGGCTGAGTCAGAAGGATTGATTGGGCCCAGGTATTTAGGTTGCAGTAAGCTATGATTGTGCCACTGCACTCCAGCCTGGGACAGAGTGAGAAACACACACACACACACGTGCACACACACACACACCAAAACCAAAATAACCTTAACATCCAACAGCAGAGAATGGTTAAACAAACGATGATTTGGTTCATCATTTGTTTCATTTAATTTTAATAAAATGAAATACTGTGCAGGAAATTAAAATGATGTTGCACAGATATATTTACTGGTATCAAAAGATGCCCAAATATACTGAGAAGTGAAAAAAAAAAAAAAAAGCAGCTCAGCAGATCATGGACAAATATGATCTCACTTCTTTTTAATCGTGTAACCCATTAAGAAAAGTTCAAATGACCAATAAATAAATGAAGATATGTCAACATTCACCAGCAACCAGTAATGGAAAGCAAAACAATATTACTTTTATACTCATCAGCATGGCAAACATCAGAAGAGGATCCATGCTATATTTCTCAGGGTTCTCTAGAGAAACACAATCAGTAGGATATGTATAGATTTGTTGATTTGTTTATTATGGGAACTGGCTCACGCAATTATGGATGCAGTAAGTCTCAAGATAGGCTGTCTGCAAGCTGGAGAACCCAGAAAGCTGGGGGTGTAATTCAGTCCAAGTCCAAGGGACTGAAAACCGGGGAAACTGATGGTATAACTACCAGTCTCAGTATGGAGTGAGGCCACTGGTGTAAGTTGGAAACCTCAAGAACCAAGAGGTCTGATGTCCAAGGGCAGGACAAGATGGATGTCCCAGCACAAGAAAACAGGGGAGAATTTGCCCTTTCTCTGCCTTTTTTGTTCTATTCCAGGTCTCAACAGATTAGATAATGCCTGTCCACATTGGTGAGAGAGCTTCTTTACTCAGTCTACTGGTTCCAACGGTAATCTCCTCTGGAGACATCCTCACAGACATATCCAGAAATAATTTTTTACCAGCTATTTGGGCATCCCTTAGCCCAGTCAAGTTGACACATGAAATTAATCATCATACATATAAATATTGCAAAGACATGGGGAGGTGAGAACTCTCAGGCACTGCTCATGCAAATCCATACTGGTACAGGCATTTTGGAAAGCAAGCTCATACAATTTAGCATAATCTGTATGTAGAAGGCTTTCAAGTAAATGATGCCATTTCTGGGTATATATCTCGAAGAAATTTTCATTTAGACCCATAAGAGGACATGAAATGGAATGTTAATTTATATATTGTTTGTGGCAGAGGGGTACTGGGGGCAACCCAAGTGTCCCTCATTAAAGTACAAGAAAAGTAAAATGTGGCAGATCCATAAAATAGTGTAATATTCAACAGTAAGAGGAAACAATCTACCTGGATAATTTTTTTAAAGTGTTGAGTGAGATTAGGAAACAATAAATATTTTAACACAATGTGTTTGCAGGTTAAAAACATGCAGTTGTGAAATAACAGCAGATTTTACAAGATTGTATACTATAATAAGCACAGATATCAAACACATTAAAGAGGGTTCCTATAAAGGAGATGTGAAGGGATATGGAAATTAAAGAAGAAAAAATAAAATAATTTTAAAAAGAGAGAAGCCTTGCACAGATTGGTAATGACAATTTGCCTTAAACTGAGTAGGTTTAATTCAACTCTCTCCACTGAATTCAATTTTTTAAAGTGTGTATATGTATAATATACAACAATGTCTAAAAGGAAGTTAGCCAGGCATCATGCCTATAGTCCCCCCTACTCAGGAGGCTGAGGCAGGAAGACTGCTTGGGCCTGGGAGTTTGAGGCAGTGAGCTTGATCAAACCACTGCACTCCAGCCTGGGAACTGAGCAAAACCGTGTCTCTAAATAAATAAATAAAAGATTAAAATGTCTAAAATATTAATAGTGGTTATATCTGAAAGTAGTATTACAGGTGAATCTTTTTCTTCTACACTGAATAAATATTGTAAATAAGTAAAATACCTTTTTATGCTTTAAAATTGTATTTTAATACTCAAAACTACTTTCCTAATGTTGGATAAATGTACAAATACCTACTAAATTCAGCTGCCTGTGTGGCCACAGTCATTTTTATTGTTTTTCCAGAATGTTCCAAACAGCTCTGGAACAAGAACAGTGGGACCACCAGATAGCTATCTAGCCTCACCCTTCTTCCCATGCACGTGAAGACCAAGTCTCCAGCCTGGCTTTGGTAGAAACCTCTGTGGGACTCAGGATAATAAGGCCTTCTCCTTCTCAGCTGGGGAAAGGAGCGGCCTTATGTCACAGCTCTCTCTCGCTCTCTGAGAGTCAGCTCAGAAAATCCTCTGAAAAGCTGCGTTAAGCAGCAGTTGCCAAGACAAAAGGTCCCACCTCAAGGGTGGAAACTCTATTTGCAATTTTGTAGACACAGGTGTTCTTCCAGGCAACTTAAGATCTACAGTGTGGGACTGTATTTGGCCAGGAATAGCTCAGAAGGCCTTCCCCGCCGAAACCGGCTCTTGAAGCTTCAGTGTATATTTTAACTATATTTGGCAATTCTAACCAAAGAGGTCAGTGGCTTAGCTCAGGAGAGGAAAAAGGTTGATTTATAATCCCTTCTTCAAACCAAGACCAAGAATTTAAAACTCAGTTCATTTATTTATTTTGCACTCATTGAGCTTACTGCTGAAGCAGCTCTCCTTCCCTATTCTACCAGCCCTCATGTAAATCTTTCAAAACCACAGGTGTAAATCACCTATACAAGCTATCCCTGTTTTAGAGGACATTTGGGGACATTTGGCTGGAGAATCTAAATGTTAAAATTATCCCACTTTACTCCGTATGTCTTTTTTTTTTTTTTTTTTTTTTTTGAGACGGAGTCTCGCTCTGTCACCCAGGCTGGAGTGCAGTGGCCGGCTCTCAGCTCACTGCAAGCTCCGCCTCCCGGGTTTATGCCATTCTCCTGCCTCAGCCTCTGAGTAGCTGGGACTACAGGCGCCCGCCACCTCCCCGGCTAGTTTTTTTTTGTATTTTTTAGTAGAGACGGGTTTCACCGTGTTAGCCAAGATGGTCTCGATCTCCTGACCTCGTGATCCGCCCGTCTCGGCCTCCCCAAGTGCTGGGATTACAGGCTTGAGCCACCGCGCCCGGCCAACTCTGTATGTCTTTAGAGCATCAAAATAGCCTGTAGCACTTGGGTGCAAATCCAGGCTCCAGCACTTATTACTCACTGTGTAACCTTGGCTGAGTTACTTTATGTCTCTGAGGTTGTTTCCTTATCTATAAACAGATAACACCCACTTCACAAGGCTGTTATAATAATTAAATGAGATAAGGTATATAAAGTGGCAAAGAGAATATCTGACACCAAGCAAGTGCTAAAAAAAGAATCTGTCTCCATTCCTCCCCATCACTCCGCTTCACCCTTAGCTGTTCAGCCAAGGTGTTTGCTTTTCAAGAAATTGCCTGATACCCTGTGTTTGATTACACTTGGATGGTACCATTCCCATAGCAAGCAACAGTAGCTAAAGATAAAAGCTGTGACTACTCCTCAGCTGTGGACAGGTCGAATCAGCTCACAAATGACTCATCACTGTTGATAAACGATGTGTTCTTGGCATCAGGAGTCCCTATCCTGATAAGCTTCAGCACCTCAAAGAGAAGGGCCCAGGGTTTGATGGTGACCTTCGGTTAATCCTGAACTCATACCAAACTGGTCCTAGGAGGGTCTCTGTCTCCTTGCACATGTCTCCAGTCACAGGATTCTCAGCGGGAAGGACTCCAGCTGAGCAGCTGCCTCTTTCATCTCAGAGCTGAACCATCTTCTTCACTTGCCTTGAATTCCCTGAAGACTTCCTCAGCACAAGGCTAGACGCCTGTTCCCTGCTCATAACCGCCCTAAGCTTGTGCCCAACCTGCCTTTGGCAGCTTTGTTTGCTGGCTGACGCTGTGCCAGGGTGAGGTTTGGCTGGAGTGCTTTGTGGCTACAGGACAAACCTTGGCTCAAGGAAAGGAGTGAGTGTCTAATCTTGAGCCACCGTCTGTGAGGCTGAAGTGTTTGCTGCTCTCTGCAGTTTCTGTAGCCCCTTCAGACCACCCAGAACCCACTCACTGGCACAGAAATTCCATGACAGGAATCTTTTTTTTTTTTTTTTTGAGGCGGAGTCTCGCTCTGTCGCCCAGACTGGAGTGCAGTGGCCAGATCTCAGCTCACTGCAAGCTCCGCCTCCCGGGTTTACGCCATTCTCCTGCCTCAGCCTCCCGAGTAGCTGGGACTACAGGCGCCCGCCACCTCGCCCGGCTAGTTTTTGTATTTTTAGTAGAGACGGGGTTTCACCGTGTTAGCCAGGATGGTCTCGATCTCCTGACCTCGTGATCCGCCCGTCTCGGCCTCCCAAAGTGCTGGGATTACAGGCTTGAGCCACCGCGCCCGGCCGACAGGAATCTTTAGTCACTTTTCATTCATACATGCCTGGTACATTTTCGGTGCCTGGCAAAGAATTCCCACAAAGTGAATCTTTTTCTGAAAGGCCCTTGAGGACAAGAATGGTCTGTAGCTGCATTTCTAATCCCCTCAATTCTGGCAAACCTCACACAATTATTAAGATCAAACAGGACAATAAACTATATGAGATTGGCACTGTCAACAGCCAGGTGCCCAAACTGAGGCTTTGTATGGTCTTAAGGAAATTCTACGTGCTCGAGTTTACTTCCTTTTAAATTGAAACTGCTTTGAAATGAGGTATCTCTGGACCCCAGACTAGGACCCCTCTCTCTCAGTGGGTATGCAGTCCTCTTCTGCAAGAAACTAAACAACCTAGCCCCTCGGAGGGGGCCTTGTAATGTGCAAAAGCCCTAGAAGGCCGTAGGCCATCCTGGAAACATTTCCATTCTCCAAACTCACCTTCAGGTTTTCTTCACCAGGAAGGTTTCTGAGATCACCTACAAGCATTGAGGCCAGGGAAGCTTTTTGGAAAGGACAAGTAGCTGATCTCCATCTTGGTCCTTAGGATATTGGATGAGACAAACGGGGCACCCTGAAATCAAAATCAGGGGTCCTTCTCTTTACTCTCCCCTTATGTCCTAACTATTCCTATGTCCCCTGCCTTTCTAGTCACTCAAAGAGGGCTTAGTGTCTGTCTATCGCCGGAACTGCGATCAACCTTCTCAGAAGATAAGGCATATAAAGAAAGTAAGAAGGAAGGAGAGAGAGAGAGGAAGGCTGGAGAGAAGTGAAGAAAAAAATGAAAACGGCTTGGGAAGGAGGAAGGAAGAGGTGAGCGGCTAGGGGAGGCGGAACAATGAAGGTCTCAGGCCGTCGGAGGCTCACGGTTCCGGCGGCACGTCCGTCCCGCCCGCCTCCAGCCGGCAGCTGCACACAGCGCAGCGTGTGGGCGCTGAGTCACTGTCCCAGAACAGGGAGCCACGGTGCAGGTCTGGGGGGTGTAGGGGGACGGCCCTGGTTGGCATCTGCAAACTGTTTCTTTTTTTCTTTCTTTCATTAAGGCTGTGTGCTGACTCCCACGTAGCAGAACTTATTAAACCGCACGTACTGCTTGGCGGCGCCGGGCCTGTCTCAGCTGCCTGCAGGGGGCGCCACAGCCTCGCCCATGAGCCCGCGGTCCTCGGGCGCTCAGGCCCGGGGCAGACCCGGGGTTACTGGGGGTTACTGGCGGTTACTGGGTTTTCCGGAGGTGTCCCAACGCATTGCTGGGGCGCCTTGGAAATTTAACAACCGCGGCAGGAAGGGGGAATGCTTCTCTTAGAAGGCCTCAGAGACCACCCCAACTTTTCGAAGCGCGCTTTCGCGCAGGGTTCTGTGAGCAACCCTATAAATCTAGGACTCCGTTGCGCAACCCGAGAGTCCAGGCTTGCCAACCCACTAGGGCTCCCCCTACCCCCGCCCGGCCTGGCCGCCACGCCAGGCGGTGACCTCGGGCGTCTCCGCGAAGCCCTGGTTCGCACCCAGGACACGTGCTCTGCGCGCCCCACACAGAGAACAGAGCTCGTGACAGCTCAGCCCGCTCAGAGTAGAGCCAGCACCTGCACGCGCTGCCGTCCCACCTTCCCAAGCCCGGCGGCGGGACCCCAAGGCTCCTGGGCGGGCCGGGACCAGGGCACGCTTCCTCCCTAGACGCGAGAGCCGAGCCGAGAGAATGAATCAGCATTGAGACAGTTTATTGGTTTGCTGTTCGCATATCACCCATTTTATGTAAATAGATTATACAGAGACTTGGTGTTTCCTTCTTCCAAGCAGGAGGTAATCAGTCTTTCTCTTTCATGCACACAAACACAAACACACTCACATTCCACGCGGCGAGCAACTTTACACCTCACTGAGACATTCACGTCTTAAAATAGGGGGAGGAGGACAATACAATTGCTTTTAAAATGCCCTTAATACAATATATAACGTACAAAAATATCTCTATATTTGAAGTTACAAAAAAACTCTTGACAGCAACAAACTTAAATATTGATAGTTACCTCTATATGTACAACACGCATTGCACTTTTCCTCTCTAGGTTTTGGAAAGTTCAAGTAATAGTGAGGCTTGCGCCCTGGTGGGGTGACACGCCGTGAGAAATCAGTTTGTGGGCGAGCACGGCTGTGGCTCAGACCCCTGCCCCAGGGGTCTCAGCATTCATTTCTCAGTTTCTCCTCTACTTAAGCCTGGCAAACACTCACTCGGATTCTGCTGCATCCCGCCCCCACGGGGCACCCGCACCTGAGCAAGGCTAAGGAAGCGATGCCCCCAGAAGAAGGGGCCCTTGCAAAGCCAGAGATCGCCGCCGGAGGGTGCCTCCCGGATTCGGGGTCTCTGCAGGTCTGTCACAGCCCAGTCCCCACACCGCTCGGGAAGTCCTTCGTCCCGGGAGGCACCAGCGGGATGCTTGCGCGACTGTTCGTTGTGCCATGGGCACCTGAATCCTAAAGAAAGTGGGGAGCACTTCCACTCGGGGGAACTGGAGCCCCGGGTGCTTGTGGCTTAGAAGACATCAGAGTCCGACCCGGGCCGGCCTCGGGCAGGGAGCGCCGGCGCCGACGGCCGTAGCCCTGGGGGCTGATCTTGCTCCTGGGGGCGACGTTGTCCTTGTCCTTATCTGTGAACTGGTAGATCTGGTGTGCCAGCTTCTGCACCGTGCATGTCCCGAAGCGGCAGCCAAAGCTCCGGAGGCCCTGGAAGTTGTTCATGCTCTGGCGGTAGCGCTTGACTCGGATGCGGGCGGCATCCGGACTGCTTCGGGGAAGGGGGGGAGAAAGCCAACTTGAGACCCCATCAAGCAGAGCTTTGGCCCCAACACCAGGAACGGGAGCCATTCTAGGGCCAGAGGGAGCTGGAAACTGCTCGCGCCATCTGAGCTGCCGTCCAGCCCCAACGATCCCCCCGGGCCAGGGGAGTAGAGACAGAGAGCTCCTCCCGCACACCTTCCTTCCCTCCCGTCCCTGGACAGCACAGGGCGTAGTTACCTGTCTTCGGGGCTTCGAGAGGCACCCTTCATGTCCTGGGGCCGAATAAGAGTCTGGGCAGGCCCGGCCTTCACGTCAGCGAGCCCGGTGGGGTAGCTGCTGGACATCCGCAGTTCCCTCTTCCCACGACTCAGAGCCCACTTATTCCACCTGGAAAACACAAGCAGACCCGAGTCGCGTGCGTTCAGGCGATGTCCTGGCCTGTCCCTGCTCCCATTCACTTCTAGACCTTCGGGACCAATAGTCAGTTCCCCTTGCCTGCCAGGTACCAGGACGGGGGACGGGGCTGCCCCGGACTCACTTCTTTCGAAACTGCGACGCGACATCCAACCGAGCGGTGTCAGCGCCTAGGAAGGCGAGCGAACCCAGGTACATCAGGGTGACAGAAACCAGCTTCATCCCCGCCGCGAGGCGCAGACCCTGGAAAAGAAGAAAGAGTCGAGCGTGAGCACCCGGGCCAGCTGCACCACTCGGGCGGGGCACAGAGGGCGGGCAGGGGCCCCGGCGAGGAGGGTTTAGCCCGCGCTTTCCCTGGCACTTATCTCCTTCGGCGCAGAGAGGCGCCAGAGGCGTTTGCACGCGCCTGCCGGGTGACAGGCCCCGCACGGGAGGCCGCTGCACCCCGCCAGGCTCCCAGAGGGTCTCTGCTCAACTTCTTGGAACTTGGCTGACAGAGCAGAGGTGACTGGGTCTCTGGATCTCCAGCTGTGTGCACGAGCTGGGCCCAGGATATGGGGTGTATCCCTCAGAGAACCCCCCAAAGTGGGTTGTTCCCCTCACCCAGATCTCCCAGTTTAGGGCCTTGGCAAGCACTGCCCCCACTCCACCTCTTAACCCGCAGCGTCTGCGGCACCTACCTGCTAAGACAGTGATCTGCCAAGTACTTGGAGGAGAAAGTCTCAGACGTCCCACTGGCAATGGCAAAACCCCGAAGTCCAAGCCCAGCTGCAGTGAGAAGCCCGAAGTGGCAAGGCTCGAGCTCTTCTATCTAGTGTCACCAAGAAACCACTGAGTGGCCAGCTCTGGTTCCTGTGCTTTATAAGCGCACGGGTGGGGGAGCGGCGGGGCGGGGCCTGTGCTGCCCAGTTGCCTTCCCTTTCTTTCCTAAGCCACGCGCGCTCCTGCTCTCGGACGCGCGCATTGCTTCCTTCGGGGCTGGGGTTGGGATGGGGGGAGGGGGACTTGGGGGGAGAGGAGGTCCCTTGTGCCCAGAGGGCTTAGGTATGGGCTCCGGGCGGTTAGTGCAGGAACTGCTACAGCCCTAACTCTTTGGGCACAGGGTTCAGACAGTACCCCGGGGCCAAGGGGCGCCACTACAACCTCTTGAGGTCCTTATCCAGGACCTATGTAGCCCGGAGTGCAAAGCATCCTGGCGAAAAACAGCAAGAGCCCGCGGGAGGGACCGCGCGGATAGCCCGAGCCCCGGAGTTGGGGAGCCGTGGACTCAAGTGGACCGCGCCCCCTGCCGGCTTGGCGCCTGACCCGGCCGCGACCCCAGACTCCCGCGGAGGGGCCGGGGCAGGGACGGAGCAGAGCCGAGAGGAGCAGGACTCACTAGTCCCCCAGAGGACCGAGACCCCGGGGTTTCGGGATGGGCTAGTAAGATTTCACAGTAGGGACAAAGTTCAGAAAAGCTAAATTGAGAATTGGGATTTGGAGGGGGGAATTATCTGAAATTTCAGAATTTACATTTCTATTTGGAAATGTAGGAATAACCAAAATTAGGAGGAAATATACTGTTTCATTTTGCCTCCTTGTGATCCTATTATGCCTTATAAGGTCATAACCTGAGAGTGCGCCTGGCTGCCTTCAATTCATCCATCGTAAACGTGAGGACTGACTGCCAGGGAGCACACTAACGCTTCACGTATGCTAATTATTTTACAGTTTACCAAGCACGGCCACATCCCAGTCTACTTTGAGCTTCACACCCAGCCTTGAGTCAGGCAAGGAAGGTAACATTACTTTTCCCATTTCAGCAGGTAGAAAATTCAAGCTCAGAGAGCGGAGGTATCTGCAGAGAGGGGAAGTCACTCTGCAGGTGGGAAGCAGCAGAGTCCCTACTCGGCCCGACACGCAAGCACGGCCGACTGGGGCGCGGTGTGGATTCCTCTAGGCTGGGGTCACCGTCTTCTCAAGGGGGAAAGGAGAGTCCTAGCCCCCGCCCAAAGAATTTGTGCCTGTTCATGATGAATCACGCTAAACACGTTTGTCACCCGTTTGTGCTCTTCCATCACAGCTTCTGCTCTTTCTTACTTCTCTCCTGGGGGCCAAATTGGGAAGGAAAGGCTAAGCCACGGGGCTTCCTGCTTCTTGCTTGTGGGTTTCTGGGGTCCTACTAACCACTCCTCTACTGGAATGTCCTGAAGCCCAGCGACTCGACGGAGAGGCCAAGGGTGCAAGACCACTAGCCAAAGAGGCTTCTAGTCTTTACCTCCCGGCAATTCGCTGTGTGAAGGTGGGCGAGTCACGTCCCATCTCTCGTGTCCCCATCTTAGAGCCGGTCCTCAGCAGACCTTTAAGCTTCTTTCCTACTCTGCCATATGGCTCTGAGCTCCGGTGCAAAGGCGGCTGGGCGGTGGGGTCTCGCGGACCTTGCCCAGAGTGGTCTGTCTGGGCCGCGCACCGCTGGCTCAGCCGCCTTTTCACTCTCGGGACTCAACAGTGGACGTTGCACCTGGGGAAGAAATGGCCGCGCCGAGGTTGTTTATTTTAAGGACTTTTCCTGGAAGAAGCCACCTGAGCGGACCTGAATTCCATCTGAGGACGGAGGACAGATTCCGGGCCCTGACCCTGGCCCTAGTAAGGGGTTAGGACGCGGGGGGTTCTAGGAGTGCAGCACGGAGCACTGGTCGGGATCCGACCGCCTGGCTGGGGGCAGGGCGGTCACCGCAGCGGCCTGGCCGGGCGGCTAGTCCGTCTGCGCAGACAGCAGCTATTACTGCACGCCTGCTGGATGACCAGGAGCCTCCCCAGCCTAACTATTGTTCTTCTTCCTTGTCTCCCATTTCCTTTTCCTTTCACTTTATCCTCTGCGAGTCAAGCTCTTCCCACCGATCCAGGACTGGCTATCAGTCTCTCTGAGGATGCGACCTACTTGTCGCCAGTTTCCACTTGGGTCCGCGCCAGGACAGGTTTTACTTTCATTTCTCCCGCGCGCGCCTCTGACTGCTGGGGAGGTCAAGGACAGCTAGGCGTCGGCCCACAGCCAGGGAAGGTCCCGTGGTCTGGACTCGTTCCTTCCAGCCTCCACCAGTTCTGGGGGGGGTGGGGGAGGGTGGGCGGGGCGGGAGTGTTCGTTCTCCAGAGAACTCTGCGACTGTACCTAGCTGCCCTTTAGAAAAGCCGGTGATTCCGTAGGGGAAACTGAGCTGTCGCTCTGCCAGGAGGATCGCGAAGCGAGTGCTCTTGGTTCAAACACCTCTTTGAGCT
The DNA here is from genome assembly GCF_007565055.1 of Rhinopithecus roxellana. Taxonomy (NCBI): domain Eukaryota; kingdom Metazoa; phylum Chordata; class Mammalia; order Primates; family Cercopithecidae; genus Rhinopithecus; species Rhinopithecus roxellana. The sequence continues at coordinate 90,106,039 of NC_044563.1, read as the reverse complement.
GCAGGCAGCTTCAAAAAGGAAAGCAAGCCCAGGAGTGGAGGGAGACTCAGAGGCTAGGCTCTGCCACCCTCGGGTGCCTAGGCCAGCAACATTGTGGCTGTGCCAAGAATTCCCACCTGAGAGTCTTTGCACGCACCTTATCAGCCTGGTGCATTTTGTCGCTCTGGCACTTAGAGATCTGTCACTTGAGAACCAAGTCAATTCTTTCTTTAAGTAAAATCTTGGATTGGCAGCTCAAAGGATTTTGCTAGAAAGCCCCCATCTTGGAGTGTGCGTGTGTGTGTGCGCTCCCCGCTTGCAGGGGCCAGAGTGCTCCCCAAAGCGTCGTGGGTTTAAGTCGAAAAAAGATAAGGAATTTGTTAAATCTGGGCATCTATGTTTTTTCTCATGAAATCTCAAATTTGCTTAATTAATCATCGTTAATGACAAAAAAATCACTAGAATGCATTTCTGATTCAATGGTTCTATGGAGAAGGAAATGCTGCAGTGGGAGTTCTGATCCTGGGGATTTGTTAACATAAGTTGCATCCATTCAAGTGGCAGTGATTGTAGATTCACATTGAGCAAGGACAGTACAAGGAAGGAAGGAAGTGGAGGAAGAAACATCTTTAAAGTTTCTGGCAAGAAAAGAGAAAGAAAAAGAAAAAAAAACCCTTAATGAAGATCTACTTTTTTTTATGCTCCAGAATTTTAAAAGGTCAGATTATAAATAAACCTCCAAAGCACTGTAATAAATGTGTACATCCTGACAGTAGAGTGACATACATACACATATGCTAAAGGGTTTTTGCATAATGGTGTTTCAACTTCTTCACATTCCAATTGAATGATTTTTAGGCCCTACATCCAAGCCTGATTCTTAGAAATGTTTGGAATTTTTAAAAAATGTGTGGTAGTGGTTTATCAGCCAGCATTGTGGACACAGTTCCTAAAGCCAGAGTGGCCATACTCAGGTCTTTCAGGGAAGCAATGAAAAATAATAAATATCAATGATATTAATAAGAATAACTAAAATGTGAGTAGCTAAGTGCATTGCATAATTATCTCAGATGCCTCCTTTATCAAACAGGAAATTTTATGATGCATTTATTATTAATATAGTTCATAATGTCTATTAAGCTGAGGACTTGTTTACAAAGTTCACTTGAAAACAAAGTTCAAGATGCATCCTGAAGTCATAACACAAAGTGATTTAGAGAAAGGACACAATCGGCCTTGTGGATTCGATCACTTACAGGGAGAAGTAAAGCAGGATACAAAGCCCAGGGCACTTTTTTGGGATCTCTGACTTCTCTAATGACCTAATAAAAATATAGATCCTTTCCAGAAAAATGAACATGTACATAAACCAATTAAAGTATAAAATAGGCATACAGTTCTGGGAGGTTGACCAAGTTTAAAACCCTGACACAGAATAAAAAGCACTGTTTCCATATTTTAAATTTCTGTCTGGTTTGCAGTGGTAAGGGCAAGGAGGACAGTTAACCTCCCTCTTTAGGGCATAATATTTTCCAGAGCATCAGCATAAAGAAAAGTAATGGTTTTGCTGCCCCATTTTTGTGCTCCTGTACAAAATAGGCAGAGAGTAACAGTCAGTTCTTGTACCTGATAAAGCCAGAAGGCAAACCTCCCTGAAGCTTAAATAAGGTAAATTGCTGCAGAACAAATGAAAGAGAAGAGATGATACGGTACAGTGGCTCATGCCTGTAATCCCACCACTTTGGGAGTCCAAGGCAAGTGGATCTCTTGAACTCAGGGGTTCAAGACCAGCCTGGCAACATGGCAAAAACCCATCCCTACAAAGAAAAAAAAAAAATGAGAGAGAGAGAGAAAAGAGAAAGTAGTAAACCTAAAGAAGCTTGTTACAATAACACCTGTAACAAGACAAAATGAAATTACTTCAAGACAAATTTGCTACAGAGGTCACAATAAATGGCATCAATGAATGGATGATAAAAGAGATGATGATTAGGCTATTTGAATCATCCATAGCCAAAGAGAATGGTGTTAATGAGAGCAACCATCATGTAGGGATCTTGTGGTATCAGATTAGAAGCACCTGGAAAGAAGCAATTATTTTATATATGTATATACATTTATATTTTTTCTTTTTTCTTTTTATAGAGATGTGGTTTTATCATGTTGCCCAGGCTGGTCTTGAACTCCTGAGCTCAAGAGATCCACTCGCCTCGGCCTCCCAAAGTGCTAGGATTACAGGTATGAGCCACTGTGCTCAGCCAAGAAGCAATTCTGATGTATAAGCCTGAATGAATTGATAGTGTATTCATTCTTTCAACAGATATTTACTGAGTATGTATTATATACCTAGCACTGTGCTAAGTTCTCAACATACAGTAGTCACCAATGCAGTCATCAACAAACTTACCCTCAATGAGCTTACAGCCTAGTGACGTAGCCAGATATAAACAAATCCTTATCGGAATTACATATTTACATGATTATAAACTGGGTTAAGTATTCTGAAGGACAAATCAAGACTAGGGGGATCTAACATTCCAAATGGAGGAAACAGCATGTGCAAACACTCATAGATGGGAAAGAACTTGGTACATTAGAAAAAATGAAAGGAGTCCTGTTTGATTAGAATGCATTGAATGATGGAAAAAAGAGGCCTGAAATGAGATTAAAGAGGTCATCAGGGTCAGAGTAAATAGGACTCTTTCAGACATGAAGATTTTGCACTTTATTTAAGGTGACATGGAAAACTATTGACAGGTTTGAAGACAGGAGAGACATGATCTGATACACATTTATTTAAATGATCGTTTTGGTTGTGGAATGTGGTAGATAGATGAGAAAGGAGCAAGAAAGGAAGCAGCACAGTGGTGTACTCTGGAGAGACTGGAGAGGGTCTAGTCCCCCCATAACGTTGTTTATTATACTCCCTCCCCCACATACACATGCTCATTCCACCCTGAAGTTTACCAGCTTCCCTGACATGCATTCTGTTCAGTAGTACACGGCCTGCTCTCAGAAGAGCCCACACTTGGTGGAATGCTCTGCTGAAGCTGTTTTGAAATTCTCCAACACTTCTGAACAGGCAGTCCTACATTTCATTTTGCACTGGACTCCACATATTATGTAGCCACTCCTGCTCATCAAGCATGCGATCTAAGTAAAAGCAGCCTATAAACTCTTACAGTACCTACCTATACTGTAGCTGCTAATGTCAGGGATACTTCAAATGAATGTTAAGATTCAACCATTCATCTCATCACACATGTGACCTCAACTGCAGGACACTTTCTTTTTTTTTTTTTGAGATGGAGTCTCACTCTGTCGCCCAGGCTGGAGTGCAGTAGCCTGATCTTGGCTCACTGCAAGCTCCACCTCCTGGGTTCACGCCATTCCCCAGCCTTAGCCTCCTGAGTAGCTGGGATCACGGGCCCCCACCACCACACCCGGCTAATTTTTTGTATTTTTAGTAGAGACGGGGTTTCACCGTGTTAGCCAAGATGGTCTCCATCTGCTGACCTCATGATCCGCCTGATTTGGCCTCCCAAAGTGCTGGGATTACAGGCATGAGCCACCTTGCCCAGCCAGGACACTTTCTGTGTCATCTATGAAGCTTCTTCTTTGCACCCCAAACACACTCAAGGTAGAAATGGTGTGTTTGCTATACAAATTTAATTTTGAGACAGGTTCAATAACTTGCTTACTGTCCTTAACTTTTACCTATATAGAAAGTTTGGAACCATCAGTTAAGCTAGGAAAACAGTTAAGAACCTATTGCAATAATGAAGGTAGAAGGTGATAATGGCACAGACTAGTGGGGTGGCAGTGAGAGTGGAGAGAAGTGGACATATTTGGGAAGTAGGAACAATAGGACTGAGTGATGAATGTGGGGCTGAGAGACAGCTGTCAAAGGTAATATTCATTAAATTTCTTGCTTAGGAACTAAATGGTTGAAAATATAGCAATGGATCAGGGAATTTTCCAACACAGCTGCATAGTCTCCTTTGTTATGCTTTGGTAGAGATGATCTGAATAGGCCCCAGCCCTGCTTGCTGACATTTGCTCAAGTCTAACTCTCATACTGCCTCCTTGAACTACTGTGGCTAACCACAGCAAGCACTTGAAATGACTGTACAGATCAAACCACTTACTCCGCAATAGCCCACTAGGAACAATGGGCTGATAAAACTCGCTCACTGATAATCAGCTCTATTTTGTCTTTTTGTTTTGTTTTGTTGTTTTTTTGAGCTGGAGTTTTACTCTTGTGGCCCAGGCTGGAGTGCAATGGTGCAATCTCGGCTCACTGCAACCTCCGCCTCCCGGGTTCAAGCAATTCTCTTGCCTCAGCCTCCTGAGTAGCTGGGATTACAGGCACCTGCCACCACGCCCAGCTAAATTTTGTGTTTTTAGTAGAGTCAGGGTTTCACCATGTTGGTCAGGCTGGTCTCGAACTGCTGACCTTAGGTGATCCACCTGCCTCGGCCTCCCAAACTGCTGGGATTACAGGCGTGAGCCGCCGCGCTCCGCCTATTTCGTCTTCTAAAGCAAAAAAGAAAGGCATCTGCCAGGTACACATCGTGAGAGTGTTACATATCCTTCCTCTCTTCCTGCTCCCACCAGCCTTCAGGAAAACAAATCTGGGCTTGTTTTACTCTCTCTCTCTTTGGTGAAAGGTGATGGTGGTTATCGTAGGGGATGGTCTGGCTTTCCGCCAACCTCAGTAATCAGGCTGCCTTGTCAGGGCTTATCAGTTTCAGCAGCCTGGCAGCTGTTGGCTGAGAAGCAAAACACAGCTTTAGTATATACAAAATATGTTCACATGTATATACAAACATACAGTGCCTTTCTACATATACCTAGGATATGTTAAAATCTCTATGTGACAAAATGGGTGTTTACAAATGGACTGGAAGTCTATTTATGACAGTAACAGACGAAATATGCCTAAAAGCAGATAGCATTTGATTCTAGGCTTAAAAACAACTAAACTTTAATTTTAAAAAATTAAAACAATTTAAATGAGTACTTGCAAATGAAATAAAAGCCAAGACATTTAAAAGGTAAAATGAGACCCCTTACCACTACAAAATTAACTCAAAATGGGTCAAAGTACTAAATAGAAGAACTAAAACTATGAAGGAAACAAGAGTAAATCTTCATCTCACCTTTAATATGGCAATAAATTTTTAGATATAACACTAAAAGCAAAGAAACAAACTAAAAAATTTGACTTCATCAAAATTAAAAACTTTTGCGGCAAAGGACATTATCAAGAAAATGAAGTCTAGGTGTGGAAGCTCATGCCTCTAATCCTAGTACCTTGGGAGGGCTAGATGGGAGGATTGCCTGAGGACAGGAGTTCAAGACCAGCCTGGGCAACATCACATCATCTCTACATAAAAATAAAATGAAAAATAAAATAAAATAGGAAATATCTGGGGGGAATAAGGCATAAAAATTTTAAAAAGAAAATTAAAAGACAACGTACACTATGGGAAAATATCTGCAAATCATATATCTGACAAGGACTAGTATCCAGAATATATAAAGAATTCTTACAACTTAATCTCAAAAAGACAAAGAATCAATTTTAAAATGGGCAAAGGACTTGAATAGACATTTTTCCAAAGAAGATTTAGCAATGGCCAATAAACACATGAAAAGATCCTCAACATCATTAGTCTTTAGGGAAAGGCAAAACAGGACCACAATGAGATATCACTTCACACTAAGATAGCTATAACAAAACATAAACAATAGGAAAACAAGAGTTGACAAAGATGCAGAGAAATTAGAACCCTAGCACATTGCTGGTGAAAATGTAAAATGATGCAGCCACTGTGGGAAACAGTAGTAACAGAATTGCTACTTAATCCAGTAATTCCAATCCCAAGAATATATCCCTTAAAATTGAAAACAGGTACTCAAATACATGTACATGCATGTTTGCAGCAGCACTATTTACAATGCCAAAAGGTGGAAACAACCCATATGTCTGTATGGGTTGTTACAGATAAACAAAATATGGTATATACATATGATATGGTTTGGCTGTGTCCTCACCCAAATTTCATCTTGAATTGTACTCCGTAATTCCCACCTGTCATGGGAGGGATCCGGTAGAAGGTAATTGAATCATGGGGGGCAGGTCTTTCTCGCGCTGTTCTCGTGATAGTGAATAAGTTTCACGAGATTTTTTGGTTTATAAAGGAGAGTTCTCCCGCACAAGCTTTTTGTCTGCCGCCTTGCTCCTCCTTGCCTTCTGCCATGTGCAACTGTGAGTCAATTAAACCTCTTTTCTTTATAAACTATCCTGTCTTTATTAGCAGCGTGAGAACAGTCTAATGCAACATACAATGGAATATTATTGAGTCATAAAAAATAATGAAGTGTTGATACTTCAACGTGATACTACAACCTTGTACTGCATCTGCCCGTATAAAAGCTGAGAGCAATATACTAAATGAGAAAACCCAGACACAAAAAGTCACATATTGTATGATATAAACATGAAATATTCATAATAGGTAAATCCATAGAGACAGAAAGCAAATTGGTGATTGCCAGGGGCTGTGGGATAGGGGAATGAGAATGAGTGCTTAATGGTTGTGAGGTTTTCTTTTGGGTGATGAAAATGTTTTGTAACTAGATAGACATGGTAGTCGTACAGCATTGGGAATGTACTTAATGCCACTGAATTCTACATTTTAAAACGGCTAATTTTACCGTATGTGAATTTTACCCAATTTTTAGATAAGAGGTCAGGAAGGAATATGATAGCTGCCTTAAAAATCTATCATACGAAGACAGATTTTATTTTTTTTTCTGGATAGTTCCAGAGAGCAGAATCAGGGGAAATTACAGTAAGACAACTCTAAGATAATAAGGAAGAACTTTCTAACAACAGGGCTGTTAAACGGTGGAATGGGCTGCCTCCCAAGGAAGTAATATTATTCTTTGCTGAAAGTGATCAAGTTGGGTGATGAGCTCTCAGTGAAGTTACAGAGAGGATTGCTACATGGGGTATGACTGAGGTTTTTTTTTTTTTTTTTTTTTTTTTTGGTTTAATTATTCTCAGGATCAAACTATCTTCCCGCCACGTTTGCAAATTCAGCTGATTCAGTTTTACCATTAGCAACTGACATAGAGGTCCTGGATTTCAAGTATTCCTTCAGTTTCAGTTCTAGTGCAGCCCAACCCTCCCAATTTGTAGATGAAACAAGTGTGGCAGAGGAAGGGGAAATGGTAAATTACAGCAGAGTAAATCTTCAGGAGCTGAGATGTCAACTCTCTCAGTTTAGAGTCGGAACCATTGCGGCTTCCTGCTGGTCGTTGGGGAAAATCGCACTTTTACTCATTAAAAATATTTGGTAGAGGCCTTGTCTTATATGTAAATATGAAGGATCAAACCCTCAATTAATAATGAACAGTGATAAGCAACCACAAAGACAACTTCTAAACCAGAGATTTCCAAAACTTTGGTTTACCACTTGTACAAATTCTACTACCAAAACTTCGTGAGAGATTAACAAATGACAAAGTAAGTTCATCTGAATGTCGCACCACCCAAATTCGAAATGGTCAATATGAGGTTCAACAAAAAAGCATGCGACTTGGATAATCCCGAGACGGAAGGACGGGATCATTTATTCATTTTTGTGCGTGTTTGAGCAGGGAAGTTGGAAGTAACCACCTGTATGGGCTGCGAGAGCCCTGGGACCGCTGCGAGGGAAGCAACCCGAGGCGGGCGGGGCTCCCCAGGGAGAGGCCAACCCAGTTCGGGAGGATCCCGGGGATGCCGCGTTCCTCGGTGGAATCTGGCTCCCCGGGGCGCTCCGGGGGAAGCCCAGGCCGACCGCCCCCGGCCCACCCGGCATTGAAACCCGAGGCGCCTTGGAGAATTGCGCAAAAGCCTCTCCCTCCCCCGTCTGCTCGGAGGCATGTTTCTAAAATTCCCATCTACACAACATAAACAGGAAACATGCAGCAAAAGCCCTGTCGGTGCAAATTCCTTGCTTCCAACCGAGGGCGGGAGAATTTCATCTTTGGTGGTGGTGGGGAGCAGAGGAAGCAGCCAGTTTCCCAAGTGACCCCTCAACTCTCCACGTCCCTTCTTCCAAATCCAAACAGAATAGAGAAGGCGGAAGGAAGGACCCCCTGCTTTAGGAAAAACAGCGAGGGGGAGGGGGCCGTGAAGCAACATCCAGGCCTCAAACCACCTCCAGGGGCCGCATTGGCAGCGCGTGGCGGGAACGCGCCTGGCCGCCCACTCCCCAAGTGCAGCAGTCCGCGAGGCCAGCCGAGGGTGGGGGTGGGCTCGCCGCCCGGGCTTGGGGTAGCCGAGCCAGCGCGGGTGGGGGCGGGGTAGGAGCGGGCACTAGGCGCCGCGCAAGCGCAGAGCGCGCCTCGGTTGTCAAACATGGCTGAAGCGCTGCCGCTACTGCCGCTGCAGGGAAAATGCTGAGCCCTCCCGGGCCGGGTGGGCGAGGGCGGCGACGGGGACCCGCTTCCCGAGCGCGGCGGCGGCGGCCATGGCCCGGCTGGCTGACTACTTCATCGTGGTAGGCTATGACCACGAGAAGCCAGGTAAGGGTGTGGGGCGGCGCCGCCCCCGGGCCTCCCCGCCCCCCGGCCGCTGTCCAGTGGGCTCCGCGGGGCCGGGCGTCGGGGAGGGCCAGGCCGAGTCTCTGAGGAGCGGGCGGTCGGCGTCCGGCCTTCTCGGCTGGGCCGAGTCTGGCGGTGGGCGTGGGGGGCCGGCATGACGGTAGGGGGAGGGAAGACGCCGCGTCTGCCCAGCCCCTGGGCGCACCCGCTGGGCTGGCCGGAGGCGAGTTGGGGTCTTGCGACCCTCCCGCTGGAGGCTGCCGGGTACCCGGGGCAGAGCCCTGGGATTGGGCCCAGGACCGCAAGGCTGGGAGGGCAGGAGCCAACTGTGCTAAGTTCCTCGGGGATAAACTTCTGCCCTGCATCCTGAATGAGTAACCAGTGACGCAGGGGGTTGTCCTCTCCGAAAGGAAGTGCTGAGAGTCCAGTGCTACCTCACCCCTGTGCTGTTGGGGGCCTAGTGACCGTCCTAAGGAACGCATAGTACCAGGGAAGGGGAAAGGATTCTTTGCACTTTTACACCTTTCTAGGAAATGCTCCCTATTCTTTCAGGACAAATGTGACTTCACATTGTGACACTTCACAATGATATGACTTGTCTTTTAACTAGGGACAGCCAGCTGACCACTGAAAGTGATCTTGTTTCACTCTAATGTGTTTTCATTGTTCTTTTTATTTGTCACAGAATTTTCTTAGGAAGAATTGGGCAAATGCATTGTATTTTACACTTTAATTGATGGCCTTCCACAACTTAAGAGAATTCGCGGTTCATGCACGTTTATTTCTGTATTTGCATTCTTTTGTATTCCTGTGTAGCTAAGCATAATGTAATAACAAATTGAGCTGGGGAATCACTTCTATTTCAGGGCAATTCTAGTCCCGTATTTGCAAGGAATTTTAGATATCAGCTCCACAGCCCCTTCATTTTTCAGAGATGCTGAGATTGTGTTTTCCTGATGGTTACAGCCATTGGTAGCCCAGAATGCCGTTGTTCTACCCACTCGTGGTCCACTGTCTCTCTCATTATTCCTCTCCTAAGAACTTCCTCTCCTTTAGTGGGAACCTTTCATGTTCTTTTGCCTCTCACCAGTCATGACCTGATTGAGATCAGTTGTTAAAGAGAAATATTAAATTTTTAAACTTCTGGCTCCAAAATTTTATTTCCTAGTAATTTTGCATAGTGGGATGTTTCTTTTTTATCAAGATTAAGTGTGGGAAATCAGTTTTTTAACCTTTAGTTTTTAGTGACATTGTGCCACCCCCCCCACACTTTTAAACAATTTTTTTTTTTTGAGATGGTGTCTTGCTCTGTTGCCCAGGCTGGAGTGCAGTGGTGCGATCTCGGTTCACTGCAGCCTCTGCCTCCCAGGTTGAAGCAGTTCTCTGCCTCAGCCTCTGGAGTAGCTGGGATTACAGTTGCCTGTCAACACGCCCGCTAAGTTTTGTATTTGTAGTAGAGACGGGGTTTCACCATCCTGGCCAGGCTGGTCTTGAACTCCTGATCCTGTCATCCACCTGCCTTGGCCTCCCAGAGTGCTGGGATTACAGGCTTGAGCCACCACGCCCGGCCAACAATGTTGAAACAATAACAGACTTGCAAAAAATTTGCAAGAATGGTACAAAAAATTCTCCCCCACCCCCAAGAATTTGAGAGGAAGCTGTTGACCTGATGCCCTGTCATCCCAGAATACTTTAATGTGCATTTTCTGCAAACAAGAATGTTCTACATGATCACAGTGCAATAACCAAAACAGGAAATGAATAGTGATACAGTACTCCATCTAGTTCTCAGACTGGTTCAAGTTTTGTTGATTGTGCTGTTAATCTCTTTACTGGCAAAAGGATCCAGTTTAGCAATATGTGTTGCGTTCATGTTATGTCTCTTTTGTCTCCCTCAATATGGAACATTTCCTTTATCTTCTCCTAACTTTCATGACCTTGACATATTTAACAATTACAGGTCAGTTACTTTGTAGGCTGCCCCTCAATTTGGGATTGTCTGTTCCTTCATGATTAGATACATACGAATATGCGCTTGGGAAGGATATCACAGAAGTGATGCTCACTGCATCCTGTCAGGTGGTGCACAATTTCACTTTGTTTCGTTGTTATTTTTACTTTGATTACTTGACATAAGTAATATCTGTCAGTTTTCTCCACTATAAAATTAATAGTTGATTGTTTTTGTCATGTACTTTGAAACTATGTAAATATCTTGTTCCTCACTAAACTCTTAATCATTTCTTGACATCTACATGGAGTCATGGTTTTCTCTGTGTGTGTGTGTATGTATGTGTGTGTGTGTGTGTGTGTATGTGTGTTTAGTGGATTATATTCTGTTACTATTTGCCTTAGTCCATTTGGGCTGTTATAACAAAAATACTTCAAACTGGGTGGCTTACAAACAATAGAAATTTATTTTTCACAGTCTGGAGGCAGAGAAATCCAAGATTAAGACTCTGACAGGTTCAGTGTCTGGTCAGGACCTGCTTCCTCATAGCCATATTCTCAATTTAACCTCATAAGGCTTAAGGGTCACATGAGCTCTCTGGGGTCTCTTTAAAAAGGGAACTAATCCCATTCACAAGGGCTCCACCCCCATGACCTGATCACTTCCCAAAGTCATCACCTCATAATACCATTACCTTGGGTGTTAGGATTTTAACATATGAATTTTGGGAGAGTACATAAACATTCAGACTATAGCATTATTTATTTTGATGTTCAAATTGTTCTTTATTTGGCCAGTGAGAGCTGTTGAAGCTGGCTTCTGTGTTCTTATGGTACATCCCCATCACTCTTTGAGAACATCTTTTTACTTTTTGGTACAAGAACCTGTACCTGGCTCATCTTGTACTTTCCCTGCCTTGATTCTGGAATCAGCCATTTAGGGATCCCTGGTTCCTTTTAGTGAAGAATGACATTTAGAAGCTAAGATCTCAGTCAAGGCTAGTATGTTTATTGCTGTTGGGTTGTTACTGCTTCCAGGTCCTGTTAGTGGTCAGGCCTGGTAAGTATAGGTATGTATGCGTTTATATCTATATTTATCTCTGTATATTGAAAACTATGAATTCATACTGATACCTCCAATTTCAATAAAATATTCCAGGATCTATTCTAGTTTTCTCCTTTTTCATATTGTAATGTTCTCTGACAGTGAGAAATCTGGCTTCCATTATCCTTAATGTATTTACTTACTGTTCAGTCTCCCATCTTCACTGCCATCCATTCCTCTCACTGCTGGGACTTGGATTCTTCATTATATCTCCTCCATCCCCCTACCCCATTCCGGATCTAAGAGTCTATACCAACATGCTTCAATACAGGGACACCCTCCCCAGCGCTCTGGCTATGACTCCTCATGTTGGTCTCTCCACTGTTGGTGGACACACTTCTTACGCCACTCAGACTCTGACACCCCACAGTGAGCTGCTTCCATTGGAAGACATCCTCACTGTGTTGTACCCCAGTGCCCTTTGCCAGTTTTCCCCTCCTGCCTTAATGCTTGGGCTCTGAAGCAAAATGTTTGGCTTTGCCCGTACCACACATTCTCCCTCCTTAGCTCTCTTGGTCTATGGCAATATGACAAGCTCCACCCCAGGGATCCACCTTCACCCCAGGGGTACCATGACAACTGCTCTTCTCACAGCAGGAAAAGGGAAGGAGAAGGAAGATTAATTTTTTAAGTAACACAATCCAGAAGCTTGTATAAATTATAGAATGTCAATAGTGAAATGTGTAACTTTTTAACTTGGGAGAATTCTTCTTTAGTCATGGGGAGGTGCGGGCGGTGGTGTCAGGAGCGGCTGTGGGAGCAGCAGTGATGCTGGTGGGTCACCTGTGCCCTGTGTCCCTGAGAAAACCGACTGTACTGCCCCCGCCCTCGTGCCTCTGGCAGGACCTGCCCTCAGGCCCAGAGCCTCCCGGGCTCCTGACCCTGTGTCACCACTCTTGCCCACCAATGCTGCGGGGAAGGTATGAGTAGGAGGCGGAGCTGGAGGTGCGATTTGGGGGTCTGGGGCGGGAAGTGGGAGCAGTACCTGCTTCAGGGACCTGGCCAGCAGCGTGGTCACTGCATCCACCCTGCCGAGGGCACCGGGTTCCTGTGCCTCATGGTGAGGCTCTGAGCAGGGCTGCCCAGGGCCGCATCTCTGGGTTCCACCCTGCATCAGGGTGATTGCCAGGCCTGACACTCCCAAGGGCTGGGCCCAGGACCCACAATCTGCTCCTGGAGGCATCCCCCTAGGCAGGGCCACAAGCTGGGTAAGGGGGAGCTGGTAGAGATGTTGCCTCTGCCCTGGATACCGGCCTGGGCCCAGCGAGAACCTGGAGCCCCGGCTCCAGGCTACGAGGGGACATGGCTGGGGCTGCACACTGCACAGACCTGATGAAAGCCAGGAGCAGGCAGCAGCCCCGCCCTCCTGGGTGTGCTGCAGCCACCCAAGTCAGAGCTGTGGACCCAGTCCTCCCTGTGTTGTTGGGGGCCATGAGTAGGAGCCCCCACCCCACACAGCTGCAGCTGCCCAAGTTGGGGCTGTGGACCCAGGCCTCTTTGCACTCTTAGGGGCCAGAGGAGGCATCCCTCCTGCCCTTGTAGGCTTGGAGGTGCCTGCTCCAATCTCGGAGCGGGGTTGGGGCCAAACCAGGGTGCTGTCACAGCCCAGCCAGATGTGTACACACTTAGGTCAGCGCTGACACACTAGGCCCCTGCCTCCTCGGGCCCCTCTGGACTTTGGGCCCTGACAAGCACCATAGGAGGGGTTTGAGGGCAGCTTGGCGCAGGCCTGCAGGTACCCCTTGACGCGAGCAGCCTGGGCTTCATGGATGGCAGCAGGAAGCAGACAGGCTGCTGGGCGGAAGTGGGCAGTTCTCTGGTGAGGCCTCACCTTCAGGCCGGGGAGGGCTTGAAGGCTGGGGGCCAGGCTGCCAGTCCTATGGACTAGAGTGAGGACTTGTGGTACCTTTTCTGTGCCCACCAATAGACAATCGGTGTGCCCTTTTCCCTGTCTGAGGCCCATAAAAGTTGCAGGCTCAGCCCAGAGCAGAGAATGGAGAGATGACGAGACAACCAGTTACAGAGAGGAGTTACCCTCTCTGCTGAGAGCTGAAGAGATGATGGGACAATCTGCCTGCAGAGAGGAGCCACCCACTCTAGTCTAGGACCTCTCTGCTGAGAGCTGCAGACAGCAGGACAACCAGCTGCAGAGAGAAGCTGCCCTCTCTGCTGATAGCTGAACACCTGTTGGGATGACCAGCTGCAGAGAGGAACCACTCTCACTGCTGAGAAAATACTTGATGGGGTGACCTGCCTGCATAAAGGAGCTACCCTCTCTGCTAGGAGCTGAACATTCATCAGGATACCCTACTACAGAGTAGAGCTGCCCACTGTGGGTCTTTGAGCTGTTTTGTTGCTCAATAAAGTTCCTCTGTCTTGCTCACCCTCCACTTGTTACCTGAGGACCTCATTCTTCTTGGTCACAGGACAAGAACTTGGGACCCTTGAATGGCGAGGGTAAAAGAGCTGTAACACAAGCAGAGCTGAAACATGCCCATTGCTCACCATGTTGCAGGTGAAGGAAGGGGGAGAAGAGCTGTGGTGGCCCTTCTGGGAGCCCAGACCTGGGAGCTCCCCAAGCTAGGGCTGTGACCCCATCTTTGGGGCCCTATGGTTCCTGGCATCTTCAAGCTTCTGAGTTTCACTGCATTCCCCGGTGCCGGCCAGGGAAGCTGCTTGTGGTACACCTGGTCCAGCCACAGCCTTGCAGAGAGCTGGCACTCATGCCAGTACCTGGATCTGCCCACCCTGTGGCAGCAGCTGGCATGTCTAACTGCGCAGTGGCCAGACTGTACGCCGGCTTACATACCCCTCACCGCTCCACGCCTGACTCCAGTCTTTCTTGGAGGCATGGGGTCCAGGCTGGTAGCGTGAGCTGAGTGTAGCCTACCAGGCCGAGTGGGTAGAGCAAGCCTAGCGGATCTGAGCAAAACTCGGGCAGAGGCGCCACCGGCCACAGGTTTCTGGCCAGAAAAGTGACACCCTAAAGATCCCATAACAATGTCTAATAAAGTATAAATTACGTGCAATAAAATTTACTCTTTTAAGTGAACATTTCAGTGAGTTTTGATAAATATATACATTAGTGTAGCCACTACTGCAATCAAGGTATAGATACAGGGCTGGCCGCTGTGACTCATACCTATAATGGCAATGCTTTGGGAGGCTGAGGCTGGAGGATGGCTTTAGGCCAGGAGTTTGAGACCAGCCTGTGCCACATGGTGAGCCCCATCTTTGAAAAAAAAAAAAAAAAAAAAGTAGCCTGGTGTGGCACATGTCTGTAGTTCCAGCTACTTGGGATGCTAAGATGGGAGGATTGCTTGAACCTAGGAGTTTGAACCTGCGGTGAGTCATGATCACTCCAGTGTATTCCAGCCTGAGTGACAGATTGAGACTCCGTTTCTAAAAATAGGTAGGTAGATAGATAGATAGGGAACATTTTCATGCTTCTAAAAAGTCCTCTCATGCCTCTTTGTAGTCAGTTTCCTTTCTACCATCTGGCAGTCACTGATCTGTTTTCTGTCTGTATGTTTTTGTCTTTTCTAGAATGTCATATAAATAGTATACAGTTTTTTTGTGTCTGGCTTTTCACTTAGGATCATACAGTTGAGATTTATCTAGGTTGTATTTACTGACAGTTGTTGCTTTTTATTGCTGAGTATGATATGATTTATCCTTTCACCAGTTGAAGGACACTTGAATTTCTAGTTTTGGGCTATGGTGAACATAATTGTTCTGAACATTTGCATACAGATCTTTGAATGTTTATATGTTCCTGTTTTCATTTCTCTTGGGTAAATATGTAGGAGAAGAATTGCTAGGTCATAAGTGTCTTGTTTGTATGAGACTGACAAACTTTCCTAATTGGCTGTTCCATTTTACATTTTCACTAGCAACGTATGAGAGTTCTAGTTATTCTTTTTAAATTTAATCTATTACTTAAAAATATTTTTGGCTGCTCTGCCTGTGGAGTAGCCTTTTTTTTTTTTTTTTTTTTTTTTTTTTTTGTTCTCTAATAACCTTGGTTTCACTAAAAACAAAAAAACAAAACAAAACAGTCTGGGCACAGTGGCTCACGCTGGTAATCCCAGCACTTTGGAAGGCCGAGGTGGGTGGATCACGAGGTCAAAAGAACGAGACCATCCTGGCCAACATGGTGATACCCTGTCTCTACTAAAAATACAAAAATTAGCTGGGGGTGGTGGCGGGCGCCTGTAATCCCAGCTACTTGGGAGGCTGAGGCAGGAGAATGGCTTGAATCCAGGAGGCGGAGATTGCAGTGAGCCGAGATTGCGGCACTGCACTACAGCCTGGCGACAGAGCAAGACTCTATCTTAAAAAAAAAAAAAACTTCCCCTAGCTTTATTGAGGTGTAATTTACAAATAAAAATCATATATATTTATGGTGGACAGTGTGATGTTTTATGTATACATTGTGAAATGATTACCACAATCAAGGTAATTAACATACCCATCACTTCACATAGTTACCCTATGTGTGTGTGTATGTGTGTTTATGGTGAAGAAATTTAAAATCTCTCTTGGCAGGGTGCAGTGGCTCATGCCTGTAATCCCAGCACTTTGGGAGGCTGAGGTGGGTGGATTTCTTGAGTCCAGGATTTTGAGACCAGTGTGGGCAACAGGCTTTTTTCTCCAATAAAAAAAGATCTACTCTCTTAACATACCTCATTTGTGGTTTTAGTTTGTGTTTTCCTGGTGACTAATGATGTTGAACACCTTTTCAAGTGCTTGTTGCCATTTGTGTACTTTTTTGTAAAGTGTCTGATCAAATTTGTGCCCTTTTTATTGGGTTGTTTGACTTCTTACTGTTACTGGTGGAGGGTGTCCAGGTTCTTGGTGTTTTGAAAAAAGAATTGGACAAAATGCACAAACAAAGCAATGACAGAAAAGCACAGATTTATTAAAATGAAAGTACACTCCACAGGATGGGAATGAGCTTGAGCGAGCAGCTTGAGAGTGCTGGTTATGGAATTTTCTGGGGTTGAAATACCCTGTAGAGGTTTCTTGTTGGTTGTGCTATGTACGCCTTATGTAAATGAAGAGGATGAAGTGAAGTTACAAAGTTATTTACTTGGTGTACACCCTATGCAAATAAAGAAGATGTTTCCTGACATAGCTGAAGTGAAGTTACACAATTATTTACTTGGATGTAGAAAGTTGGGGTTTTTCTGTTTGATTTAGTTCTACAAAGTCCTTAGGTTCCCTGCCACCAGACCCTATTCTCCTGCCTCAGTATTATTGAGATTTTTTTTTTCTAATTCTAGATACAAGTCTGTCCCTCCCTCCCTTTTTCCTCCCCTCTCTCCTCTCTTCCTTGCCTTGCCTTCCCTTTCCTTTTTCCTTTTGTCGCACTCTGTTGCCCAGGCAGGAAGGCAGTGGCACAATCACAATTTACTGAAGCCTTGATCTCCAGGGCTCAATTCATCCTCCCACCTCAGCCTGCTGAGTAGCTGGGACTACAGGTGCACGCCACCATGCCCGGCTAATTTTTGTATTTTTTGTAGAGATGGGGTTTCACCATGTTACCCAGGCTGGTCTTGAACTCCTGGCCTCAAGCAGTCCTTTTGCCTAAACTTCCCAAAGCACTGGGATTACAGCCATGAGCCACCTCACTGGCCAAATGATACACTCTTTATTTTTGTTCCTAAAGTGTCTTTGCAATTAACAATACTTGCAGTTGAATTTTTAAATATTTATATTTTATAATTGGATAAAAAAAAAAAAACAACTCAGCTGGGTGCAGTTGGCTCACACCTGTAATTGGGAGGCTGAGGTAGGTAATCACTTGTGCCCAGGAATTTGAGACCAGCCTGGGCAACATAGTGAGACCTCGTCTCTACTAAAAATTTAAAAAACGTAAAAATGAATTAGCCAGGTGTGGTGATGGATGCCTGTAGTCCCAGCTGCTTGGGAGGTTGAGGTGGGAGCATTACTTGAGCCCAGGAGGTCGAGGCTGCAGTGAGCTGTGTTTGTGCCATTGTACTCCAGCCTGGGTGAAAGAACAAGATTCCGTTTCAAAAACAAAAGCAAAAACCCCTTGTCTTTTGAAAAATTTATTTTACAAACTGGAAAAAAGAGGTAATGCATGCTATTTGAATTATATAGAAAGAAGGGTGCCTGGTACATCATAGGTAGTTAACAAAGATAACACAGAATGAACACACAGTTGTTGAAAATATGGGGAAAAAAGCTATAAAAAAGGAGATTGGGAGGTGGATGTGGTTATAAAAGGGTAATTGGGAGGAATTTTTGTGGTGATAAAACTTTTATATTTTGACTGGGTGGTGGATACATATGTCTACATGTATGATAAAACTGCATAGAACTAAATACACGCTTACAACCAGAAATGAGTATAGGTAAAACTGAGGAAATGTGAATGAGATTGGTGGATTCTATTATATCCTGGTGGTGATTTTGTAATTTAATTTTGCAAGATGTCACCAATGGGGGGAACTGGGTAAAAGGTACATGGTTTCTGTATTAATTCTTACAACTATGTGTAAATCTGCAACTATCTGAAAATTAAAAGTTCAATTAAAAAAGCTGTAAGAAAGAAAGATACCCTTACTATCTTTTTAAAAACTATTAATGACATAAGGAAAATTTATTTTATAAAATTTTAGAAAAACATAATGTCCAGTGGCTGTATTATTATATAATTTGAGTGTATCATTTTAACTTAGTCACTTCACTATTGGACCTTGTTTCCAGTTTTGTGTTCTTATGATGCTGTTATGCTGAGGAGAACATAGCTTGAAAACCACTGATTTTTTATGACAGTTTGATTTTGATAATTTGAAATTAAGACTTTGTTTTTCTGACTCTGCCTGTGTACTATGGCAGAATAATTAGGAAATATCATTAGCTTCTAATATGTGGTTATTTAGCCAACCATACTTTTCTTATTGTTTTTACTTTCTTTTACTGAGATTTGTCCAGAAAAATTGATAATGACTACCTGGGTTAATTATTTTATATGCCTTTACTTTTTTTTATTTCTGCTGTCCATTAATACATTTATAATTCATTTATCTTGGTGGTATTTCATCTGGAGTCAATTATGTTAATCATTTGAAGTTCTTGTATTTTTTTATATCAATCTGCTTAAGTATGTTAGAGAATGTTTGACATGTTTCTTAGGCATTTAATCAGTATTTAAGCAGTATTTAAGCAGTATAAGAGAGATAAGCTAGAATGTAAATTTATGTATAACACCTGAAATACATTTTGAGACATTGTAAAAATTGATAATTGGTTGTTATTAAACCATTGTAATACATAGCTTGAGTTTTTTCCCCTGAAGTAGTTGGTATTTTCTAGTTGCTGTTTGTTGCCACCTGTCAAGAACCATTTGGGATTCACCGATTTAACAGTTATTTATTGCTTTCCAGGCATTGTGCTAAGTGCTAGGCTAGATACAAATGAGTAAAGATTAAAACTCTATCCCTAACCTAGTCATTAGTGGACAGAATCTTGAAGCAAGTAATGATAAATTATTTCAGGAGGATGGACCCACTTTACTGAGGGAAAAAGAGAATACTTCTTATGAGAGGTGATGTTTAAACCAAGTTGTATAGTTTGCATAAACATTTGCTATGTGGAAAAGAGGACAGAGAAGATTATAGGCATAGAGGAAAAATATGTGTGTGTGAATGTCTTGTTACAGGAATGGAGAAGTGAATGTAGATGGAAACTGAGATAGGCTTTGATGCTTGAGTAGGTTGACAATTGGGAAAAGCTTTGTACATCAGGCTATAGAATTTAACCTTGAATCTATAGATGGTAGGGTCTGTTGAAAAATGGTAGCTCTTAAAAAGCAATAAACAACAGAAATGTGACTCAAATGGCAATGAACTGAAGGGAGAAAGACCAGAATGAGAAAGCTCAAGCATTTTTATGGTGGAAATGGCAAGGAAGGTGTGGATGCTAGAGAAATTTGAAAGTTGAGGTTAATAAAACTTAGTAATGAATGAATGTGAGGGGTAAAGTAGAAAGAGTGGATGAGGCTAACAAACTTTGTAGCTTGGGTAATATGTGTCATGATACTATGGATACAAATAGGGAATTCAGGAGAAGAATTTGGATGAGGGAAGGAAATACTGAGTGAAAGGTGACAGTCTATAATCAAGGTAGAGATATCATTTAGGTGTTTAGACATGTGAGTCAGGAGGTAAGGAGAAAAGTGAAGATAGAGATTTAACTTGGCAATTGTCAGTAGCCAGCTGATTGTCAAATATGAAGGAAAACGTGAGATTGCGTAGGAAATGTGCATAGAGTGAAAAGAAGAGTGGCCTCAGAATTGTACTCAGAGAAAAATCAATATTCAAAAGGTAGATAAAGCAGTGGCAGCCTGGAAACTAAATAGAAGTAGTCAGAGGTATTGCAAAAGAATCAATATAGCATGATATGGTCTCATGGAAACCCTGGGTATAGAGAATTTTGAGGAGGAGGAAATAGCAAATGTCAAATGTGCTGAAAATGTCATGTATAATAAGGACTAAAAATAGGCTTATGGATTTAATAATTAGGATAACTTTAGAACATTATAGTAGAGTTGTGGGGGCCATAGTCATTTTGATGAATGCATGCCCCAAGTCATATGCTATATAAACCTCATGTAGTCCAGTTTGTTTCATTTCTTTTTAGAAGTTTAATATGACCTGCAACTCATGGCTTGTTGAAAATGGAAAGAGGAGTCAGAGGCAACTTCAAAATTGCAGATCTGGGGGTCTGGGGTACTTGTGATGTTGACTTAAATTGGAAGAATGAGAATGTTTTTCTTTTAAAATTACTTATTCGTGTTTGTGCGCTTGACATAGAATGGTATTTATTTTGTAGCTATCCAAGTGGAGACTTCAAAAGATGGGACAGGTGAGGACTGGGTGCAAAGACTTGAGAGTCATTAGGGTATATAGAGTTATGACATTGTGTAGGTGTCCCCAAGAAGTTGGCATAGAGACAGAAGAATAGAGTACCAAGAACCAAGCTTTGGAAACACTATTGATAAGAGGATGTAAAAGAAAAGGAACCATAGAAGGGTTTGGAGAGTTTGGAAGAGACATTTGGTTCTCCGTGGCGATTCTTCTCCTGATGGTTTTGACTAATCATGTGGACATGCTGAAGAGAGACTGTTTTCAAGTTTCTGACAGCTATAAGCAGTTAATAAGTTCTGGTCAGTTGGATGTAAGTGGAAATGATGAATGTAGTATCCTATAAGTGTTCTTAAAGGGTGAGGGTATGCCTTCCAAGCTTTTCTTTTTCCTAAGACTGGCATTCTGATATGAAGGCTGCAGCCCAGCAGCCATCTTGGGCCAAGAGGGTAAGGCCCAAACCCTAGGTATATCAGAGCAAAAAGCTAGAAAGAACCTGAGTCCCTAATGACTTATAGTGGGATTTCATAGCAGACCTGGATAGCTACCCTATGGATTTATTTTATTATTTTAATATGAATTTTAAAATTATTTATTTATTTTGACATGAAAGGCTATAATCTTGTATGTTTAAACCACTATAAATTTGAGTTTATTGCTTCATGTGGCTAATCTAAATCCAGATACACAGAAGAAGGCGAGATCAGAAAAGTCATAGAAAGTGAAGGAATATTCTTAGTGTCAGGTGTGGCAGATAGTGATCAGTGAGATGAGGAGTTAATGAAAAGCTTTGCATTTCACAAAACTTTAGGGCTGAAAGTTAATTGTACACATACTCTATTTCTGTCCAATTTTTGGGGAAGGAGAAACCAGTGAAAGCTGCCCGCCTACCCCACCCCTAATCCCCAGTTGTTACCTGTGAGTAGTTACACAGCTATTGAGTGGTAAATCCTGTCCTAGAAGTTTTCTCATGCCCATACTCCAGTACACCATGCTGTATCAAGGGTAGTTTTACCCCTAAATTGTTTCAGCTGGAATGTTGTGTTGTAAACCATATTGCAGAATTTTAGCAGGATGAAGAATAGGAAGTAGAGGCAGCATATTAAGATGATTTTTTTAAGTAATCTGATTTTGAGAGGTAAGAGTATCTGGTTGGAAAACTTTGAATGCTTATTCTTCAGGGTAAAAAGACAATTTTTTGTATCCCAGAGTTACCTGGCTTATTGCTCTCAGTAACATGTTTGTTGAATTAAATTTCAGACTTAATAAGATCCAATGAGAGTTTTAAAAAATGTGTGGAATAGATGTGACCATTTTAAAGGCAGAAGAGTGGAAATCAATGGAATGAGAACAGTTGATGCTGGAGAAAGTGGGGATAGTATGTATAGGAATAAAGTTCCTTAGGATGTGAGGGTCTCAAGCACATGTATTGGGGATACAAATATATCAGTCCAGCTCTTAGTCATCCCCTCTAGAGTATGTGCTTTGGAAAATAAAAGTGTCATTTCATTAATCTTGGAGATACAGGTTGAGTATCCCTAATCTGAAAATCTGAAATACTCTGAAATCTGAAACTTTTTGAGCACTGACATGACACTCAAAGGAAATGCTCATTGGAGCATTTTGGATTTCGGATTTTTGGATTAGAGATACTCAACCGGTAAGTATAATGCAAATATTTAAAAATCCAAAGGAGTCCTGAAGCACTTCTGATGCCAAACATTTCAGATAAATTATACTGAAAACTGTATTCTATAATGATGTGCATTAAAACATATCACTGATCAGCCGGGCGTGGTAGCTCAGGCCTGTAATCCCAGCAGTTTGGGAGACCGAGGCAGGCGGATCATGAGGTCAGGAGTTCGAGACCAGCCTGACAAACATGGTGAAACCCCCGTCTCTATTAAAAATACCAAAATTAGGCGGGCATGGTGGCGTGCACCTGTAATTCCAGCTACTCAGGAGGCTGAGGCAGTAGAATCACTTAAACCCGGGAGGTGGAGGTTGCAGTGAGCTGAAATCGCGCCATTGCACCCCAGCCTGGGCAACAGAGGGAGACTCTGTCTCAAAAACAAACAAAAAAACATATCACTGATCAGGTGTAAGGACACTGTGGGAGGTGACAAGTCACATAGGCATATAATAAAACTGGAAATCTACAGGTAAACTTAGCGCTAACGGACAGGGAGGTATTGGGAAGATAGTGGTGATGTGTGCCAAGAAGTTTCAGGGTAAGCTTTTAAATTTCAGGTACTAGTATCTAAATAATGAATTCCAAGAGACCCAACCTCTTGAAATAACTTTTTTTTTTGTTTGAGATGGAGTCTCGCTCTTGTTGCCCAGGCTAGAATGCAATGCTGCGATCTCAACTCACTACAGCCTCTGCCTCCCAGGTTCAAGCAATTCTCCTGCCTCAGCCTCCTGAATAGCTGGGATTACAGCCACCCGCCACCATACCCCGCTAAGTTTTTTTTTTTTTTTTTTTTTTTTTTTTTTTTTTTGAGACGGAGTCTTGCTCTGCCGCCCAGGCTGGAGTGCAGTGGCCGGCTCTCAGCTCACTGCAAGCTCCGCCTCCCGGGTTCACGCCATTCTCCTGTCTCAGCCTCCCGAGTAGCTGGGACTACAGGCGCCCGCCTCGTCGCCCGGCTAGTTTTTTGTATTTGTTAGTAGAGACGGGGTTTCATCGTATTAGCCAGGATGGTCTCGATCTCCTGACCTCATGATCCGCCTGTCTCGGCCTCCCAAAGTGCTGGGATTACAGGCTTGAGCCACCGCGCCCGGCCTAAGTTTTTATATTTTTATTAGAGATAGGGTTTCACCATGTTGGCCAGGTTGGTCTTAAACTCCTGACGTCAGGTGATCCACCCACCTCAGCCCCGCAAAGTGCTAAGATTACAGGCGTGAGCCACCACGCCTGGCTTTTTTTTTTTTTTAAGAGACGGGGTCTTGTTCTGTTGCCCAGGCTGGAATACCTGCAGAAGTGCAATCATAGCTCACTGCAGCCTCAAACTCATGGCCTCAGCCGTTCTTTCACCTTGGCTACCCAAAGTGCTGAGATTACAAGAGTGTGCCAGAGCCACTGCACCCAGGCTTGGAATAACTTTTTGAGTAGTTTTATTCCCAATTGTGGGTTAATTTGTATATTATAGGTTGTTATGCCCAATATGATAAAGATCATTTTTATTAAAAACTGTTAGGAAAGTGAAGGCATTGATTAACTCATTGTGTTGCTGGAATTGTATTTCTTTTTTCTTTTTTGAGATGGAGTTTTGTTCTTGTTACCCAGGCTGGAGTGCAATGGGGTGCGGTCTCGGCTCGCTGCAACCTCTGCCTCCCTGATTCAAGCTGTTCTCTAGCCTCAGCCTCCCAAGTAGCTGGGATTACAGGCACCTGCCACCATGCCCGGCTAATATTTTTGTATATTTAGTAGAGACAGGGTTTCACCATGTTGGCCAGACTGGTCTCAAACTCCTGATCTCAGGTAATCCGCCCGCCTTGGCCTTCCAAAGTGCTGGGATTACAGGCGTGAGCCACCGCGCCCAGCCAAAAATGT
Source organism: Rhinopithecus roxellana (assembly GCF_007565055.1). Classification (NCBI taxonomy): domain Eukaryota; kingdom Metazoa; phylum Chordata; class Mammalia; order Primates; family Cercopithecidae; genus Rhinopithecus; species Rhinopithecus roxellana. The sequence continues at coordinate 90,081,957 of NC_044563.1, read as the reverse complement.
TTTAACAGTAGTACTTAGTTAAGCTCCAACACTGTGCTAGTTTCTTGGGGTTGACGTAACAAATTACTACAAACCTGTGGTTTAAAACAAACACCATTCTTTCACAATTCTGGAGACTAGAAGTCTGAAATTAAGGTGACAGGTGGGCCTCAGTCTCCTGAAGGATTTAGGGAAGGATCCTTCCTTTCCCTCTTCCAGCATCTGGTGGCTCCAGGTGTTCCTTGATTTGTGGTAGCATAACTCTGATCACTTTCTCTCTCATCACATGGCCACCTTCTCTGTTACTGTGTCCAAATCTCCCTTTCCTTTCTTTTATAAAGATGCTGGCCGGGCGCGGTGGCTCAAGCCTGTAATCCCAGCACTTTGGGAGGCCGAGACGGGCGGATCACGAGGTCAGGAGATCGAGACCATCCTGGCTAACACGGTGAAACCCCGTCTCTACTAAAAATAAAAAAAAAAAACTAGCCGGGCGAGGTGGCGGGCGCCTGTAGTCCCAGCTACCCGGGAGGCTGAGGCAGGAGAATGGCGTAAACTCGCGGGCAGAGCTTGCAGTGAGCTGAGATCCGGCCACTGCACTCCAGCCCAGGCGACAGAGCAAGACTCCGTCTCAAAAAAAAAAAAAAAAAAAAAAAAAAAAAGATGCTAATCATTGGATTTAGGGCTCACCCTAAAAATCCATGATAATTTTCATCAGAAGATCCTTAACTAATTATATCCGCAAAGACCGTATTTCCAAATAAAGTCACATTATGAGATTCTGATGGACGTGAATTTTTGGAAAACGCTGTTCAACTCACCACAAACACAATGGTTCATGCGGTTTTAATAATAATAGTAGTTTGTAAATAGTAGGAAATTTATCTGGATAGAACAGTGCTAAATAGGCTTAATTTTTTATTTTGCAACAAACAAAATTATTCAAAAAGCCAAATATATGAAATAGAAATCATTCTCTCAACATTATAAGTTAAATCAGCATCCACTCTAAATACTTCATTGAAAAATATGCTGTAGAAAGTTCATAATTCCTTGGAAGACAGATACATAGCTTTGCATGATTTTTGTTTGTTCGTTTGCTTGTTTAGAGACAGAGTCTTTGTGATGCCCAGGCTGGTCTCAAACTCCTGGGCTCAAGTGATCTGCCCGCCTCGGCCTCCTAAAATGCTGGGATTACAGTTTTTTTTTTTTTTTTTTTTTTTTTTTGAGACAGGGTCTCACTCAGTTGCCCAGGCAGGAGTGCAGTGGCACTGTCTTTTTTAATGTTTTTGTAGAGATGGGGGTCTTCCTATGTTCCCAGGCTGGCCTTGAACCCCTGGCCTCAAGGGATCCTCCTGCCTTGGCCTCCCAAAGTGCTGGTATCACAGGCATGAGCCATTGTGCCAAGACTGCTTTACACAGTTTTAAGAAAGGCTTAAATTTGTGTTGTGTTCTTTGTTCTAACTTTAAATTACTAGTGCCACCTGTTTTCTCCGTATTATTATATCGATAACAACCAGTAGATGCTTTCTTTGGATCTAGTGTCACAGCCTACATTTATTTCTCTATACCCTTGCTTTATAAGCAGAGACTATCAGATTGAATATTCATTCATTAAAAAAAATTGAGTGTGTTCACATTATTGCATCGACTCTTCATGGTTACACTGAGTTATCCTTGAAGGTGCATAAAGGTTAAATAATTTGCCCATGTTCATACTGATCATGAATGGAATTAAAAGGGATTAAATGAAACTTGAACACAGTTTCTGGCTTTAAATCAAAACTTTTGTCTATAAATACATTGTGGGGACTGGGAGGTTGAGATGAGTAGTGGCAAAGGCACTGAATTGATAAACAATGAGTAGATTCTCAATTTGGCTGGAATATTGGGACCATAAGAGAAAAACTAGTAAGTAATAAATGAAGATTATATTAGAGCAGCCAAAACAGGTATTTTTCCAACTCTTTTACCAGGCCAACCACTTTACATTGTGTTTCGTCTGTCCTTCATCTCTGGGGTTGAAATTCTTGATATTTTGGCAGCCACACATGATAAAATTGATACAAATAAATAAAAGAAAATTTAAAACTTGTTACACAGGAAGGTTTAAAAGTGTTTTCACTTTTGGTAGTGGAAACTTTGGTAGTCAGGAAGATTGAAAATGCTTTTGCAAATTTTTTTTGTTGCAAAGTATGGTTGCTGTTTTTGGCATAACAGGTAAAAGTCCAGATTCCTAATTATGGTAGAAAATAATTTTTCCCCTTATCAGTAAAGTATTTTGCAGAAAGTAAACAACTATGAGAATTGACTACTGTTAGAAGATCATTCTCACGAAACATTGTTTCTTTTCAAGCTTCTTGAATTTAATGCTTTGCTTTTAACTATGGTTACAACTCCAGAGAATTTTCAAATGTTGAAACCTGTATAGTGTGTTGTAATCTGTAGTGTTATGAATACCATATACATTTAGAGACAGCAATGAAACATCACATTTTTTTCCTTACTCTTAAATGTTGACTTAAGAAGTCACCTAGTAGACTCTCACTGATATGTATGATTAAAAATGGATAGAGCCTATAGAATTTTATGTTAAAATATTTATTTTGAAATAATGAATAGTTCCCCAAGAAGCAATTTTTGTTTTACCCCTTCTAGTGTATTGGATTTTTTGTTTTGTTTTAAGCCTTGGAAATGAGGAGGATTGGGATACTTTTTTTTTTTAATTAATGATAGAATATTAAACCATAGAATACAAGTTAATGACAAGTCATGTAAGTAAAAAGTAATTTTAGTTTTGTAAGGTATACATGTGTTTTACCGTAGAAACTGAGAACATGAATAGTAAAACAATATTCAGTACATCCTACAAATAACTTAAAATATTTTAGTTTTATCTTGTGTAAGTAGGAAATCATGCGGAGATGGGTGTCATACCCATCAAGATCCTCCAATAGAGAATAAAATATACTTTGGTCTTAGAATTTAGAGTTTTGTCACTAAAGACTTTTAAAGCCATATTGTGCTTTTATAGTTACAAGCACAAATGGGGGCAACACCTTGGGAAAAGTACTGGCTTTCAAAGGAACCAGGTTAATTCCATTTGCTTTCAGATTGATTGTCTGGTGTTCTTTCTCTCTTTTTTTTCTCTTCTCTCTCTTTTCTTGGTCTCCTTTCTCTACAAACTGTGTGTTTTGTTTTAGTCACATTTGACTTTACCTCCTTATAGACTTAGTTTCTGACTGATTCTTTCTCCCTGGCTATTGAGTTCATGTGTCCATGTGATTTGGAAACTGCTGCTCATCATTTTTCTGCCCAATTTTTACTTATAATTCATAACCAGGATGGTGGTGGTTCTGCTGCGCATTTCTGGTGCATGCTCCTGCATATTCATTTGCATATTGCTTCCACTGACGTGTCTATGCTAAACTGTTTTACTTACTGTAGTAATACATACTTGTTAAAAATTTTAAGCATTACAGAAACTCGCTGACTCTTGAATGTAGTACATATCTCTGCAGATCTTGTCACAATGAATTTGTTTCTAGGTACTTGAACAGAAACTTTCTAATTCTATTTTTTTTTGAGATGGAGTCTTGTCCTGTCACCCAGGCTGGAGTGCAGCGGCACCATCTCGGCTCTCTGCAACCTCCACCTCCTAGGTTCAAGCGATTCTCCTGCCTCAGCCTCCTGAGTGGCTGGGATTACAGGTGCCCACCACCACTCCCAGCTCATTTTTGTATTATTAGTAGAGATGGGGTTTCACTGTGTTGGCCAAGCTGGTCTCGAACTCCTGGACCTCAGGTGATCTGCCTGCCTCGGCCTCCCAAAGTGCTGGGATTACAGGTATGAGCCACTACTCCGGCTGCAACTTTCTAATTCTCTTAATAAAATGAGACTTTCTAATTATCTTAATAAAATGAAACCCTTAATAAAATGAAACCCTATAATTTTAAACACTACAGAAACCTGCTGACTCTTGAATGTAGTCCATATCTCTTCAGATTTTGTCACAATGAATTTGGTTCTAGGTACCTGAACAGAAACTTTTAAAATCTCTTAATAAAAGGAAACCCTAGTCCTCCAAGGTTGGCAGGGGAAGGAGCGCCTGCCTCCACATGGGAAGGATTGGCTTGAACTCAAAGCTCCAATTCTTCTATTTCTCCAGTGATCTCATGGAGTGCCACTTTTTCCTAACCTTCTGGCCTAACTCCCACTGCCAAATCATTCATCCCTTTATTTGCTGAGGCACAGCTGCAGCAGTGAAATAAAACTTTTCTAAAGGTTAAAAATAAAATAATGAAACCAGAGGATAACTTTTAAGTCAGTTGTCTGGTTTGCAAGGTATAGTTTCCTCCTTTTCAGTCTGTAGTGTCCTAAAGGGATTCCACCCTGCCTAGTTTGTGGTCTGCTGTCATATGATGAAGGTCATCTTGCCTGTAATATGTTTCCTTAAGTCTAGGCCCTAGATGGTGGCCAGACAGACAGCCCATTCCTGTCGGGTCTATCTAATGAGGTCCATTTTCCTGGTTCTAGTTTTCCATTCAAATGTCTGTTTCTTTTTTGTATGATTGATACCAGGACTATGCTTCAGGAGATACTCCATTTCTTATCCAAGGCCTTAAACTACAGCACTAACTGGTCTGCTACATTATAATTTAGCACAAGAAGAAGAGGTACACACATCAAGCAGTGTGGGAAGGGACATCTTTGTTTTTGTACCTGTTTGCCACCCATGGTCCCTAGCATTGACAAAACTTTGATGTTACCTAGAAACGTGGTCATAACATTCATGTACAAATCAAAGCACAGCTAAATAAGCTTTATATTTTCTGTTTCTTTTACAAGAAAAATAAGTTCTCTAGAAGTATGTGCTCATATTTACTTTTAACTGATTCATTGCAGTCTTTCCTGTTTGATTTTAATCTGAACAAATAATGATACCATTTTTATTACATAGTAAGCATGAATGTTGAAGCAGTTTTTTAAAAAACAGCAGTTCGAGTTCAAAAACATCTAGATCCTGGACTGATTTAACTTGTGCAATTAAGTTGAAGTAATGATTTCTGAAAGCTGTCCTATCCCTTTCATTTGACTCCGCTTTGTATAATGGGTCTGTTCTTTCTACTAATAATTAAACAGAATGGTTAGTTATCAAATAATCTAATTCAAAAACTAAAACAAAATGGTCTTCTATTTACATGTTACATAAAGGCTCACTCCAGGGATTTATTTAGTTATTTTATTATTATTATTATTGTTTTTTTTTGGAGACGGAATCTCACTCTGTCGCCCAGGCTGAGGTGCAGTGGCACAATCTTGGCTTACTGCAAGGTTCAAGCGATTCTCCTGCCTCAGCCTCCACAGTAGCTAGGATTACAGGCATGGGTCACCATTCCTGGCTAATTTTTGTATTAGTAGAGATGAGGTTTTACCGTGTTGGCCAGGCTGTCTTGAACTTTTGACCTCAAGTGATCCATCCACCTTGGCCTCCCAAAGTGCTGGGATTACAGGCATGAGCCACCGTGCCTGGCCTGTTGTTATTATTATTATTGTTGTTATTTTAAGACCAGGTCTGGCTCTGTTGCCTAGGCTGGAGTACAGTGGTGTCATCTGCACAGAGCCCACTGCAGCCTCTGCGTCCCAGGCTCAAGCCAACCTCAGCCTTCCAAGTAGCTGGGACTACAGGTGCATGCCACCATGGCTGGGTAATTTTTGTATTTTTAGTAGAGACAGGTTTTTGCCATGTTGCCCTGGCTGGTCTTGAACTTGTGAGTGCGCACTTTGGTAGTGCTGGGATTACAGGTGTGAACTAGTGTGCCTGGCCTGGTATTTTTTGTTTTTAATGAATAATTTTAAAGAAATGGTATGGTGAAATCACCGTGTTTGCCCAGGGTTGTTTGTACTTGTGGCTCATGAGGTTTGAAGTTATTGAAGAAATTGTTGCAAGACTGAAGGAAATTGTGTGAGTAGCGAGTAACTAGTAAATAAGTAAGCCTTAGCTATAGTGAACTACTTGTCATTCTCCTAAAGAATCAAGATTGCTGTCCTTGATTTTGCAATTGCTACTCCCTTGTTATTCTGTCTTTTTGATCATAACCACTCCAGTGGGTAAGAAGTGGCATACTGCTGACATTTTAACATATGTATTTCCAGAGATTTTTGTGTGCATCCATATACATATATATGTATCATTAATTTTACTACTTCTTTTTTTCTTTTTCTTTTTTTTTTTTCGAGATGGAGTCTCGGTCTGTCGCCCAGGCTGGAGTGCAGTGGCGCGATTTTGGCTCACTGCAGGCTCTGCCTCCCAGGTTCATGCTGTTCTCCTTCCTCAGCCTCCTGAGTAGCTGGGACTACAGGCACCTGCCACCATGCTCGGCTAATTTTTTTCTGTTTTAGTAGAGATGGGTTTCACCATGTTAGCCACGATGGTCTCGATCTCCTGACCTCATGATCCACCTGCCTCAGCCTCCCAAAGTGCTGGGATTACAGGTGTGAGCCATCCTGCCCAGCCTAATTTTACTTCTTAAATACGTGTTTATAGCATCTATCCATTTATATAAGCTGTGTTTTTAAAACTTAACTTCATGTTATTGGAAGCTTTCCATATTCTGTATACAGTTGACCGTTCAACAACATGGATTTGGATTGCGTGGGTCCACTTATACACATCTTTTTCTGCCTCTGCTACCCTTGAGGCAGCAAGAACAACCCTTTCTCTTCCTCCTCCTCAGCCTACTCAACATGAAGACAATAAGGATGAAGACCTTTGTGATCATCTACTTCCACTTAATGAATAGTAAATGTGTTTTCTTCTTATGATTTTATTAATAACATTTTCATTTCTCTAGTCTGCTTTATTGTGGAATACATTATTTAATACATATAAACATTAATAATATGTATTAATCTACTGTTTATATTATCTGTAAGGCTTCTGGTCAAGAGTAGGCTATTAGTAAAGTTTTTTGGGGAGTCAAAAGTTATATGTAGATTTTCGACTGCACAGGGTTGGGTGCACCTAACCCTTGAGTTGTTCCAGGGACAACTTTGTGTATATAAAACATAATAACATTAATTTTTATTAACTGCAAAATGTTTTTATCATTTTAATATATAATTTAAAGTAAATAAGTTTATCAATTAATCTCATGATTAGACAATTTTATTTTCAAATTTTTGCTATTATAAATAGTGCTGTGATGAATTGTTCTAGCCAGATTTTTGCATTGATTTTTAATTTCTCAGGATCAGTAAAGTTTAGTAGTGGAAAAGTTAGAAGTGTGGGATGAACTAGATGCGGTGGCTCACTCCTGTAATCCCAGCAAGTTGAGAGGTTGAGGTGGGAGGATCATTTCAAACCAGGAATTTGAGGTTCCAGTGAGCTATGATTGCACCACTGTACTCTAGCCTAGGTGACAGAGTGGGACCCCGTTTCTACAAAAATAGATAAAGTGTGGGATGGAGCCACATAGTCTGGGCTTGATTCTTGGTTTTGCCTCTTAGTAGTTCTGGCTTTAGACAAGTTACTTAATTTTTCTGTCTCAGTTTCTGCATTCATGAAATTGGGTAATAGTAAATAGTAGTATCTACCTCATAGAGATATAGTGAAGATTAAATGAGTTATTTCATGTAAAGTCAAACAGTGTCTGGTACACAATAATAGTGCTACATTTTCATCATAGAAATGGAACTGCTGGGTCAAGGATATGTATGTTTATATGGACGTATGTGAATGTTCTTCCTGGCATCCCTTCCTTTGGGAACCATGCCTTCTTTTCCCTATGGTTCCAGGGAAAGTTTCAGTCCCAGTTACCCTACCCTCTACTTTAAGGTGGGCCAATTAGAGCTTGGGTGTTTTCTTTTGGAACAAATGGGCACGCCTGTCTTTTCCCACTAGGATGACTAAGGTAAGATACTGTGATTAAGTTGAGGCTGCCAGTGTGTGTTTTCCTTACTGTGTTTAGAGAGTCTCTGAGTATTCAACACAAGCTGAGGCAGGGATAGTCAAAAAGTGAAAAGACAGACATAGCTTTGGAAACACTGTCTAAACTTCTGGTTTCAGCTGTTTCTGAAAGCCAAAAGAACATTTTGAATAGTTTTGAGGTATATTGCTAAAATGCCTTTCAGAAAGATGTGTCAGTTTATACTCTCAGTAGTAGTATAGAAGTATACCCACTTCCTTCAGGGAGATTTTAATTAGGAAAAAAAAAAAATCACTTAATGAGGTATTGCTTAAGAAACAACAGAGGAAACTGCATAGCTTCATGAAGATGAAAATGCTTAAGGGGCTGGTTCAGAGAGATCAGACCTTCAAATTACACTCTGAAACATTTTGCTGCTTGTCTTTGGTCTTTATTGTGTCCTAAGAATGTTCGAAACAAGGAATTGGAGTTCTGAAAATTTCAAGGTCTTTCCTTTTATATTTGTCTAATTTTTTTAGACTGAAAAAGAGTTCCTTGAGAGCATGGCCCAAATATATCCCAGTATGTTATCAGTAGAGAAACTTTTGAAACTGGAAAAAAAGTCCTTTCAACAGAGATACTACTATTATTTCAGCAGAATGCTTTACATACTGGGAAGTAAACAATTATTTATTGATTGTTTATTGAGTAGACAGTTGAAGGGATTTTGGCAATTTTCCTAACAGACTGAGTTAGGAGAAAGAATTTGTATTGTTTCTGGAAAGGCCTATTTTCCACTGATGAGACCATTCTATAAATGTCATCTTTTTCCTTGATCCATTGTAGCTTTTTGTGTACTGTATTATTAATTTACAAGGTTCACTAATACCATGATTTGAAGAAAACAAATTGTTTGGGAACTTGACATCTCTCTGTTTTTTCTTCAAGCAAACATTCTATCCTTATAGTAATTTAAAATATAGGTTTAAGAACTTTAAATGGAAGATTCTTGTTTAAAGAAAATAACTGGTTTTGCAGCAAGTTTTTAAGTGGAAAAAAAAATCTGTATAGTTAATGACATCAGCTTGTAGGTAAAACTATGTCCTTTGTTTTTCCTAGCTTAAGTTAATTCTAGTAACATTCACAGAGAGAAATCAAGTGTCAGAACAAACTTGGACAATAATGGTATGAATTTGAATTCACAGTTGAAAGTAGCAGTTGGGACTGGAGTGAATTTTATAAATGCTTCATATACTTGTCCTACACGGTCTTCTAGGGAGTTTGAAAAGAATGTTACTTGTTTTTCTTTGGAGACAGATGTTTTACTAAATCTCAGCCTGAGTAAACTCAAATCCACATGAGATTGGAGTTAATAAAACTCATTTTTTTTAACAGGAGGAAAGAAATGAGAGGGAACAACAGAATAAATATTCATTTAGGATAGTGAAACCTTGAAGATTTTTGAAAATATAAATTACTATATTACCAAAAAACTGTATTACTCACTTCTCCCTCACCCCCACCTTAAACTCCATTTCATTGCTACTGTTCAGATTGTGTGTTGGGGGAATTTAGTTGTAGAAGAATAAAGAAAATTCTAAGAGTATAGCACCTGATAAAGTTATCGCAATATGAATTAGAAGAGGATTATATGGTGACAGTCTTTGGCCTTTTTTAAATTGTGTGAATGATGGAACACGTAATTCCTACTATATGCCAGAATTTATCTAATTGTGTTAATTTCTCACAACAAGCTGATAAGATGGGTGAAGTTACTGTGATTTGGAGACATTAAGTAATTTGCTGAAGGTTATACAGCTGGTACTGGTGATATTGGTAACTGAGTTAAGTCTTTTTTTCTTTTTCTTTTTTTCAGTCCAAGGCCCATGCTCTTAATACCATGCACAAAACCTCTGTTGACCTTGGGGGAATCCCCAAATATTATTTAGTTATTTGTTTATTTGAGAAATGTTTATTGACCATTATGTGCATGGCATGATGCCACTAAAATAAAGCAAGTCAGATACTGAATGTGCCTGCTTGCAGATTGGAGTAAGCAGAACTAGCTCATTTAGGAAAAAGTGAGGCTTTTCTCCTTTAAGGAAGAGTTAGCAACCTTTCATAAGTGGAGTGCTAAATGACATCCTTTTAGCCATTCAGTCAAATATCTATCGAGTGATGGGATATTGGCTTTTTTCCTAAGGAATTTATCCAATTTTGCTAGGTTTAATCAAGTTTATTAGAGGAATGAAAAATTCTTCTTTTAAAAGGCTCACATTGGCTGATTGTGGTGGCCCACGCCTGTAATCCCAACACTTTGGGAGGCTGAGGTGGGCAGATCACTTGAGCTCAGAAGTTCAAGACCAGCCTAGGCAACATGGCGAAACTCCATCTCTACAAAAATACACAAAAATTAGCCAGGTGTGGTGGTGTGCACTGGTAGTCTCAGTTACTCGGAAGGCTGGGGTAGGAGGATGGCTTGAGCCTGGGAGGCAGAGATTATGAGATTGTGCCACTGCATTGCAGCCTCGGCAACAGAGTGAGACCCTGTCTCAAAAACAAAACAAAACAAAACAAGAAAACAAAAAAAAGCTCACATCCATATTATTAATAGTATTAAATCTGCTAAATTTGTAACAATCAGGTGGTTGTGGACAGCTGTGAGGCATCAGGAGGAACTAGCAGGGATATGTAGGTAGGGAGTAGGACGTGGAACTACCTACAGAAAAAAAATTCACCTAGATGTTTCATAAGAATGGAAAATTCAGGCTGGGCACAGTGGCTTGTGCCTGTAATTCCAACACTCTGGGAGGCTGAAGTGGGAGGATTACTTGAGGCTAGGAGTTCAAGACCAGCCTGGACAACATAGGGAGACCCCATAAATAAATTAGCCCGTTGTGGTGGTACGCACCTGTAGTCCCAGCTACTTGGGTGGCTGAGGGAGGAGAATTGCTTGAGCCCAGGAGTTCGAGGCTGCAGTGAGCCATGATCACACCACTGCATTCCAGCTTGTGTGACAGAGTAAGACCCTATCTCAAAAAAAAAAAAAAAAGAAAAGAAAAGAAAGAAAAAAAAAAGAAAATTCAGCACATTCAAGTATATCTGGCTCATTCAAACCTCTTCCCCTTGGCCATTCGCTCAAGTCAGAAACTTGCCATACTCTTTCCTTTCTCTCTCACCTTCACTTCAAAGTGTTGGTTTTTCCCCCCCTCAAAATTTTCTCACATTTCTTTTTTTCTCTCTGTTTTCACAGTCACTGCCATAGTTTAGGCCCTTATCAGTTCTTACTCGGATTACTATAAAGTGCACTCTGTTAGGATAGAGGTTTGGCTACCAGTAATAGGGACTTAAGTGTCTTAAACAATATAGAAACTTATTTCTTTAAAAGTTAAAGTCTGGGTGTAGACAGTTTTGGGTTTGTATAGCCATCTGGACCAGGCTGCTTCTAGCTTTGTACTTAGCATCTTGGCTCCATCCCATCTATATTCCAAGTAGGAGGATGGGGGAAGTGGGGAAGAAGAGATAGACCCTTTCCCTTTTTTATGTTATGTTATGTTATGTTATGTTATGTTATGTTATGTTATGTTATGTTATTTTATTTTTGTGATGGAGTCTCACTGTCACCCAGGCTGGGGTGCAGTGGCACGATCTCGACCCACTGCAACTTCATCCTCCCAGGTTCAAGTGATTCTCCTGCCTCAGCCTTCTGAGTAGTTGGGATTAAAGCTATGTGCCACTACACTTGGCTAATTATTGTATTATATTTTCAGTAGAGATGGGGTTTCACTGTGTTGGCCAGGCTGGTCTCAAACTCCTGACCTCAAATCATCTGCCAGCCTCAGCTTCCCAAAGTGCTGGGATTACAGGCGTGAGCCACCACGCCCAGACCCTCTTCCCTTTAAGGCCCAAATCAACTACGTTTCTTTGGCCAAAACTTATCCTGAGAAATGTGGTCCATATCCCTCATGTTAAAATTGGAGCTTCTGTTATCACCATCATCATTGTCGTCATCATCATAGCTGTTAGGAAATAACTAATCAGGTATAGACATCTCTTTCTTTCCTTGCTTTCAGGTAAATTCTTCTCTAGTTAGTTCCATGTTGCCACCAGAGTAATTTTTTAAAAAAAGAATGTTTACCTCACTTTGTATTTAATCTTTCAGTAGTTTGCTACTAGTTTCAAATTCATACACAGAATGTCTCACAGTATCTAAACAGTGTCAGTAGCAGAGGAAATCTGTATTTACCTGTATCTAGACTGGGTCCTGTTGTCCTGCATGCAGGGATATCCCCTCCTTCCCATAGTGATCAGTGTCTTCTCGTCCTTTACAGTCTCAGTGCCCTGTCCTTGGCCGAGAGGTCTTTAATTGCACAAATAGTGTCCTCTCCTCTGTAATTCTGCCCTGAGGGTCTGTATGAAGTAGCATGGCGGATTGATTGATCACAAGTAGCATAAGTTCTAGCATCAAACAACCTGAGTTTGTGCTTAGCCACCCACTGGAGTGTGGCTGTGGACAAATCACTTAACTACAGAGCTGAGTTTATCCTTTGTAAATCTGGGATAAAAGTACCAATAGTAGCTGCCTCATATGATTGTTATGAGGATTAAATGAACCGATAAGCAAGGTCTTCTGCCTATCAGAAAAAGTACTAAAAAAATGGCAGGTTGGGCTGCCAGGCATGATGGCTCATGCCTGTAATCCCAGCACTTTGGGAGACTGAGGTGAGAGGACCACTTGAGGCTAGAAGTTCTAAACCAGCCTGGGCAACAAAGTGAGACCCCCATCTCTAAAACACCGCCCCCCCCCACACACACATACAATTAGCCTGGCCTGGTGGTGTGCACCTTTGATCCCATCTACTTGGGAGGCTGAGACAAGAGGGAAGAGTGCTTAAACCTCGGAGGTTGAGGCTGCAGTGAGCCATGATTGCACCACTTGTACTCCAACTCAGGTAACAGAGTGAGACCCTGTCTCAAAAAGAAGGCAACTGTTATTATTTCCATATATGCATATATGTTCTTCACATAAGTCCCTAATATTTAGGCATGTTTCACAGAGTTTAAGCTGTGTGTGGTTTTCTTTGAGTTCTCTAGATGTTTTTATATTGACTGTATGTTTGTATATTCATTGACATATTTTAAAAAGATAACCTGTGTTGATCACCCCACCCCTACCCCCCCAATTTCTGCACTTGACTGTGAGTTTTTAAAGATAGGAACTGTTAAATTTACAAGAAAAAAACAACCCCATCAAAAAGTGGGCAAAGAATATGAACAGATACTTCTCAAAAGAAGACATTTATGCAGCCAACAGACACATGAAAAAATGCTCATCATCACTGGTCATGAGAGAAATGGAAATCAAAACCACAATGAGATACCATGTCACACCAGTTAGAATGGCAGTCATTAAAAAGGAAACAACAGATGCTGGAGAATATGTGGAGAAATAGGAACGCTTTTACACTGTTGGTGGGAGTATAAATTAGTTCAACCATTGTGGAAGACAGTGTGGCGGTTCCTCAAGGATCTAGAACTAGAAATACCATTTGACCCAGCAATCCCATTACTGAGTATGTACCCAAAGGATTATAAATCATTCTACTATAAAGACACGTGCACACTTATGTTTACTGCGGCACTATTCACAATAGCAAAGACTTGGAACCAATCTAATTGTCCATCAATAATAGACTGGATAAAGAAAATGTGGCACATATACACCATGGAATACTATACAACCATCAAAAAGGATGGGTTCATGTCCTTTGCAGGGACATGGATGAAGCTGGAAACCATTGTCAGCTAACTATCATAAGAACAGAAAACCAAACACCGCATGTTCTCACTCATAAGTGGGAGTTGAACAATGAGAACACATGGACATAGGGAGGGGAGCATCACACCCCAGGACTTGTTGGGGAGTAGGGGGCTAGGGGAGGGATAGTGTTAGAAATACCTAATGTAGGTGATGAGTTGATGAGTGCAGCGAACCATCATGGCATGTGTATACCTGTGTAACAAAACTGCACGTTCTGCACATGTACCACAGAACTTAAAGTATAATAAAAAAAATTAACAAAAATAAAAAAAATAAAGTAGGAACTGTTTTCTGCCCATTTTTTTCTGGTACCTGGCAAAATACCTGGCACATGGAAGACTCTTCAAATACATATTGAATTAATATTGAATGAACAATTTACTAAGATGGGATGGCAGCCTAGATGCTGTCCTTCTGCTCCCATTTTCTTTTCAAGCATGCATCTCCCTATGTCATCTTCCCTAAAAGAATTTTTAGTATACATAGGTGAGATCTTTATTACAACTCTTGTCAGTTATTCTCAACATTTTTTCTAACGAGAAGCTGAGCTTAATTTCCCTAAAGTATTGTGATTATTAGGATTAGAGAAGAAGGTGACCAGGTATCACTGTACCAGTTACTGGCAGGAGTGAGAGGAAGATTATGGTTGCTGAGCATTCCTTCCCCATTATAAGGAATACTCAAGAACTATAAAGAGGGCAGTTTAGCAGTAAAATCATCTTGGAATTTGACGACGTAAAGCTTGAAGATGTCCAAGCTGCCTGCTGTTGACAAATATTCTTTAGTAAGCTTTACCTAAGATGGAAGCACATTCACATAAGCACCTAGGATTATCTTGTAGTTCTTATTTTTTAATATTGACTTTATAAATCATGAATATTTTTGTAGTTACCAGGTTATTGTTAAGACCCGTTTGGATAATTTTCCTCAGATAATGCTTGAATGATATGGTTTTTGGATATTGTCGGTTTTTTTCCTTAAAAACTTAAAAGTGGGCCGGGCGCCGTGGCTCAAGCCTGTTATCCCAGCACTTTGGGAGGCCGAGACAGGCGGATCACGAGGTCAGGAGATCGAGACCATCCTGGCTAACACAGTGAAACCCCGTCTCTACTAAAAATACAAAAAACTAGCCGGGCGAGGTGGCGGGCGTCTGTAGTCCCAGCTACTCGGGAGGCTGAGGCAGAAGAATGGCGTAAACCCAGGAGGTGGAGCTTGCCGTGAGCCGAGATAGCGCCACTGCACTCCAGCCTGGGCGACAGAGCGAGACTCCGTCTAAAAAAAAAAAAAAAAAAAAAAAACTTAAAAGTGGGTAATTTAGACTGTTCAAGTGTTTCCTCACCTTTCCCATAAGGATTTTCAAATATGTTTAATGTGTTCCAGAGAGTTTAATTTCAGCCAGGATAAAATTTTCATTTGATATGGTATATTCTCCGATGTCATTTTCCCGGGTGAATGGAGTTGAGTATTCTTTAATATAGCCAAAGGCTTCTGTTCTTAAGTACAACAGAGATTTTATACAAACCCTTCACTTTGTAAATGAGGAACCTAATGTTTAATTCGGTACTTATTAGGTTTACATGGCAAATTAGTAAGAGTCTCTCACTTATTTAAAGGTCAGAGTTTATTCTAGTAGAAGTTACTGCATGTCTCTTGATATTAGTAATTAACCTATTGTAGCTTGAATTAACCATAGTTATCATTAAAGTTTTAAGAAGACCGTAATTAATTCTCTTGGTCATTCCTACATGGAAGTCAGGGCAACCCCTCTAAATAGAAAGTAGAGTGTAGTTTCTTCCAGCATTATCTCATTATAATTCACATAAATTAAAAAAAAAACTTGAAAAACTATATCTGATAAAAACTGTATCTGATACTTCCAGCTTCATAATTTTTCTTTGGGGGATAAAAATGTGTAATTATTATTAAAATGTAAAATATGAATAATGTACTTATTTTCTTTTGTCCTTAAATGTTGATTTATTATGCTGATTTTTTTATTTAGAAGGATAACAGAAGATTCTTGAATGATTTATTAATTGGCCTTCCATAGGTATAGAAAGAAGGTATCTATAAGGAGGAGGTTTTAAGATTCTAAATGTATATAATTTTTGAAACAAGGAAGTAGTACAATTTTTTTAAAATTTATTTATTTTTATTGTACTTCAAGTTCTAGGGTACATGTGCATAACGTGCAGGTTTGTTACATATGTATACTTGTGCCATGTTGGTGTGCTGCACCCATCAACTCGTCAGCACCCATCAGTACAATTTCTTTTTCTTTTCTTTTTTTTTTTTTTTTTGAGACGGAGTCTCGCTCTGTCACCCAGGCTGGAGTGCAGTGGCTGGATCTCAGCTCACTGCAAGCTCCGCCTCCCGGGTTCACGCCATTCTCCTGTCTCAGCCTCCCGAGTAGCTGGGACTACAGGCGCCCACCACCTTGCCCGGCTAGTTTTTTGTATTTTTTAGTAGAGACGGGGTTTCACTGTGTTAGCCAGGATGGTCTCGATCTCCTGACCTCGTGATCCGCCCGTCTCGGCCTCCCAAAGTGCTGGGATTACAGGCTTGAGCCACTGCGCCCGGCCCAGTACAATTTCTTTAGGATTAAATGTTGTATTGAACACTGGTAAAATATTTATTAGTTTTAAAGAATGTCATTACTTATGCAAGGTTTTTTTTTTTTTTTTTTTTTTTTTTTTTTTTTGTCTTATATGGTAGTAAAATTATAGACTCCCCGAGGATCCTTTTATCCTCAGATAAAGAATCTGAGACGTCTGGTGTCACAGCTCTTTGTAGAACATTTAGAGAAAGCATCAACCAATTCTTTTTGCACAGATGAACTATTAAGTTGAATTCAGTAGGTATAGGATATTTCATTAATCAAGGACTCAAAAAAATCAAAGATACTTGGTTAAAAGTTTTAAGCTTTCAATGTGTGTGTGTAGTGTATGCATATACCTCTATGTATTTACATTTTAGTTGACTGACAGTTGTCTTTTGGAAGTTATGGTTTATAAAATAATTTATATGTACATAGAAAGCATAATAAACAGATCACTAAACTCTTTTGTACCCTGCCATCAGAGAGCAGGCCCTAAGAGGCTTATAGTCTGTTTTATAAGGATGAGCTGTATATGGAAAGATAATTATCATATTGCCAGATGAGTGCTCTAGGCACTAAGACTAGGGTTCAGAAGGCTGAGGGTGACAGGAAAGAGCTTATGGAAATAGTTGATTTTGAGTTGCACTTTGAAGGATTGGGTGAGGCTTTTTTTCCTCTGCAACATTTGATTACGAAAAATTTCAAATACAACAAAGTTGAAAGAATTTATACTGAACACCTGTATACATACTACCTGCACTTTGTACAATTAACATTTTATTATACCTGTTTTATCATATCTTACTCCATCTGTTGATTCCTATATCATCCACTAATCTATCTTTTTTTTTGGATGCATTTCACAGTAAATTATTGATACCAGTGTCTTCTCCCAAACTAGTTTGGCATGCATTTAATTAACCATAATGCAATTTTGGGGACTTCTTTATTCTTTTATTCTTTTTTATTCTTTTATAATGAAATCTTAAATTTTCATTCCTGGAATTTTGCACATCTTTGTAATTTAAGCATTTATTAAGATACAATACATTATGTCCCTTCTGAGTCACTTCCTGCCCTGTCCTCCCAGAGGCAGTCACTGCTCTGATTTTTTTGTCTGTCATAGGTTAATTTTTCCTATTCTAGAACATCACAGAAATGGAATCATATAGCATATATTTCTTTATGTAAGGCTTCCTTCACTCAGCATGTTTTTGAAGTATATCCACATTATTATGTCTGTCAGAAATTTGTTCCCTTTTTTTGCTGAATGATATTCCATTATGTGCATCAACAAGTTTGCATATCCATTCTATTGATGAATACCTGGACTGTTTCCAGTGTTTGGCAATAATGAATAGACTGCTATCAATATTCTTATAAGTCTTTTTGTGAGTGTAGTTTTTTTTTTTTTCTTTTTTTTTGAGACGGAGTCTCGCTCTGTCGCCCAAGCTGGAGTGTAGTGGCCGGATCTCAGCTCACTGCAAGCTCCGCCTCCTGGGTTCATGCCATTCTCCTGCCTCAGCCTCCCGAGCAGCTGGGACTACAGGCGCCCGCCACCTCGCCCGGCTAGTTTTTTGTACTTCTTAGTAGAGACGGGGTTTCACCGTGTTAGCCAGGATGGTCTCGATCTCCTGACCTTGTGATCCGCCCGCCTCGGCCTCCCAAAGTGCTGGGACTACAGGCTTGAGCCACCACGCCCGGCCATGAGTGTAGTTTTTAATTTCTTTTGGGTAAATACCTAGCAGTTGAATTTTTGGGTTGTAGGTAGGTGTATGCTTAGTTTTGTAAGAAATGACCACATCTTTTCTCAAAGTGGTATACCATCTTATGTCACCACCGACAATGTATGAGAATTGCAGTTGTCTGGGCACAGTGACTCACGCCTGTAGTCTCAGCACTTTGGGAAGCCAAAGTGGGCAGATCACCTGAGCCTAGGAGTTTCAGATCAGACTGGGCAACATGGCAAAACCCACTCTCCACAAAAAATACAAAAATAAGTTGGGCATGGTGGCATGTGCCTGTAGTCCCCACTACCTGGTAAGTTGAGATGAGGGGGATTGCTTGAGCCCAGGAGGTGGAGGTTGCAGTGAGCAAAGGTGGTCCCACTGCACTCCAGTCTGGGTGACAGAGTGAGACACTGTTGCAAAATCAAAACAGCTACAGCAAAAAGAGAATTTCAGTTACTTTATAGTCTCATCAGTATTTGGCATTGTCAGTCTTTTTCATTTTAGCCATTCTGAGATACATGTACTAGTATCTCATTGTGATTTAATTTCTAGATTACTGATTAATGATGCTGATCAATTTTTTTCTTGTGCTCTTTGATGAAGGTTCTGTTCAGATCATTTGCCTGTTTTATAATTGGATGGCCATTTTATTACAGAGTTGTTACTATATATGTAGTGGTGCTTAAATATTGGCTATTGTTTTCTTTTCTCCCTCCCTCTCTCTCTCCCTCCCTCCTCTTCTTTCTTTTTTATGATAAGATCTCTCTGTTGCCTAGGCTGGAGTGCAGTGGCACAATCACAGCTACTGCAACGTCAGACCCCTGGGCTCAAGCAATCCTCCTGTCTTAACCTCCTGAGTAGATGGGACTATGGGTGCATACCACCCCGCCCATCTAATTTTTGATTTTTTTTTTTTTTTTTTTCAGATGGAGTCTCGCTCTGTTGCCCAGGCTGGAGTGCAGTGGCACGATCTCGGCTCACTGCAAGCTCCGCCTTCCGGGTTCACGCCATTCTCCTTCCTCAGCCTCCCGAGTAGCTGGGATTACAGGTGCCCGCCACCACACCGGGCTAATTTTTTGTATTTTTAGTAGAGATGGGGTTTCACCATGTTAGCCAGGATGGTCTCAATCTCCTGACCTCGTGATCTGCCCACCTCGGCCTCCCAAAGTGCTGGGATTATAGGCGTGAGCCACCGCGCCTGGCCTCTAAATTTTTTTTTGTAGAGATGGGATCTTACAATGTTGCCCAGGCCTGTCTTGAACTCCTGGCCTCAAGTGATCCTCCTGCCTTGGCTTCCCAAAGTGCTAGGATTACAGGTGTGTGGCATTGTGCTCTGCAAATATTGGCTCTTCTTTGCATATGCCAAAATATGCCCTTAGTGAATATAATTACTTATGAAAGATGAGTAATAGTCTTATTGAAGTAAAAGTAATGCAGACTTCTAATTTTATTAACACATTGTGGGTTGTGGGGCAAATAAAAAAAAGCTATTGTGGCCTTTTAAATTTTTTTATATTATTTCTAAAGCTGATCTGAATAACTATTTTGCTGTCAGGCAGGAGAACCCAAACTATCCAAATCAGAGGAGAATGATGTAGATAAATTTCTTAAGATAACTATAAATTGTTCCTAGTAAGCAAATAACTATTTGAATATATGGAGTGAAATTAACATGAATCAGGCATTAGTTGCGTTAAAATCAGCTAATAAATGGTAATGAGATCACTTGTTTTTGGATTTGAAATTGTTTGTTATTAAAAGGCCTCAAGAGAAGCTACTATTTTTTTCTTTTTAATTTTTTGTTATTGTAGTAGGTCTGCATATTTATCCCAAATATAATAATCTTAGAATAAAAAATTATTTTTTATTTTATAAAGTAGACTTGTTTTGTTGCCCTTTAAAATTTGTTGTTTTAGAATCTTTAAAAATGTTGATGCTTTAGATAAGTTATATCTGGTGTTGATGTAACATTTTTATCCTGTTTTGGAAGAATTATTTTGTTATGATCAAACATATTTTCAGAGTATTTAATATTATTAGTTCTATAAAAACTACAAAGGGTAAGAGATTCCCTACGGCTAAGGCCTTGTGGCTACAGTGTACTAATAATTTTTTGAAAAGCAATATTTATCAGATGTTTACCTCCAGAAATAGGAGTTTTCTTTTTTCTTAGTTACGTTCTGAGGACAAGGTTTTCCTGTTGAGTGAGAGAAAAGAAAATCATGCAGATTAGTAGTGATAATAGCTAACGTTTATTCAGTGCGTTCTATGTACACAGAGCACTTTACAGACAGCTCATTTAATCTTTGCAGTCTTACTGAGGTGTAGATACTTTGATTTCTATTTTATACATGAGAATTGGAGGCTTTAGTTAACTTTCTGCAAATGTTGCATCTTAACAATAAAAGATGTGGGCTTAATTACAAGTGTTCTAACTCTACAACCTGTGCTCTTAACACTTGACTGGTACTACTTCATTTCAGTGTAATTAAACTCTCGTTGTTTGAATTTAAATAGTGTTGGTTGCAAGGAAAAGACAACTTCTCAAGCTAGTTAAATCCAAAGGGGTACAATATTATAAGGGTACAACAAAGATCTCATAGAAATCCAAGGACTAGGTTCCCAGGAGATAGAACTAGCTCCAAATGTGAACACAGACTCCATCCCTTACTTTTCTCTATGCCTTCTCTGTTCCCTGCCCCTCCCTTTTTTCCGTTGACCTTTGCTCTGTTCCTTTGCTTATTAGTAGTTTCTTACTCCTTTGTGATTTCCATGGACTGCCCTTTTGTCATGGTATGGCTCTTCTGAACCCTCTGCTGTATTGTTTGTTTCCCATTTTTAAAGATAGATTATTTGCCCAACTAATCTTTTTGAGGCAGACTATGTAAGTGAATGGGCTATATCCCTTTGGTGCCTATTCTGTCCAGTTATCTCAGAATAGGAGTAAAGTTACATGATCCAAAACATGGTCACTGGCCCTCTGCGTGGCCATGACATTTTCATCTAGAAGGGGTGTATGGATGAGCAGTAATCATAAGATTTACTGATTAGTAACTGACCTAGTTTAGTTGAAATTATCAAAGAAAAAGATGGTCATGTGAATTTTTTTTTTTTACTAGATAAGCATTTTCTAAGGTGCATTCCACAAAACATGAGTTCCAGGCAATGGCCTGTGAAGAGTGGTAACTTTGGCTAAATAATTATGAGAAACTCAGCTTAATATCTTTACTTATTTACTTTTTGGCTAGGCACAGTGGCTGATGCCTGTAAATCCCAGCACTTTGGGAAGCTGGAGGATTGTTTGAGGCTGGGAGCTTCAGACCTACCTGGGCAACATAGAGAGACCCTGCCTTTAAAAAATAAAAATAAAAAATTAGCTAGATGTGGTGGTGGTGCATACCTGTAGTCCTAGCTACCCTGGAGGCTGAGGAAAGAGGATTGCTTAAGCCTAGGAGTTTCAGGATACAGTGAGGTTTGATCGCACCACTCACTCTAGCCCAAGTGACAGAGGGAGATCCTGTCTCAAAAAAAAAAAAAATGTGTGTGTGTGTGTGTGTGTATTTATAACTCTTAGAGATTCATAGTTTGGATTGGCATATTAAAAATACTGATATGTCCTACAATATAGACGTTTGAGTTCTTTTAAAAGTTTATTTTTACTTATTTTATTTTTTTGAGACAGTCTTGCTCTGTCACCCAGGCTGGAGTGCAGTGGCACAATATCGGTTCACTGCAACCTCTGCCTCCTGGGCTCAAGCAGTCCTCCTGCCTCTCCTGGCTAATTTTTCTAGTTTTTATAGAGACAGAGTTTCACCATGTTGCCCAGGTTGGTCTCGTATTCCTGGGCTCAAGTCATCCACCTGCCTTGGCCTCCCAAAGTGCTGGGATTATAGGCATGAGCCACTGTGCCTGGCCAAGCTCTTTTTAGAGTACAGTGATGCTATCATATTTCACTGCAGCCTCTACTTCCTGGACTCAAGTGATCCTCTCACCGTAGCCTTCTGAGTAGCTGAGACTGGAGGCACACACAACCATGCCTATTTTTTTAATTTTAATTTTTAGTAGAGACAAAGTTTCTACTGATAATAGGTGATCCTGAATTTCTGAGCTCAAGTGGTCCTCCCACTTAGGCCTCTAGAAGTATTGGGATTGCAGGTGTGAGCCACTGAGCCTGGACTGTAACATATCTTATGCCTATTTGGTCATAGAACTTTTTTATTGTATGATATCTCACTGTATAGTGTTTTGGGAATCATTGCATTAGAGCATATTGGAGGATTTTTTTGTGGGGAAAATGTTATAAGTGTTATAAATGTTAACAATGTTGTAAGTGTTATAAATTCTATACACAATTACCTGGTCCAGGTAATTGTTGCAAAGAAGAATGGCCTCAAGTCAATGGTATAAAATCCTATTGATGATTCTACTTTGCAGTCATTGACAGTATGGGATAATTGTTAAAAACATGAACTTTAGCATCACAGAGATAGAGTTTGAATTTCAGTTGTGCTATCTATTAGATGTGATCTTGGATAAGAACTTAATCTTTCTGGGCCTCAGTTTGCTAATGCGTGATGTTTCCTGTCAAGTGCTTAGCTCAGTGCCTGACATGGTAATAATTAATAAATGGTGATCAGTAAAATTTACCTGTGTTTTTACTAGGAAATGTTTGGATGTACCAATTAGTACAATCATTCTTCTATAATAAATAATTATCTTTCATCTGAATAGTTTTGTCTAGCATAATTCTTGTGTCAGACTTCATTGTAGGATAAATATGGAATAAATGCTGGGTCAAAGGGAAATTTCAATTTAGAGAAAAGATTTTGATGAGAGAGAGGCTATTACGTTTTCCAGGTCAGGAGTAGAAATTATGGGGCTGGTGTGAGATGAGATTGCTGTTTTGGATCTGCTGTGAAAGGAGTATTATGTATAGGGGTGACAGTATGAGACTGTACCCTGGAGAGGGTAGGCCAGATTTTTAAGTCTGAATTTATCTAATGAGGTTTTGGTTTATAATCCCAATGTATATGGGCAAACAGTGCTCTTAGTGGGAGCTACAACCATAGCTCATTTCTGACTAATGCAGCTTCAAGGGCTTGTATCAGTTGTTATGCTTTGTTATGAGGCCATTCTTCTTTGCCCACAATTACCTGGACCAGGAGCTGGCATCAGTGATATATAGATAGGCCAGTGACTTATAGCTTGGCCTGGCCCAAGAACTCTGTCTAATGGCTCTGTAAATGATGAATTAATTCAATTTTATCTTTCTTAGGGAATTTCAGTATGAGATATCAGAGAATGCAGTAAGCAGAAGCTGCAGTACAGAAGAAATCATGTAGTAGAAAGAGAGTAGTCATCGCGGAGAGTAAAATAAAACTACAATCATAATGGCGGCAGAGTTGGGAAGCTAAAGTTTGACAATAATCAACCAGAATTCCTTCCTATTGGGATACCAATTTTATTTTATTCTGACCAGTGCTCCAGTTGTCAGTGAAGCCTGATTGTGGAGATTTTTCTTATATTTTCATATTCCCCCACATTTTCTTGTACTAAATTTTCTTTATGAAGTAGCTCAAATAAGTCTGCCTATAGTTTGGCAGTTGGAAAGAGTCCATCTTGCGTAATACACCCTGTAAGTAAAGCACAATAATTTACTTAGTTGATGTGAATGGTGTTGACTGACTTGACAGGTGGGAGTCCTCAGTAATGGGGTAAAGAGACCTGGTTTTACGTCTCTGCCATGCATTAGCTATGTATGATCTTAGGTAACCCCCCCCCCTTTTTTTTTTTTGGTACGGAGTCTTGCTCTGTGGCCCGGGCTGGAGTGCAGTGGCCGGATCTCAGCTCACTGCAAGCTCCGCCTCCTGGGTTCACGCCATTCTCTTGCCTCGGCCTCCCGAGTAGCTGGGACTACAGGCGCCCGCCACGTCGCCCGGCTAGTTTTTTGTATTTTTTACTAGAGACAGGGTTTCACCGTGTTAGCCAGGATGGTCTCGATCTCCTGACCTTGTGATCCGCCCGTCTCGGCCTCCCAAAGTGCTGGGATTACAGGCTTGAGCCACCGCGCCCGGCCGATCTTAGGTAACTCTTAATTTTATGGATGACCATTTTCTTTCTATAATTTGAATTAGTCAAACTGACTTTTTGATTCAGAAAAAATGCTTTTTTAGGTCATTGTTCGTAAGTATTTAGAAATGGTCAGAGATAATAAATCTTAAAAAAGTTAGAAAAAGAGGAACTATTATGGTAAATCTGAGTAAACATTAAAATACTGATGCAGCTGCGCTAGGAAAGCCTAATAGTGTTACTCTACCACTTTTGTTTATGTAAAAGGAATATTTAGAGGATAATGTATCATCACAGAAGTGACAGTAACTTATTTACTTTTGCTACCATGTGTTTTTGTTTTTCTCCTTTATTTATATTTCAAATATTAATAACCATTTCCCCCAAAGAACTTAACAAACCAATATATTTGTTTTTTGTTTAAACATTTTTATTTTTAATTGACAAAAGTTATGTATATTTATCGTGTATAACATAATGTTTTGAAATACGTATACATTGAGAAATACCTAATCTAGCTGAATAGCATACATATTAACTTACTGATTTTTTATACTGAGAACACTTAAAATCTTCACTTTTAGTGCTTTTCAATACAGTGTATTATTTTTAACTATAGTCACCATGATGTACAATAGATCTCTTGAACTTTTTCTTTTGGCTAACTGAAGTTTTATGTCCTTTGACCATCTCCTCAATCCTCACTCCCTAGTCCCTGATAACCACCATTCTACCCTCTGCTTCTGTGAGTTCAACTTTTTAAGATTCCACATATAAGTGAGATCATTCTCTTTTTGGCTTATTTAATTTAATATAATGTCGTCTAGGTTCATTGATGTTTTTGAAGATAATAGGATTTTTTTTCCTTTCTTTCTTTGTTTTTTTTTTTTTTTTTTTTTGGGACAGAGTCTCTGTTGCCCAGGCTGGAGTGCAATGGCACAATCTCAGCTTACTGTGGCCTCTGCCTCCTGGGTTCAAGCTATTCTGCTTCAGCCTCTCGAGTAGCTGGGACTACAGGCATGCACCACCATGCCCAGCTAACTTTTTAAATATTTTTAGTAGAGATGGGATTTCATCATGCTGGTTAGGCTGGTCTTAAACTCCTGACCTCAAGTGACCCACCCGTCTCGGCCTCCCAAAGTGCTGGGATTACAAGTGTGAGCCATGGTGCCCATCTTCTTTTTTTTAAAGGCTGAATAATATTCAACTGCGTATGTATACCACATTTTCTTTATTCATTCATCTGTTGATAGACACTTAAGTTGATTCCGTATCTTTGACTACTGTAAATAATGCTGCAATGAACATGTGAGCACATATATCGCTTTGAGATATTGATTCCCTTTTCTTTGGATATATACCTAGTAGTGGGATTGTTGGATCATATAGGTAGTTCTTTTTTTTTCTTTTGAGACAGGGTCTCTTTCTGTTGCCCAGGCTGGAGTGCACTGTCACTACAGTCTCGACCTCCTGGGCTCAAGCAGTCCTACTACCTCAGCCTCTCGAGTAGCTGGGACCACAGGCACACAGCACCATGCCCAGCTAGTTTTTAAAATATTGTTATTTTTTGTAGAGATAGGAGTCTCACTATGTTGCTCAGGCTGGTCTCGAACTCCTGGGCTCAAGTGATGCTCCCTCCTGGGCCTCCCAAAGTGTGGGGATTACAGGCATGAGCCACCATACCTGAGTATTTTTAGTTGTTTGAGCAGCCTCCGTACTGTTTTCCATAATAACTGTACTAATTTACACTTCTTCCAACAGTGTGTAAGGGTTCCCTTTTCTCTACATCCTCACCAACACTTGCTATTTTTTATGTTTTTGATAATAACTATTTAACAGATGTGAGGTGATATTTCATTGTGGTTCTTTTGGCCAGATTTGTTTTTCACTCAGTGCTTACCTAGGCTTTTTATCTGGGATCAGCCTGATAAGGGGGCAGAAGACCAAAGAAGGCAATTTTTTTTTTGTTTTTTTTGAGATTTGGAGATTCCTAATGTGTGAATTATGGTAAATAACTGACAAACTAAATTATACTGTGATTCATTATAGTAATATCTCAGGGCAATAGTGATTTTTTCCTGTATGAGAAAAAGTGCCCCTTTTAGCAAAAACTAATGCAGACTTCCCAAAAGTAATCATTATGGTTTTGTATTGGTAGAGTCTGTGATTTGGAGATTCTTTGCCATAATATTCTGTTTCTCCACAGAATCAAGGATATATCCAGGAACAAAAAGAAATTAAGAACAGCATTTCCAAGCAGTTAAAATCACTGTCTTAAAGGTCATGTACTAATGTGCAGACAGGGTTTACTTTTGATTTTATATAGTTCTTACCTCGATCTCTTGCATCTCTTCCCAAAAAGAAAAAGACAGGCTTTCAGAAACAAGTTGTGGCTCATTTCTGCTTTCCTTTCTGTCATAACTCTTTTTATTTTCATTGTATTATATATGCACATAGTTTAAAAAGCCAGATAGTTATATAAAAGCATATTACATAAACTAGTATTCCTTACCACTATGCTCTAATTCCTGCTATCATTTTCTTTTCTCTAGAGGCAAATTCTGGAAACTTCTAAAGCTGATTTTTTCTTTTTTTTTTTGGTATTTACCTCCTGTGTGGAGGTCACTAGTTGTCTGCCAGTATGTTTTTCCCCTGTTAAAAGAAAAACTTAAGCCAAATTAAATCTAAAGGAGTTTAATTGAGCAATGAACAGTTCACTAATTGGGCAGTCCTTGGAATCACAGCAGATTCAGAGACTCCAGTGCAGCCACATGGTGAAAGAAGATTTATAGACAAAAAATGGGAAATGACATAGAGAAATCAGAAGTGAGATACAGAACTGCTGGATTGATTATAACTCAGTGTTTGCCTTATTTTCTTTTTTTTAATTTTAATTTTTTGAGATGAATCTTGCACTTTCGCCGAGACTGGAGTGCAGTGGCGCGATCTCAGCTCACTGCAAGCTCCACCTCCCAGGTTCACACCATTCTCCTGCCTCAACCTCCCGAGTAGCTGGAACTACAGGCACCCGCCACTACGCCCAGCTAATTTTTTGTATTTTTAGTAGAGATGGGGTTTCACTGTGTTAGCCAGGGTGGTCTCGATCTCCTGACCTTGTGAACCGTGATCCGCCCGCTTCGGCCTCCCAAAGTGCTGGGATTACAGGCGAGAGCCACTGCACCCGTCCAGTGTTTGCCTTATTTGAACACAGTTTTAACACTCAGCAGTGTATGAATGGTTGAAGTATGGCCGATGGGATTGGCTAAGACTTAGCTGTTATTACAGACGCATACTCCTAAGTTAGGTTTTCAGTCTTGTCTACATAGTAAGCTAGGTTGCAATTCATCCACAAGGACTCAAATATATAAGTACAGAGTCCTTCTCAGGCCATATTTAGTTTGCTTTAACAATTTCCCACTTTTGGTCATTTTCTCAATTTTGCGAGATTGACCAAAACTTTAGTTACTGATGTCACTATCACCATTGTAAATGTGGTTATTTGGTCTTGAAACCCACTGGGAAACAGTAGAACAGTGAGTTTTGCAAAGGTAAGAACAAGGACTGAGTAGAGGGTACCTCCTTATGCTGGAACATCCTGTTTACAAGAGAAAAAACAAAAACTGGTCTGTTCTAGGACCTAGGTGTTTCCTTGAAGTCTTAAGTTTGATTATGTCACATTTAGCATGATGACTCCATTTTAGTTTGGTTTGGCCTGGTGGGGCCTCTTGTATGAGCTTAGTCCAAAACAGTAGCCTCCTATAATTTTGCTTAAAAAAATTTCCCCATTTTGGTCAGCTTCTCACTTAGGTGAGAGAGTGACCAAAACTTAGGGCCTTAGTGCCACTCTCTGTTTCTATCATTTTGGGTTTCCGGTCATATTTCTTTCAGCTTTTGTCATTCCAGTTGAAGAAAGACCATTTGACATTCTAGAGATGGCTGCATGCAAACATTTAAAACCTTTGAGAGAATTCAGCGCACCAGGGAGACTATTATCATGACTATCGGGAGGATAATACCAGGAGTTTGGAGTGTGCTCCTTACCCAGGGTCCCCATAAACCAAACCACCTAACATTAAATAGATTAAAGAAAGAGCTAGATGAAGAGTCTACTTGCTTGACTCAGTAGTCTTTTCATTAATCCCCTACAACTGAAGTTTTATAATCTACAGTTGGTGGATTTCTCCATAGGCCCCAAGTGTCAGTGGCTGCATAGGTACTTTTCTGTTTAGCCAATTCTATTATTTAGCATGTCTTTCACAAGAGAATTTAAAGTCTCTTGTGTAACCATAGCCTTTACAGTAGAATCTGCTATAGAGCCTATTATGAGGGATACATTTTGATTATTGCCTCTTTTATTCTAAACCATGGAAAAAGGATCTAACAAATAATGTCCTTCTAGAAGAGTGAAGGGTTCCTGACAATATTCTCTCTAGCCCATGATGTGGCTTAAGAAGAGTTTTGACTGATTATGAGGCAACATATGTACCATTAAGGTTACTCATCTACATTGGGCCTGGGTCTTCATCTTTTATCTACCAAAGTATAAGGTTATTCCTGTATAAGGCTGGCTGCAAAATCCTCTACAAATAAGTGCACATAATAGACCCCCTTTACATTTCTATAGTTCATGGAGGCATAAACAAGGAAAAAATATTCAAAGATAAGAGTCTAATGATAGTAGAAGTCTTGATCCATGATCCTGGGAAAAGCTGTTCACATTAAGGATGCCATTTTCTTCTGGGGAGAAACTTGCCAGGTTTTACCTTAAGGGTTCCAGTGGGTGTACAGTTTCCAAGAGTGTGGAGGGACCCTTCTCAGTTGTGAGACTTATTAACCTAAGGTTCAGGCTTCCCAAGTTTTGTTGCAGTGTGAATGGCAAGCGCAATCTTTCTCTGACGTTCTCAGAAAATCTAATAAGTTCTAGATTGTGAAGGGGTTGATTGTCTTTAGTGAACCATAAAAACTTTCTTTACCTGGTGAAAATATACTGTGGCATAATAATTAATTGTTATAACATAAAACATACATTGAAAATGACAATGGAATGAAATCCCTTTATAAATGTTTAAATGACCCATCAGGTAGCCAAATGTACCTGAAGGTTTGATTGTCTTCCCAGGAATATGGAACCAAACATTGGTTTTAAACTATTTTCACAATTTATAAGTCACCACATCTACTTATTCAATTTGGATCATTTTATCCTTTCCATGGTGAGTCATGGAATGCAGACCCTTTAATAACAAGAGCTTTAAGGACTCAGGAAGGACAAGGCAGCTGTCCTGGTTCTGAGTCCAGGCTTAACATTGGACTTATGTCCTCTTGAATACCACTTGTTTCTACAATTTAGGTGCATAGCACAGATAACTAATGGGTTATCATAGGTAGTTTAACTTAGACCATGGAGTTCAAATTGTATATCTAAGCAATTTTAGTATCAGCTAGTTTAACATGAAAATCTGGCAAAGTATTTTCTTGGTATTTAATTAATTTTTTTGTTCTGCTTGGGTTAGGAGTTTTACACAAGGATATTTGGTTATTTCTGTGGTGTACAAAGCATAATAACCATAATTATGATTGATAGCATATGCTCAGACATATTAGAATTTTAGAAATCCCATACAATTTTGGAGCATACGTTAATATTCACTAAAATATAAAATATAAGATTAAATATTATTTTTACTTTGACAATGCTTCCCATGTAACTTAACATGTTAAATAATTCTCTTTACCTCTCTTTTAGATGCTTCAGGGAGGGGTCCTGCATAGCATTCCAAAGTTAGAAGTCAGAAGAGACTATTTGGAAGCCAAAATTTGATTTGGGGAAGCTTATTAAATATGTTAAAGCTTTAAAACACTTGATATTATGAACTAGAATTCCACGTTACTGAAAGTCATTCATTTAGCCAAAATAATGAGTCAGAAATTTTTAAAAAGGCAAAAATGTTTACTCATTGATGGAGGGAAGACTTAGCTTTTCAAGCAATCTTTTGTCTTTCCCTTCTTTTTTTTTGTTGGTAGTGTATTTAAAAGGTAAATAAAATTTTCATTATCTTTTAATATTACATGAAAATCTTGTTCAAGAGAGAAAGCCATATTTCACTCTGCATTAGTAGACTATTAATGTCAACCCCAATTTTTAATAAAATCTTATAGACAAATCTATCCAATCTTAATCAGTTTGACCATAAGGAGAGATTTTTATAAACCTTTTATAACCCTTTAATATTTTTTGTGTTAAAGAACAGATGAGTGATTTAAGAAAACCCTGTTGTGCTTTTATTTTGATGTTCAATTTACAGAAAAACTGGGTAATACCCCTTTAAATTTAGTCCATATTTTCACACATAGAATTTCTTTTTTTTTTTTTTTTTTGAGACAGAGTCTTGCTGTGTCACCCAGGCGGGAGTGCAGTGGTGTGATCTCAGCTCACTGCAAGCTCTGCGTCCCGGGTTCACGCCATTCTCCTGCCTCAGCCTCCTGAGTAGCTGGGACTACAGGCTCCCGCCACCACGTCCAGCTAAATTTTTTGTATTTTTAGTAGTGATAGGGTTTCACTGTGTTAGCCTGAATGTTCTCAATCTCCTGACCTCGTGATCCGCCCACCTTGGCCTCCCAAAGTGCTAGGATTACAGGCATAAGCCACCACTTCCGGCCTAGAATTTGTTTTACAGGGTTAATTTTTACAAACTTTCCACAAGTTGTTTAAACCTTTAAATTTTTCCTATTTCTCTTAAAACAATCTTTTAACTAAAGTTAGGCAAAAAATTCACATTCCCATGACTTTTAATAATCTTTTACCAAAAACACATTTAACTTTCTTTACACACCTTGCATGTAAAACTTTTTTATCAGTAGTTTCAAATACACATTACACTGTTAACCCTTAGCATTTTTACTTTTGTTGAAAAATCTTGGTAAGTTCGGCATTTTATTTATGTACTAGGTATGGAGCCTAGGACCCAGACAGAAATGCGGGTAAGGTCTGACTCTTTCCAGCATCTCACTCCACAAGTTCCAAGCCTTACCTAACTGTAAAGCAGGCAGGTTGTACAGTTAAGAGTCATAGTGGCATTTTATGAAGAATTTAAGAGGCCTAATCACCTTTAAATTGTACAACATTTCTTGCATAAATTCCCTTTCACCAATTATGACTTAGACCACCTACAACATGCTTAGACTTTTTGACTTGTCCTAAACATCCCACTTTTTAAATGACCAGTCATTTTACTTTAGCTTTAGGACAAACATTTACTATATAAGATCATTTTTTATATAAAATCTCTTTTCTTTAATACCTTCTTTGCCTAGCTAGGGGGCGTGGGTAATTTCACATGTCGCCAGGCCTTATCTAGAATGTAATGCTCCAAAATAAATTGAACAATTTTTAAAAGTCAAAGAAGCAGCTTATGACCTTAAACTATTTAACAAACTTAATATCCGACCTGCAAAATTTAGACCAAATGTTTATACTTTTGAAGACATTTTTATTTTACCAATAATATTTAAAGCTGGGAAGTGGCAGTGTCAGCAGTTCAAGACTGTTCATTCTACCCTCTTCAGTGCCTCTTTGAACAATATGAAGTTAAAACCAGGTACTGTGAGGGCTCACCTGATTTTTGTTTTTTATGAAGGTGTTTTCTTCTGTGGATAGTTGTTCAATTTGGTGTTCCTATGAGGAGGATGAGCAGGCTTCTATGTAGCCATCTTACTCTGCCTCCTATTTTGATTGTTATTTTATTTTATTCATTTGTTTTTTCGCAATGGAGTCTTGCTCTGTCATCCAGGCCTGGAGTACAGTGGCACGATCTTGGCTCACTGCCACTTCTGCCTCCTGGGTTCAAGCAATTCTCCTGCCTCAGCCTCCGTGAGTAGCTGGGATTACAGGTGCCTGCCACCACACCTGGCTTTTTTTTTTTTTTTTGTATTTTTAGTAGGGACGGGGTTTCACCATGTTGGCCAGGCTGGTCTCAAACTCCTGACCTCAAGTGATCTTCCCACCTCGGCCTCCCAAAGTGTTGGGATTACAGGCATGGGCCACTATGCCTGGCCTGATTGTTGTTTTACATTCTTAAATTGTAGTGAATGACAGAGACTGATTTTCAGATGTTAAGCCTATTTTACATTTTTGAAGTAAATGCAACTTGCTTTGCTATATTATCCTTTGTGTAGTTTGCTTGATTTTGTTTGCTAATGTTTTAGGAGTTTTGCATGTGTGTTTATGTGTCACGTAGTCTTGCAACTTTTCTTGTGTTTTCCATGTCATTTTTTGGTAATAATGTGCTAGCTGGGAAAGTGTTACATTCCACCCCATTTTTCTTTCATTGAAAGTTTATGTAAGATTGGTGTGATTTCTGTCTTTCTTCTCTTTTTTAAAGACAGGGTCTTGTTACGTCACCTAGTACAGTAATGTAATCATAGCACACTTTTACTTCAAATATCTGGGCTTAAGTGATCTTCCTGCCCCAGCCTCCCAAGTAACTGAGACTATGGGTGTATGCCCCATGCCCAGCACCATGCTGGGCTACTTTTGTAAATTTTTTGTAGAGACAGGATCTCACCATGGTGCGCAGGCTGGGCTTGAACTCCTGGACTCAAGCAGTTCTCCCCCTTTGACCTCCCAAAGTGGTTGGATTACAGGCATGACCCACCATGCAAGTCCAGTGTTATTTCTTTTTTAAATGTTATAATTCAGTAGTGAAGCCATCCGAATTCGGAGTTTTGTTTGTGGAAAGATATTAGATTCATTGTTTTTAATGGTTATAGTATTTTTCAGATTTTTAATTTCTTTATTGACATATGATTGTCTTTTTATCATATTATCAATTGACGTGATTGTCTTTTTATTGACAGAAACCTGTGCATATCAGCTGGGTGTGGTGGCTCTTGCCTGTAATTCCAGCACTTTGGGAGGCTGAGGCAGGTGGATCACCTGAGGTCGGAGTTCAAGACCAGCCTGGCCAACCTGGTGAAACCCTGTGTCTACTAAAAATACCAAAATTAGCTGGACATGGTGGCACACGCTTGTAACCCTAGCTACTCAGGAGGCTGAGGCAGGAGAATTGCCTGAACGGGGAGGCAGAGGTTGCAGTGAGCTGAAATCGCGCCATTGCACTCCAGCCTGGGCGACAAGAGCGAAACTCAGTCTCAAGAAAAAAGAAAAGAAAAGAAACCTGTGCATATTTAATGTATACAAATTGATGAGTTTGGCTAGTAAGTGACCTTTTAAAGTGTAACTACAGTGTATGCCATAAACATATCCAGGACCTTCAAAAGCTTCCCCCCACTCTTTCTTTTTTTGTGTGTGATAAGAACACAACAGAAGATCTAGTCTCTGTATAATTTTAAGTATACAATAATGTTAACTATCGGCAGTATGTGGGACAATAGATCTCTAGGATTTATTCACGTGTATAACCGTAACTTTATACCCTTTGACTAATACCTACGCAGTTCTCCACCCCCAACTCATGGTAACCACCATTCTACTGTTCTTTTGCGAGTTTGACTATTATAGATTCCCCCTATAAGTGGTATTTGTCCTTCTGGGTCTGACTTATTTCACTTAGCATAGTGTCCTCCAGATTCACCCATGTTGTCACAAATGGCAAGATACCTTTCTTTTTGAGGGCTAAGTAACACTTCATTGTATATATATCCCACATTTTTCTTATCCATTTATCTGTCAGTGGACATTTAGGTTGTTTCCATGTCTTGAGTATTGTGATTAATGCTGCAGTGAGCATGGGAGGGCAGATATCTCTTTGATATCTTGATTTCCGTTCTTTTGGGTATATATCTGGAAGTGAGTGCTAGCTCATATGGTTGTTCTATTTTTAATTTTTTGAGGTACCTTCATAATTTCTCTTACAGTGGCTGCACCAATTTATATTCCCACCAACAGTATACAAAGGGTCACTTTTCTCCACATCCTTGCCAAGATTACTTATCTTTATTTTTTTTTAAATAATAGCCATTCTAACTAAGGTGATATCTAATTTTGTTTGTTTAAAAATTTTTATAGATAGGGTCCCGCTGTGTTGCCCAGGTTGGAGTGCAGTGGCTATTCAGTGGCAAAGTCATTGTGCACTGTAGTCTGGAACTCCTGGGATCAAGCAGCATTCTCCTGACTCAGGCTCCTGAGTAGATGGGATTACAGGCATGCACTCCCACACCAAGACTCCATGTGGTTTTGATTTTGATGAGTAATGTTTTCCACCTTTTCATATACCTGTTGGTTATTTGTATTTCTTCTTTGGGTAAATATCTAATTAGTTTGCCCATTTAATTTTTTTTTTTTTTTTTGAGACAAGGTCTCACTCTGTTGCCCATGCTGGAGTACAGTGGTGTGATCTCAGCTCACTGTGGCCTTGACCTCCTGGTTGTAAGCAGTCCTCCCACCTCAGTCTCCTAAGTGGCCAGGACTACCCACGTGTGCCACCACACCCAGCTAATTTTTTTGTGTTTGTAGAGACAGAGTTTCACTGTGTTGTTCAGGCTTGTCTTGAACTTCTGAGCTCAAGTGATCCACCCACCTTGGCCTCCCAAACTGCTGGGATTACAGGCATACACCACCGCCCCTGGCCTGCCCGTTTTAAATTATGTTATTATTATTGTTTGCTATTGAGTTGTAGGAGTTCCTTGTATATTTTAGATATTAATCTTTTATCAGTTATATAGTTTGCAAATATTTTCTCTCTTCCGTAGGTTGCCTTTGTATTTTGTTTATTGTTTCCTTGGATGATCAGAAGCTTTTAGTTTTGGTGTAGTTCCTGTCAAAATCCCATTGGCATTTTTTACAGAAACAGGATAAACATGCCTAAAATTCGTATGGTACCAAAAAAGGCCCAAATACCCAAAGCAGTTTTGAGCAAGAACAAGGCTAGAGGCATCACACTTCCTGATTTTAAAATATGTTACAAAGCTGCAGCAATCAAAACAGTACAGGACTGGTATCAAACAGACTTGTAGACTGATAGAGCAGAATAGAGTACCTAGAAACAAATCCCTACATATAGTCAACTGATCTTTTACAAGGGTGTCAAGAACATACAATGAGGAAAGAACAATCTATTCACAGATGGTGTTGTGAAAACTGGATATCCATATGCAAAACAATCAATTTGGACCCTTACCTTACACCACAAACAAAAATCAACTCAAAGACTTAAAATGTAAGACCTGAAATGATGAAACTCCTAGAAGAAAATGTAAGGAAGAAGCTTTTTGACATTGGCAATGATTTGTTGGATATGACACTAAAATCATAGGCAAGAAAGACAAAAAATCACTTGTCTTGAGTTATGTATATTGGCCTATGCTTATGTCCCAGGAGGGAAGTCCCACTTGGTCATGGTTTATGATCTTCTTAACATGCTGTTGAATTTGGTTTGCTAATATTTTGTTGAGGATTTTTGCATCTATTTTCAGGGATTTTGGCTTGTAGTTTTCTTTGTCTGGCTTTGATACCAGGTTGATGCTGTCCTTATAAAAGAAGATTAAAAATTTCCTTGTTTTCATTTTTCTGAAATAATTTAAGAAGAACTGGTGATAATTCTTCTTTAAATGTTT
This sequence comes from Rhinopithecus roxellana, assembly GCF_007565055.1. Taxonomy (NCBI): domain Eukaryota; kingdom Metazoa; phylum Chordata; class Mammalia; order Primates; family Cercopithecidae; genus Rhinopithecus; species Rhinopithecus roxellana. The sequence goes on along the minus strand of NC_044563.1, from coordinate 90,046,281 downwards.
GGTAGAATTTATGCCTGAAGTCATCTGGTCTTGAGCTTTTCTTTGTTGATTGGTTTTTGATTATAGATTAAATCTCCATATTTGTTATTGGTCTTTTTGGCCTTTTCATTTCTTCTTAATTCAGTCTTGGTAGATTATACATTTCTAGGAATTTATCTGTTTACTCTAGGTTGTCCAGTTTGTTGGCATAGAATTGTTCACAATAGTCTTTTATTGTGTTTTTTTATTTAAGTGGCATCAATTGTAATGTCTCTTCTTCCATTTCTGATTCTGAGTCTTCTTTTGTCTTTTTGTCTTAGTCTAGCTAAGGGTTTTCCAATTTTATTTTTTCAAAAAACTCTTAATTTTGTCATTAAAAATTTTGTTTTCTCATCTCTTTTTCATTTATTTTGACTCTAATTTTTATTATTTGATTCCTTTTTTTAACTTTAGGCTTGGTGTGTTTATTTTTAATAGACCCTTAAGGTATGATGTTAGGTTTTTATTTGGATCTTTTTTTAATGTAGGCATTTATCATTATAAACTTCAATTTTAGTACTGCTTTTGCTGCATCCCATAAGTTTTGAGATATATTTTTGTTTTAGTCTCAAGGTATTTTCTAATTTCCCTTTCTGGCTTCTTGTTTGACCCGTTAGTTGTTCCAGAATATATTGTTTAATTTCCATATATTTTCGAATTTTTTTCTTTTTGTTTTTGATTTAGTTTCATTCCATTATGACTGGAAAAGATATTTGGAATTATTTCAGACTTCTTATGTTTGTTAAGATTTGTTTTCTGACCTAGTATGTGATCAACCCTGTAGAATGTTCTGTTTGCACTTGAGGACACTGTGTTCTGCTACTTTTGGGTGGAATGTTTTGTATCTGTCTGTTAGATTTATTTGATATATAGTGTTGTTCAAGTTTGGTATTTTCTTTTGATTTTCCGTCTGGATGATTTGTTCATTATTTTAAATGGTGATTGAAATATCCTAGTATTTTTCTATTGCTATCTATTTCTCCTGCAGATTTGTCAATCTTTATATATTTAGCAGCTTTTATGTTGTATGCATATATAATTGTTTTATTTTATTTTCCTGTATTCCATTTTCCCTTTTATTATTATGTAATGACCTTCTTTGTCTCTTGTTAACAGTTTTTGACATAAAGTCTATTTTGTCTGATGTAACTACAGTCACCCTTGCTCTCTTTTGGTTACCATTTGTATGAAATACGCTTTTTCATCTCTTCTGTTTCAGCTTGTATGTGTTCTTAAATTTAACGTGTATTTGTTGCAGACAGCATATAGTTGGATCTTGTTTTTTAATTCCTTTCACTACTTTACCTCCTTTGGTGAATTTTACATTTAACATGATTGATAGATAAGAACTAACTGTAGACATTGTTAATTTTTTTCTGTCTGTTTTATATTTCTTTTTGTTCTCTATTGCTGTCTTCCCTTTGATTTGATTTTTTTTGTAATAATATACTTTTCTTTTTCTTTTTATCTTTTTTTCTACCTACTCTGGGTGTTTTCCTCATGGTCATCATGAGGCTTGCATAAAGTTTCTTAATAGTTATGACAGTCCATTTGAAGCTGATACGGTCTTTAATTGCATATAAAAACTCTACGCTTATATTGCCTTTGCCACACATTTTATGTTATTTATGTCAGAATGACTCTTTATGTTGTGTATCTATCAGCACATTTTTGTGGGTAGTTTTTATTTTTTTAATACTTTGGTACTAGGACCAGTCCTTGGACCTACCACTGCCCATAGACACCAGTGGACCTAACCTGCCCATAGACCCTAGGACCTAACACACCTGCCCTGGTGTCTGTGGGCAGGTGTGTTAGGTCCTAGGGTCTATGGGTAAATGGGTCTGCAGGGAGTAGGGTCAGCCTGGTGGTGTGGTCTGTAGGTAGACAGGCCTGGTGCTAGGATTTGTGGTGAAGGTAGACACTCACCTTACTCTTTCTCTCATGGGAGAACTTGTGGGCCAAGGGAATCTGCTGGAGGCTGATTTCTGGAGTTCTCTTGAAGGTAATTTTGTATTTAGATGGTTGTTAATTTTGTGTTTCTATGGAGAGATGAATTTTGGAACCTATTGTGCCGTTTTATAGATATCTGCTTCTCAGATTTTCAATTTCTTGAACCAGTTTCAAGAAGTTGTTTTCTAGGAATTTGTCCATTTCATCTAAATTTTCATATTTATTACCATAACATTGTGCATAATATACTTTTTTTATCTTTTTGAAGTCAGTAGGATCTGTAGTGTTTCCTGATTTTGATTATTATTGCCTTCTTTTTTTGTTTTGTGTTGCTGGGAGCTTATCAACAACCAACTTTTAGCTTTGTCATTCTTCTCTACTGTATAATTTTTTTCTATTAAAAATTCTATTCTCATCTTTATTTACTTCCTTCATTGGATTTAATCTGCTGTCCATTTTCAAAGTTCCTTGGATGAATTTTTATATCATTGACTTTTAGCATTACTTACTTTCTTCTTTTTTGTGACAGTCTCGCTCTGTTACCCAGGTCAGAGTGCGATGGCGTGATCTCAGCTCACTGCACCCTCTGCCTCCTGGGTTCAAGTGATTCTCCTGCCTCAGCCCCGCAAGTAGCTGGGAGTACAGGCGCGTGCCACCACACCCAGCTAATTCTTTTGTATTTTTAGTAAAGATGGAGTTTCACCATGTTGGCCAGGGTGGTTTCAAACTTCTGACCTCAAGTAATTCCCCCCTCCTCTGTATCCCAAAGTGCTGGGATTACAGGCGTGAGCTACTGCGCCCAGCCTCTTTCTTTCTTGTATATGCATTTCAAGCTATACATTTTTTTAAGCACTCTAATCTGTGACACAAATTTGTTTAATCTATTAATATTAATTTATCAAACAATTGGTATATCTTTAGATGTTAGATAAGTATTCTATTTCTTATGCAAATAATCAAACTTATTGATAACACAATAAACTTTCCCAGATATTTAAACACATATTGCAAACTTAAATACTTTTATTGATTGGAGTAATAAAATTTAATAATAAGTGTTTTAAAATGATCTAAATACATTAAGAAGCAGAAAAAAAACACACCATATATCTAAATTATTACCCCAAACCAGTTACATCATTAAATACCATGAATTTAACTGTTTCTTATCCTGATCATAATATAATTCTACTGTTCTAATTTTTCTGTTTTTGTAGGTATAGGTAATTCAACCAGATGCAATTATATTTTACTTTTATCTTCTCTGGGTTTTAGTCATATCACCAAACTCAAATATAAAGAGCATGCATTCTCAGACCAGCAAAGATACTGATTCTGTGTCACTGACCAGTTGATTTTTGTGTTGGACATGGAAACTGATTTCTTAGTCCATGATTATTCATATTTCAGTTACTGTTCTCTAGACTAAGTCTCCATTTAATCTGAGTTTTATGTGTTATATCATGGTACTTTTAAATTCCCATCTTTCCTATAAATTTATTTTGAAAATTTGTTACTTTTCTCAGAAATAAAGAAGTCTTTAAATTTTGTTTGGCCAGACAAACTTAACAGGTTATCCTGTTTTTTTTTCTTTGTTCTTTTAATTGTATGCATATCTCCTAAAATGATCAGCAACTTATGCCTGCACTTCATTACTCATGTTCATCTTGGGTTTCATCTCCTGAGATAAGGTTTTAAGTCTGTATAGTTAGTTCACTTTTGCGGACTTTTGTCTAATGTATTATTGGGACACATTGCAGAATCTTTCTTTTAATTGGTTTTTTGATATGACTGCCAATACTAATCAGCTGTGGGACTCACCTTATACTTAGTTACTAAAGGGCGCCTCCAATGCTGATTGGGTCTTCTTGTTTGTAGCATAATTCCTTCTTTTGGCTAGTGCTGTTTGGCTCACTACTAATTTTATTCATGCTCTGCTTACAAAGATAAAAACAGACACATTTATGTGTTTTGTAAATGAACACATAAAACATACTCAATTTTAGAACCCAAAATGTACATATATATCAATACTTTTCAATAAATTATAAAAACAAGCTACTATATTTACCATTAGGTTTACATAGTGTATTTTACGTTTTCTCTTGAGCATGTTGTGATGTCATGGTCTTTTATAAAATAACGTTAATGATCATTAGTTGGTATTTTTATTTTATAAGCAGTTTTTCAAAATGTAGTTAGTGTAATCCCCTATTTACCTTTTCCTCCTTTTTTAGTGATGTCTATGTAAAATTGTTTTCTGTTTACAACAGGATGTTATAGACATGTTCAATTTTTTCTCCTACTCCATTATATTGTGGTTTGTTTACTGGTAGAGTATTAGGCACCAAAATATGAATGCTAAGGAAGCATCTCACAAGTTTTGATATTGTATTTTTAATCATTTTGTTTAACATATTTTCCAGTTTTTATTGAAATTTAGTTTTTAACCCATGGATTATTTAGGAGCGTATTTTAAAATTTCCAAGTATATGTCAGTTTTCTATTTATTTTAGTCTTACTGATATTAGGTTAATTGAGTTGGTTAGGGAAGAAACTATGATTTCAGTCCTTTTAAATCTGCAGAAACTTGCTTTATGTTGCAAACAAATTTAATTTTGGTAAAATTTTGTATGAGCTTGAAAAGAATTTTATTCTGTAGTTTGTGCAGTGTTTTATATATATTCACATACATGCACATATACATATACACACATATACACACGTTTGTTAATATACATATTTTATACATGTATATACACATAAACATGTATGTGTGTATATATGTATAATTCAGGTCAGTTTTGTTTCTTCTGTATTCCTGCTTTGTTTGTTCGCATGTTCTCATCAGTTGCTGCAAGAGTTATATTAAAATCTTCTACCGTTATTTATTTATCTTTTGTTTTCTGAGATGAAGACTCACTCTGTCGCCCAGGCTAGCGTGCACTGTGGCAATCTTGGCTTATTGCATCCTCTGCCTCCCAGGTTCAAGCTGTTCTCCTGCGTCAGCCTCCTGTGTAGTTGGGATTACAGGTGCATGCCACCTGGCCAATTTTTGTATTTTTGTTAGAGACAGGGCTTCACCCTGTTGGCCAGCCTGGTCTCAAACTCCTGACCTCAGGTGATCCACCCACCTCAGCCTCCAAAAGTGCTAGGATTACAGGTGTGAACCACTGCATCCAGCCGTATTATTTTGGATTTGTCTTTTTATCTTTGTGTCGCTCAATTTTGCTTTATATCTTTTAAGGTTATACTATTAGATACTTAAGAAAATGTTAATCTTCTTGTGGAATTCAAGCTTTTTTCAATATGAAGTATTCCTAAAAGCCCACTTTGAAGTTAATGGAGCTACACCAGCCTTCTTTTGGTTAGTGTTTTCATGTTATTTTTATTTGTTTTTATTTTTGAGACAGGGCCTTACTCTGTTGCCCAGGCTGGAGTGCAGTGGTACGATCATGGCTTATCGCAGCCTCAGCCATCCCAGGCTCAGGCAGTCCTCCCACCTCAGCCTCCTGAGTAGCTGGGATTGCAGGTGTGCACCACCACACCCAGCTGGTTTTTCTATTCTTTGTAGAGATAGGGTTTTAACATGTTGCCCAGGCTGATCTCGAGCTCCTGGACTCAAGCAGTCTTCCCGCATCCATCCCCCAAAGTGCTGAGATAACAGATATGAGCCACTGCACACCAGCCTCTATGTTATATTTTTGAATCCTTTTATCCTTTCTGTATTCTTGTACTTTAGAATCTGATAGGAGTGTTATCAGAAACAGGCTTCAAAATATTTATACCTTATGCTCATACATAGACTTATATAAGGATGTTCCTAGTAGCTTTATTTGTAATAGCCAAAACCCAGAAACAGCCCAAATGTCTTTCAGTGGATTAACGGATCAACAACTTCAGGTCTACTTATACAATAGAAGTGACCCCCTCCCAAAGTACATACCATTTATTTACATGAAATTATAAACTAATTAAACAAACTAATCTATAGTGACAGAAGGTCCGTCAGTGGTGGTTTAGGAATGTGGAGTACTAGGGTAGGAACAGGTAGAAGGCAAGGATTACAAAGGAGCACAAAGAATCTTTTGGGGGTATGGCTGTGTTAATTACATTGACTGTGATGATGGTTTCACCAGTGTATATACATGTCAAACCTCATTTAATTGTACATTTTAAATATGTGCAGTTTATTTAACATTATACCACAATAAACCTGAAGAAAATAACCCTGCTCAATACATTCAAAGAAATAAAAGACAAGATAGGGGTTTTAGTAATTCTATATCACCTTAATCCAGTTTTAAGTACTGAGATGATTTGAGGCTAGGCAATATTCCCAGGGATAGTCAGTTTATTTTAGGTTTCCTAGGGTGGCCTTCAGTGTATGGTCTCCAAGCATCAGGTATTTAATAACATTCCCTTATTTGTCTCCAATTTTTTTTTTTTTTTTTTTTGAGACAGAGTCTCGCTCTGTTGCTCAGGCTGGAGTGCAGTGGCGCGATCTCAGCTCACCGCAACCTCCGCCTCCCAGGCTGAAGTGATTCTCATGCCTCAGCCTCCCAGATAGCTGGGATAACGGGTATATACCACCACACTCAGTTAATTTTGTATTTTTAGTAGAGATGGGGTTTTGTCATGTTGGCCAGGCTGTTCTCAAACTCCTGGCCTCAGGTGATCTCCCTGCCTCAGCCTCCCAAAGTGTGGCTCCAATTTTGTTCCACATTCTTTTATGCCTGTCAAAAGCCCTGCCTATCTTCTAAACCTTCATCTGGATTTCAGATTTGCAGATACCCTAGGGGAAAAGTGCCCCCAAATGCTGACTTAATCTCTGGGTTTTCTTTTTTTCTTTCCAGATCTGTGTCCTATAATTTATTTTCTGTTTTCTTCACTCATTAATGCCTTTAATCAGATTTATCCAGCTTTTCTATTTGTTTGCATCAGAGAAGTTAGTCCAAATTACTGAATACACATTACTAGAAATGATGTAATTTGTTTACATTGAACGCTCTTTAAATTAAATGTTTTAAGAGACAGAGTCTCGGCTGGGCACGGTGGCTCATGCCTGTAATCCCAGCACTTTGGGAGGCCGAGGCGGGTGGATCAAGAGGTCAAGAGCTGGAGACCATCCTGGCCAACCAACAGGGTGAAACTCTGTCTCTACTAAAAATACAAAAATTGGCTGGGTGTAGTGGCGCACGCCTGTAGTCCCAGCTACTTGGGAGGCTGAGGCAGGAGGATCGCTTGAACCCAGGAGGCGGAGGTAGCAGTGACCTCAGATCACGCCACTGCACTGCAGCCCGGGTAACAGAGGAAGACTCTGTCTCAAAAAATAAATAAATAAATAAATAAATAAATAAATAAATAAATAAATAAATAAAAAAGAGACGGACTCGCTCTGTTGTCTAGGTTGGAGTACAGTGGTACAATCATAGCTCACTGCAGGCTTGAACTCCTGGGGCCAAGTGGTTCTCCCACCGTCAATCTCTTGAGTAGCTGGGACTGCAGATGCATACTAGTATACCCAAATAATTTTTTTATTATAAAAAATTGTTAATAGAGAAGGGATCTTCCTATGTTGCCCAGACTAGTCTCAAAATCTTGGCCTCAAGCAATCCTCCTGCTTGGGCCACCCAATTTGCTGGGATTACAGGCATGAGCCACCATGTTGGACCTAAATTGAACATTATTTCAGATGTTCTTTGTTCATTTTTATTTGTTCATTTGTACATTTTCTGGTTATATGAGGACTCCTCTTTTTTTTTCTTTTTTGAGACAAGGTCTCGCTCTGTTGCCCAGGTTGGAGTGTGGTGGTGGGACCACGGCTCACTGCAGCCTTGACTTTCTGGACTCAAATGATCATCCCAACTCAGCCTCCTGAGCAGCTGGGACCACAGGCACAAATCACCACACCTGGCTAATTGTTTCTATTATTTGTGGAGATGGGGGTCTAACTATGTTGCTTAGGCTGATATTGAACTCTTGGGCTCGGGTGATCCTCCGGCCTCATCCTGGACTACATTTTTAAAAGCAAATTTGCTACCTATCTTAGATAAGGGATATTTGGATGCAGCAATGATTCAATTTTCCTGTTATGGATTAATAAAGTTCTAGGACATTGTCAATGATAGTGCTAGGATCTGGTCAGTGATAGTCATTGAGAAATTATAATATGAACTATAGAAATGTTCAAAAGATTGTTGATGTGAAAGTATCTTCCAATTTTTCAAAAAAGGGAAATTTATGTAAATAGGCTTGCTGTTAGTGTTGGTCAAGGTTCTCAATTGAGGTTTTTTTTTATTTTTTTTATTTTTTGAGGTGGAGTCTTGCTCTTGTTGCCCAGGCTGGAGTGCAATGGTGCAATCTTGGCTCACTGCAACCTCTGCCTCCTGGGTTCAAGCAATTCTCCTGCCTCAGCTTCCTCAATAGCTAGGATTACAGGCATGCACTATGGCTCATTTTGTGTTTTTAGTAGAGATTGGGTTTCTCCATGTTGGTCAGGCTGGTCTTGAACTCCTGATCTGTCTGCCTCGGTCTCCCAAAGTGTTGGGATTACAGGCGTGAGCTGCCGTGCCCAGCCTCAATTAATTGACTTTTAAAACATACTTCAAGTTCACTTAAAAAAGGAAGTATAATTAGATGTATTCTTGAAAAACAATAAAATGTAAATTAGTTTTTATTTATTAAATACTCCAAAATGTTGGCAATGAGCTATGAACTTGATATTATATCATTTCAATCTTTATAAGTACCATAAGGAAGGTATTTGTGTTTGAGGCTACCAGTGCTTACTCATATCTGTTTCTCCTTCCTTGGCACAAACCCTATGTAGTTCTCTTTGTACATAGGAAGCGCCACGTAACTAATTTTAGGCAATGAAATTTTAACAAATTGATGTGCCATGTCTGGGCTGAGCCATGTAAGAGATACTGTACCACCTGGCCACCTGTATCCCTTTTTTTACCAAGCTGTAACCATGCTGACTTTCTTTTTGTCTAGCCAACACACTAAGCTTGTTCCCCTTGTTCTTTCTATTTTGGATGCATGCATTCTTTTCATCATAGAAATGGAGGATTGTTCCTTTGAGAAGACGACATTTGTGACCTGAATTTGAAGATAATTTTGAAGTAGAGAGTTTAAATCCGAATAATCTTTGATCCTACCTTTGGATGGGGTAGATGTAACACAAATAAAAGCTGTTATAACGGCACATGGAAAATTTTGTTGTTGATTAAAATCTGATAGGAACACTATCATGACAAAATTTAGATCTGTAAAATTTGACCTTGGAAAAATAGACTTGGTTAGAAAAAGGCAGAAATTGGGCCACTCTCCCAAATTTTACTGTGATACAAGCTAACATTAGAAAAAAAAATTGATATGGTTATAAAACAAATTAAATTTGTTATAAAATCTACATGAATTGCTTTAGCAATTCAGTGAAATGAACATTTTTAAATAAAATAAATGGTCTAACTATGCTATAGAAAATCAAGATAGGATATTGGCTTAGTGAAATTGGCTCAGAAAAAAAAAAAAATACATCCTTGATGTCAGGGTAAAAGCATTTACAAGATCAAAATGAGGAGTAAAAACAGCTGCCTCAACCAACATCTCAAATCCTCTGCATGCCTGTTTTTAACAGTTTAATATACCCGTATTTTAAAAATTTTATCTGATAATTATGGCAGAATGTAAGGGAGCATATAAATGAGATAAACAGATATTTGTACTAGAATTATAATTTTAAATCTGGATCTTTGTTGAATAATATTCATGTGTCAATATTAAAACATTCTGTCTGTTGGGTCCTTTGGGAAGAAGATGCTGAGGTGAAGTTAGGAGTGCAAGAGGTTGATTGGGAAACAATGTCTGTGAAGGATTAATGACAACAGCATAGGGCCAGGGAGTCTCCTCACCATGATGCAGAGCTGACAGTCTCAGCCAGCCCAGTAGGGAGACCAAGAGTAAAGATTGCATATTGAAGGAGTCCCATGTTAGGCAGAGGTGACCAGGGACGTCACTTTGTAAATGACTACTTTGTAAGGAAAAATTAAAGAATTCAATTTGTATATAAATATGAAACTTTCAAAGGGAAGACATGATAGAGTAAATGAAAAGATATGAAAATTAGTACTAAAAATCTAAAAACAGATCTTCGTATGTGGCTAATTAGCTTCTTTGGCTGAAAATATTTGCTTAAAAGGACGGTGTGGACCATTGATGTTTTCAGCGTTTTATATTATAGACTGCATTTGTGACCCCTGGCAACTGGGGTTACGCAGATGGCAAATTTGTACTGTTGGTTTTCCTGAATGAAACAGCACAAATTCATCACTCCCTATCAGAGATAACAACTTCTAATTCTAGGTACAAAGTAGATGACTTGTCTGAAGGACTCCTTGTTGTTACAGAAGTAACAGAATTTAGTTTGGGGAAGCTTAAAAATAGGCTTGATATTTAGGAAATAAACTTTTCCCAAATGAAAGCATCTTTTCCCTTGTCATAGAAGTAGAAGATGCTCATTTTAAAAGGTCTAAACTGGTCACAATTGTGTGTACCTGTAGTCCTAGCTGCTCAGGAGGCTGAGTCAGGAGGATTGGTTGAGCCCAGGAGTTCGAGACTGCAGTGAACTATGATCTGACCAATGTACTCCAGCCTTGGTGACAGAGCAAGACCTTGTCCCTTACAAGAAAAAAAAGGAAAACCCAAAAATTCAGACAAAATAAAAATACGAAAAAGAAATGCTACTATTTTCATGTAATTCTGCTAACATTTTGGTATGTGTATTTCCTGACTTCTTAAAAATACATGTGTACCACATGCAAAAAACATGTTTTGTTTCTTAAATATTACTTCATAGTATAATGCTGTTTTGTGACCCCTTTTTTTATTTCTAGGTTTTTTGGGACTTCTTTCTATGCTAATAAATAAAGATATATGCTATTTTTAATAGCTATACACTGTCTTTTAAAAAATGAATAACCTTTATTGTGACTGGATTATGACCATGAATATGCCATAATTTATATAAAAAATTGCCAGTGTTAAGTATCCAAATGACATATAGGTCATTTAAATTTTTTCAGTGTTTTCAGTTTTATAGTAAACAGGCTTATATGTGTCTTCTGGCTGCTTATTTGTGTTGGATAAAATTTTGATAATGACAATCCTGGTTTAAAAGGCATGAATATTTTTTAAGACTTTAAAAACATACTACTAATCGACTCCTGTATATTTTATTTCGAACAGTGGGGTATATGAGTGCTTTTTTCTTTTTTAAAAAGATCTCATCAGCTGTGGGCATTATCAGTCAATTTAACTTTTGCCAATATTACTACAAATGGTTGAGTCTGAAATGATGAAATGTTCTTGGAAAGAAGTTGAAATAATTTCCCTTGAGATAGTTAGAAGTAAACTGAACAAAATGTTATTTTAAGAACTTTTATGACAGAATGGATGAATGCTTTTGATAGAATTAAATAAATGAAGGTAAAAAACCCAGCACTTTTTTCTTTTTAAAAATGATGCATCATCTAGAATTTCTGTGAAGATAATACAAGACACAAAAATAGAACACTTATTAGGAAATAAATTTCTGTTTATAATAGCACAAATACAACCTCTATGACTAGTCTTTAGAGACAGAGAATATTCCTTGTCTAGGATTTAGATGTACACTATTTTCTTAAGAACATTCTCATACCACTTAGACAACTGTTTTTTTTTTTTTTGGTTGTTTCTTGGTAGGAAGGGTTTTCAAAATGCTGCCTCTATTAAAAAGATCTTTTTCATTTATCTGGCATAATTTCATGTTCCATTTGTGTCTTTTTTTTTACAGAAGTGTTTTTGTTTGTTGAAACAGTTAAATATTAATAATATTCTCAAATTGGTATATTTTAAGATATGAGTTCATTTGAAAGATTGCCAGTGATTAGTTGAGTTTTTTAAATTTATATAAGTTCAGTTGTTTTTCATCCTAATTCTGAGTAACATAGATTATCAGGGACAATGAAGGGAATGTTTTTATGTTCACTTTATTTTTAATAAAAATACACCAAGAGCATTTATCAAATTAGTCTCCTCATACCTCTCTATCTCCAAGATGGCAAACCTATTTAAAATGAAACACTATTTGAAATTTGTGAAAATTTGAGTTTATCTTGAGCTTTCAGTTAATAAAATTTATAAGCACCATCGCTTACTCTTACTGTATTAGCCGTTGGGCATCTTGGTAAATCATGTAGGTGTGGTCCCTGTTTTCGTGGAGCTGTAGGCCTGTAGGGGTCTTAGACAATAAAAGCAAAACAAAACAACAACGTAATTACAATTTGCAACAAGTACTATGAAGGGAAAATATAGTGTTAAGATAGTAATAGGAAAATCTGTTTTCAACAGGTGGTCAGGATAGGTACTCTGAAGAGGTGACATACAAACTAACGTGAAGGATTTGAAGGAACCAGCCGTGTATGCAGAAGGGGGAGTAAACCAGTTTGAGGGGGCAGCCTATTAAAAAAAGCTTTAGGTATGAAAGAACTTGGTATGTTCAAGGAATTGAAAGGAGGCTTCTGTGGCTGGAATATAGTGAGTGACATTGAGACTAGAATTGGATGAATGAGGTTGTGGAGGTAGGGGCCAGATCATACAGATCTTGTAAGCTTAGTAAGGAGCTTAGATTTTATTAAAAGTGCAATGGGAAGCAAATGAAGTAAAGTGACATGATCTAATTTATTATGGCTGTTGTAAGGATTATGGATGGGGAGTGGGGAGACTAATAAGAAGTGATGGTGGCTGTATCTAGTGTAAAAGCAATAGAGATTGAGGGAAATGTATGCATTCAAAATATAGTTGACCATTTAACAACATGAGCTTAGACAACATAGATCTACTTATACCTGGTTTTTTTTCAATAAATATATTGGAAAATAATTTGGTGATGTGTGACAATTTGAAAAAACTTGCAGACAAACTGCATAGCCTAGAAATATTGGAAAAATTAAGAAAAAGGTATGGCATGAATACATAAAATATAAGTAGATACTAGTCTATCTTACCATAAAATATACACAAATCTATTATAAAAAGTTAAAATTTATGAAAACTTATGCCACAAACACTGTAGACTATACATGATAGCTTTCAGTTAAGAAATGTAAACAAGCCGGGCGCGGTAGCTCAAGCCTGTAATCCCAGCACTTTGGGAGGCCGAGACGGGCTGATCACGAGGTCAGGAGATCAGGACCATCTTGGCTAACACGGTGAAACCCCATCTCTACTAAAAATACAAAAAAACTAGCCGGGCGAGGTGGTGGGCGCCTATAGTTCCAGCTACTCGGGAGGCTGAGGCAGGAGAATGGCGTAAACCGGGGAGGTGGTGCTTGCAGTGAGCTGAGATCTGGCCACTGCACTCCAGCCTGGGCGATAGAGCTAGACTCCGTCCCTCCCCCCCCCAAAAAAGGAAATGTAAACAAATGTAAAGGTACAGTATTAAAACTGCATGAAGTGTACTGAAGTATGTACTGTAGTATTGTAATAATTTTGTAGCTGCCTTCTGTTGCTGCTGTTGTGAGCTCAAATCTTGTGAGTATCTGCTTAAAATACCATGTCATGCCAGTCATCTCCAAGTGAACAGTTTATCTATCCAGTAAGTTGCATACGGTAGTTAAAAATGATCTCCCTGGATTATTTTTCATCATGTTTAGTTGAATAACACTATGGGACTCATACACAGTGCCACTAGCGATGCTGGAAGTGTTCCTGAGAAACAGACAAAAGTCATACCATTACAAGAAAAAGTTTAGGTCCGGGCGCGGTGGCTCAAGCCTGTAATCCCAGCACTTTGGGAGGCCGAGACGGGCGGATCACGAGGTCAGGAGATTGAAACCATCCTGGCTAACCAACAGGGTGAAACCCTGTCTCTACTGAAAAATATGAAAAACTAGCCGGGCGAGGTGGCGGGCGCCTGTAGTCCCAGCTACTCGGGAGGCTGAGGCAGGAGACTGGCATGAACCCGGGAGGCGGAGCTTGCAGTGAGCAGAGATTGAGCCACTGCACTCCAGCCTGGGCAACAGAGCAAGAGTCTGTCTCAAAAAAAAAAAAAAGAAAAAGTTTAATTGCTTGATATGTAGTATAGATTGAGGTCTGCAGCTTTAGTTGCCCACCATTTCAGAGATTCATTTATAAACAGATGACATAAACTTTCAGTATTGATAAATTCAGTATAATACTATAAATATACTATAAATGCATTTTCTCTCCCTTGTGATTTTAAAACATTTTCTTTTCTCTAGCTTACTTTAGTGTAAGAATACAGTATATATACATATAACATGCAAAATATGTGGTGTTTATCAGTAAGGCTTCTGGTCAGTAGTAGGCTATCAGTAGATAAGTTGTTGAAGAGTTAAAAGTTATGTGCAGATTTTTGACTGCTCTGGGGGTTGGGGTTTCTAACCCCCAAGTTGTTCAAGGGTCATCTGTATATTTAGAAGATAAAAATGACAGGACTCATTGAGGAATTGAATATGGGACAGTAGGGGAACATAATTGATGTGAGTACTTCTAGCTTGTTAGATTTTATATAATCAGTGACTGCATAAAAGTATTTACTTAACAAATAATTTGTTTCTACTGAGTTACTTTTTATTTGTATTCTTGGTTTTATAAAATGAATATGATTTGCAAATACAGTTTGAGAGGTAAATGGTCTAAATATAGAGATCTACCAATAAAACGTCTCTGAAGATGTAGTATAAATTAATAAAAATGATTTATACATAAGGTTATTGAAACGGATTTATTGCCTAAAGGACATTATCTGTCCTGGGTAATTAACCCATTTATGCGTAGTGTTCCATTATTGGAATGCTAAGCTTGTGGGAATTATTTATATCCTACTGCTCAAGGTCTTTTTTCACAAAAGAAATTTGCAACCTCCAACATAAATGGGTTAATAAATATTTGTTGAATTAATGAGTGTATTTTAAGACAGATCTGATGCTTTCTTTCCTTCTGAAGACTTGAGTTCCCATCTAGCAACCTTCAGAAATCTTTCAGCATTGTATGTGCAGACCAGTCATGAAGCTCTGTTCCTTTTCCTCCCCAATTCGCTTATTTGCAGTTCTTCAAATTCAGTCATTTTATTCATCTGTTTTCAAGTGTACCTTTTTCTCTGTCATCTACATTCTGTTGTTAAGCCATCAGTGAATGTTTTTATTTGCGATATTGTATTTTTGAGATCTAGAATTTCTACTTTGTTACTTTTTAGGTTTCTATTGCTTTATTTTTTTTAACTTGTTATGATTGTATTTTTCTCTGCATCATTAAGCAGAATCACAATAGTTGCTTGAAAATCTATGCTGATTCCAACATCTAGATCATCCTGGAGTTAGTTTCTATTGGTTTTCTTTTCTCTTGCAAATTGGCCACTTTTTCCTGATTTTTTTATTAGTCAAGGAATTTTAGGTTGTGTTTTGGATATTGTGAATATGAAGTTGTGGAGCCTCTGAATTCCATTATAATCCTCCAAAGAGTATTGATGCTTTTGTTTAGCAGGCAGTTAACATGATTGGACACAAACTGCAAGCTCTGTCTCTTGAGCGGTAGTTCTTAGTTCAGTTCTTTTATCTCTACCTGGACTGCTTGCAATCCATCCTTTGCATGTTTGGTTCAGGGTCAGCCAGAAATTTGTACAGAGTTTGTACCTAGATTTTGTGTCTCTACCTTTCTGGGTCTCTTCTTTCTAGGGCGTGTTTCTCACTTTCCAGCAACTGTGGTCATCCTGAACTCTCTCCTTTGATTCTTCAAGATGGTAAAACAGTGGGGTTTATCTTAGAGTTTTAGGCACTTGCTATGGTGCTGACTGGATCCGGTCAACTTTTGCCCTGAGGCCAAAAGTTGTAGATGGGAAATTCACCTAATACCATACTCTTCCGAGTATTGACTGCCCTCTAATATTTGCCTGCTTTTGGTCACTCTTCAGTGCCTGATTTTTATATTTTGATATATATCTATTTATATATAGGTAGCTGATTTTTATATTTCGTTCAGAATTTGTAGTTGTTACCTGTGGGAAGGTTAATCTGGTAGGTGCTTACTCAGCCATAGCATAAACAGAATTCTCTCTTGTTCCTTTTTGTGTGGGGAAATTCCCTTCATGATTGTTCCCCCTAATGTAGATACTAGCTTTGTAGCTGTATGATGCATAAATTAGTTAAGAAATTGTCATTTTGAATATCACTATTGTAAAGTGCTTGACCTGTGAGAAAAGCCACAGCTCTTAAGAAGTAACAGTCTTGGTTGGGCACAGTGGCTCACGCCTGTAATCCCAGCACTTTAGGAGGCTGAGGCAGGCAGATCACTTAAGGTCAGGAGTTTGAGACTAGCCTGGCAAACATGGTGAAACATTGTAATTTTTGTAGAAATACAAAAATTAGCTGGGTATGGTGGCTCATTCTGTAATCCCAGCTACTTGGGAGGCTGAGACAGGAGAATCACTTGAACCTGGGAGGCAGAGGCTACAGTGAGCTGATATTGCACCATTGTACTCCAGCCTGGGCAACAGAGTGAGTCTGTCTCAACTGAAAAAAAAAAAAAAAAAAAAAAAAAAAAAAAGGAAGTAACAGTCTAGTAGGGAAGGCAAATAGGTAAATAGAAAATAGTAATATAAGTGAAAGGAGCCATGACAAGAGGTATAAACAGGACACTATGAAGAACACAGAGGAATAGAAGCTTACCCCAATCTGACAGGAAAGAGAGGAGGTGAAAGAAGGCTTTCTTTTTTTTTTTTTTTTTTTTTTTTGAGGCGGAGTCTCGCTCTGTCGCCCGGACTGGAGTGCAGTGGCCGGATCTCAGCTCACTGCAAGCTCTGCCTCCTGGGTTTACGCCATTCTCCTGCCTCAGCTTCCCGAGTAGCTGGGACTACAGGCGCCCGCCACCTTGCCCGGCTAGTTTTTGTATTTTTAGTAGAGACGGGGTTTCACCGTGTTAGCCAGGATGGTCTCGATCTCCTGACCTCGTGATCTGCCCGTCTCGGCCTCCCAAAGTGCTGGGATTACAGGCTTGAGCCACCGCGCCCGGCCAAGAAGGCTTTCTAGAAGAGGTGATTCCTGTGTTTTATCTGTGAGAAATAGGATGTGCCAAGTGAGAAATTAAATAAAGGGCTTTCTAGGAAGAAGAGAAAAGAACACAAATATGTATGTGGGGCCTTAAGAATGAATGACCAGTTGGAAGAATTGCAAGTAGTTTTGGTGGGGTCATAGTATAGGGTATATATGGGGAGAGGGGGAAGTGTCAAACTATGAGGCCAGAGAAGTTAAACTGGAGCCAGATGATTAAAGGCTTTGAATGTCATGTCAAGGACTTTGAACTTTAAATCGTAGATAGTGGGAAGGCATTGTTGCATTTTAAATGTGAGTATGATTTCAAATTTGCATGTTAGAATGATTATTTTGGTAGCAATGTACAGGGTAAGAAACAGGAGGTAGGGATACCAAGTCAGGCAAGAAATTATGATGGCCTAAGGGAGTGGTGGTAGAAAGAGGGATGAACTCACATGAGAATTTATCAATAGAAGCTATAGGTCTATTTAACAGATTTGTTGTATGTGCTGTAAATGTTAATGAACAAGAATCTAGAATGATTGGAGGTATCATTTGACTGTGTCTCCACCTAAATCTCATCTTGAATTCTAGCTCCCATAATTCCCATGTGTCATCAGAGGGACCTGGTAGGAGGTAATTGAATCATGGGCTGGCGGGGCAGGGGTGGGTCTTTCCCATGCTGTTCTCATGATAAGGAATAAGTCTTATGAGATCTGATGGTTTTAGAAAGGGGAGTACCCCTGCACAAGCTCTCTTGCCTGCTGCCATGTAAGATGTTCCTTTGCATCTCCTTTGTCTTCCGCCGTGATTATAAGGCCTCCTGAGCCATATGGAACTGTGAGTCTGTTCAACTTCTTTCCTTTGTAAATTACCCAGTCTCTGGTATGTCTTTATTAGCAGCATCAGAACTGACTAAAACAGTAAAGTGGTACTGTGGTAGGGGGGCACTCTGTAAAGATACTTAAAAATGTAGGAGCATCTTTGGAACTGAGTAACAGGCAGAGGTTGGAACAGTTTAGAGGGCTCAGAAGAAGACAGGAAGAGGTGGGAAAATCTGGAACTTCCTAGAGACTTGTTGAATGGCTTTGACCAAAATGCTGATAGTGATATGGACAATAAAGTCCAGGCTGAGGTGGTCTCAGATGGCAATGAGGAACTTGTTGAAAACTGGAGTAAAGGTCACTCTTGCTATGCACAGAGACTGGTGGCATTTTGCCCCTGCCCTAGAGGTCTGTGGAACTTTGAACCAGAAAGAGATGATTTAGGGTATTTAGTGGAAGACATTTCTAAGCGGCAGAGAGTTCAAGAAAAAGCAGAGCATAGAAGTTTGGAAAATTTGCAGCCTGACAATGCAATAGAAAAGAAAACCCTGTTTTCTGGAGAGAAATTCAAGCTGGCTGCATAAATTTGCATAAGTAACGAGGAGCCAAATGTTAATCACCAAGACAATGGGGAAAATGTCTCCAGGGCATGTCAGAGACCTTTAAGGCAGTCCCTCCCATCACAGATCCAGAGGCCTAGGAGAAAAAAAATGGTTTCCTGGGCCAGGCCTAGGGCCCTCCTGCTGTATACAGCCTAGGGACTTAGTGTCCTGCATTCAGCCACGGCTAAAAGGGGCCAAGGTACAGCTCAGGCCATGGCTTCAGAGGGTGCAAGCCCTGAGCCTTGGCAGCTTCCACATGGTGTTGAGCTTGTGGGTGCACGGAAGTCAAGAATTGAAGTTTGTTGAACCTCTACCTAGATTTCAGAGGATGTATGGAAACTCCTGGATGTCCAGGCAGAAGTTTGCTGCAGGGGTGGAGTCCTCATGGAGAACCTCTGCTAGGGCAGTGCACCAGGGAAATGTGAAGTCAGAGCCCCCACATAGAGTCCCCACTGGGGCACTGCCTAATGGAGTTATGAGAAGAGGGCCACCATCCTCCAGACCCCAGAATGGTAGACTGACAGCTTGCAACATGCACTTGGAAAAGCCACAGACACTCAACAGCAGCCCATGAAAGGAGCCAGGAGCAGGGCTATACCCTGCAAAGCCACAGGAATGGAGCTGCCCAGGGCTGTGGGAGCCCAACTCTTGCATCAGCATGACCTGGATGTGAGACATGGAATCAAAGGGGATCATTTTGGAACTTTAAGGTTTAATGACTGCCCTGTTGGATGTCAGACTTGCATGGGGCCTGTAACCCTTTTGTTTTGGCCAGTTTCTCACATTTAGAATGATGTGTTAACCCAATGCCTGTACCTCTGTTGTATCTAGATGAGATCCGGCACATTCAGGGTGGTGTGGCTGTAGACTCTCCATTGTATCTAGGAAGTAACTAACTTGCTTTTGATTTCACAGGCTCATAGGTGGAAGGGACTTGTCTTGGATGAGACTTTGGACTGTGGACCTTTGAATTAATGCTGAAATGAGTTAAGACTTTGGGGGACTTTTGGCATAATTGGTTGGGAAATGTGAGGACATGAGATTTGAGAGGGGCCGGGGTAGAAGGGTTTGGCTGTGTCCCCACCCAAATCTTAGCTTGAATTTTAGCTTCCATAATTCCCATGTGTCATGGGAGGGATCTAGTGGGAGGTAATTGAATCATGGTCGGGCGGGGGGGGGGGGGTCTTTCCCATGCTATTCTTGTGATAGTGAATAAGTCTCATGGGATCTGATGCTTTTATAAAGGGGAGTTCCCCTGCACACACTTGCTTGCCTGCTGCCATGTGAGATGTGACTGCAGTCGGGCACGGTGGCTCACGCCTGTAATCCCAGCACTTTGGGAAGCCAAGGCAGGTGGATCATATGAGGTCAGGAGTTTGAGACTAGCCTGGTCAATATGGTGAAACCCTGTCTCTACTAAAAATACAAAAATTAACCGTATATATAATTTTTTGTATATAAAAATACAAAAAATTAACATGGTGGTACATGCCTGTAATCCCAGCTACTCGGGAGGCTGCGGCAGGAGAATTGCTTGAACCCGGGAGGCGAAGGTTGCAGTGAGCTGAGATCGTGTCACTGCACTCCAGCCTGGGTGACAGAGTGAGACTCTGTCTCAAAGGAAAAACAAAAAAAAGATGTGACTTTGCTCCTCATTTGCCTTCCACCATTATTGTGAGGCCTCCCCAGCCATGTGGAACTGTTAGTCCATTAAACTTTTTTTTTTTTTTTTTTTATAAATTAACCAGTCTTAGTTATGTCTTTATTAGCAGCATGAGAACAGACTAATACAGAGGTTATCCTTCCCTTCACTGATTTTTATAAAATAGAGTAATACCTCTCCAAGGCTTAGAGTTTTTTTCTCTCATAAAAATTATCAGGAAGTAGCAGCACATTTTGGCCTCTGATAGAGGCATCTCATCATCTCTGACTTGTAGCAGTGAACATTTTGTGATTTTATAGCAATGATACATTAGAACTAATAAATAGAAGAAACTACTTAAAGTTGTCAGGGGTTATTTGCTTTTTATTGTCTTAAGTATGTAATCACAGATTTTCTACTTATTTTCTACCATGTTATAGCATTGGTAACTGTTTTATTAAGCTACTTGTATGTGTGTGTTTTGTTTTTGTTTTTTGTAAACAAACAGTCATTAAACAGAAAAACATAAAGTAAAAAGTCTCCTTTCCAAGAAAAAAGAAATAATCTTCTTGCACACTCAGTCCTACTTCCTCAAAATAAGACCGACCTCTTTTCAGTCAGTTTTTGTTCTGTTGCTGGATGCTTTATGAGCAATGAATATATTGGACAACTTTAGACAGCATCTGTTCTCCAATATGAAGGATGGGGAATTTTGTATTTTTAATAGTTATCTTCTCCTTCTACCTCCTGGTATCTGTTTGCTATGTTAATATTTAATGTTGTCAGTCTAGAGAATACTTTATTACATTAAACCTCTATTTCTTGAATTATCAAATGTGTACTGTCCATTGATTACCTACTATGAAAGACAAGGAAAGTGGTTTACTTTCTATTTTTAACCCCTGCATTATTTGTTATGATTTTTTAAAATATTCATTTAGGCAATTATTTATATAAGTTAAATCTTTGCATTTTCCTGAGATGAGTTCCACTTTTTATCCCTTTCTACTTTTTTTTTTTTTTTTGAGACAGATTCTCCCTTTGCCGCCTAGGCTGGTGTACAGTGGTACAATCTCGGCTCATTGCACCCTCCGCCTCCTGGGGTCAAGCGATTCTCCTGCCTCAGCCTCATGAGTAGCTGGGATTACTAGAGCCTGCCACCACACCCGGCTAGTTTTTGTATTTTTAATAGAGACAGGGTTTCATCATATTGGCCAGGCTGGTCTTGAACTCTTGACCTCAAGTGATCCACCCTCCTTGGCCTCCCAAAGTGCTGGGATTACAGGAGTGAGCCACCGCACCCAGCCCTCTTTCTACTTTTTAATCCTTTTAGAAGTTCTTACTCTCAATTAATTCTTCTTCTACATTCTTTAAATTGTTTCACTTTAGTTGAACACTATTAAGGATTAGAGCAGTCTAAGATGGGAAAACTAGTTACATTAGAGAGGATTGGAGAATCATGATTATGGCCTTCAAACAGCTGAGAAGCTATCACTATCATGTTAAAGAAGGAATAGATGCATGTTTTCTTATGCCAGGTAACATCAGTTGGTGAGAGTACTTCAAGAAGATTTTGACTCAGTGTAAGGAAAAAGAAAGTTTCTAAATGATTTAGATCTTTCAACAACAGAATGAAATAATCTCTCAGCCTTCTCTTAGAATCATTTTTATTTTTTAATTTTATGTCTTAGAGTTAAGTTCTACTGGAGAAGATTACATAACTGTTTGCATTTCCTCCCTTAAGGATTTTGAGTAAGATATTATGGAAGCATAGGGAAGGTCCACTCTTAGTCTAGGGGAACAAGGTGTCAAGAAACATTCCTAAAAAGAGATGACACTTTAAAATGTGTAAATGTTAACCTGGTAATGGGAGAAACAGAGGTGAGATTAAAGAGGAGAATGTCCACAGAAGAGACAGTATACTTAAAAGCAGATAAATGAGTTTGAATGGACCTGACTTATTTGGGGAGCTGTAAACAGATTGTTGAAACTAGAGCACTCTTAAGGACATAGATGAGCATTTGGTAAGTCAGATGGAAATTCAGTCATTATTCTGAATGTGATGAGAAGTCAGTTATGTGGAGTAATATGCTATATAAATTCTGGTACTTTTGGGAAAATGATTTGAAGTGGACAACAAGTGAAGTCAAGGAGAGCAGTTGTGAAGGTATTGCAGTAGTCTGCGCAAGAAATGATAAGGATTCATTGTAGTAAGTGTGGGAGAATGTTGCAGTTCAGAATCACAAGAGGTACATGGTTTTTTGTTTGTTTTTTTGAGTCAAGGTCTTGCTGTGTCACCCAGGCTGGAGTGCAGTGGAATGGTCATGGCTCACTGCAGCCTTGACCTCCTGGGCTCAAGTGATCCTCCCACCTTGGTTGTTGTTGATGCAGAGGATTTTCCTTTATGGAAGTCCAGATGATTACACAAAGAGGTTGCTACAAGGTGACATTAAACCTAGTTTGGAATCTATATTCCAGTAATTCAGGCTCAGGAAACCGCATTATTGGTAGGTTAAAAATGCAACAGTGCAATAATTGATAGGTTACATCTCTTGGAGAATACCAATTTTTAAGATGACAATGAAAAACATGAGAGTGCCTAATAGTCTTCTTGGCTAGTAAATTTTTTTTTTTTTTTTTCCTGTAGGCTGCTTTGTTTTCTGGACATGATTTAGGTTCCACCCTTCGGATGCACTTTGATTTGGAAGTGAACCACCTGGGGAGAGAGGCAGGCTGTGGGCTTAGATTATGAGAAAAGTAGAATGGTTCTGAGCTAGTAGTTTGTGGGGCAGCTTTCTCATTTAGCAGTGGCTTTCTAATTCTGCAGCTTCTACAGGAGCTTCCTGGCTTGCCAGCTTCCTACAATGGTGGTACCAGCTTTTGTGATTATGGCTGAGGCAGAGTGATTCTGTGGGCTAGGAGTTGTTTCTAGGAGTTCAGTTACTCTGAACCCTGTCTCTCTACTTTTTCCAATGATTTTGTGAGCATCTGATTCTTATCTTAAACCCCCTTTTTGTTTAAACTACCTGGAGTGGATTCTGATCCTGGACCATTAAATTGGTGTAAAACTGTTTTGGGCAACAAATCCTCAAGGAATCTAGAAGGGTCGCTGGTAGCCAGTTCATGGCACCTACTGTTTTTGATCTGTGGTTACCTGGGATGAAGTACCTGTTGAAGGCAAAGCTTTGCTGAACTGATGGATGATCCATTTAGGAAAGTAAAGATATGAGAGGACTGGCTGTTTTTGTTTGTTTTTTGTTTTAGACGGAGTCTCGCTCTGTCGCCCAGGCTGGAGTGCAGTGGTGCTATCTCGGCTCACTGCAACCTCCACCTCCCAGGTTAAAGCGATTATCTTGCCTTAGCCTCCTGAGTAGCTGGGACTACAGATGTGAGCCACCATGCTCGACTAATTTTTTGTATTTTTAGTGGAGATGGGGTTTCACCATGTTAGCCAGGATGGTCTGGATCTCCTGACCTCGTGATCCGCCTGCCTCAGACTCCCAGTGTTGGGATTACAGGTGTGAGCCACTGCGCCTGGCCAGTTGGCTGTTTTTAACTCCACTGTAGAGTTTAAAGCAGTGGTTCTCAACCTGGGGTGATTTTGCTCTCCAAGGCATATTTGGAAATGTCTGGTGGCATTTTTAGTTATCAGAACTAGGGGAGCAGGGTGCTACTGGTATCTAGTGAGTAGAGACCAAGAATGCTGATGCACAGGATTGTCCCCTCCCCACCACGACAACAAAGAGTTACCTGGCCCAAAATGTCAATAGTGTTTAGTTTGAGAAATTCTGGTTTAAAGTAAATTTAAACCACAGGGCTAAATTTTTAAATCTTGGCTGAAGTTATGGTTAGAGTACTAAGGAATTTGGTGATTGGCTTAAAAGAGTCTTTTATGTCTTATGACTCCAGGACTGTTATAGTCTAAGGTACGGAGTCTGATCCAACAAGTTATTAAACTGTGTTCAGTGCAGAGTGAACTCAGCTTCATCAGATTTCATAGGTGTAAGTTGGGTTATTGATTGGGAAAGAGTAAGATTCCAGGAATTGGAATCATGACATGGAACCATTTGAATGACTCCAGGTATTCTTAACCTGTGGTTTGTACTGAGCCTCCCTTGCCAGCAGAAGTAACCCCTCTTCCTTTGAGTGATCCTTAAAGATGCTGTAATGACTTCAGCTTGTTGAGTGATAGCTGTTGAGTGATAGCTCATTCCCACCATCTTCTGGCCTGTAGACCAATAGCTAGAGTCAGATCCCAGGAAGTTCAAGGGGCCAACTTTATGATGAAAGACAAGTTTTATGCATCAAAAGAATTGCAAGAGTTTTACTAGTTTATGTTAGCAAAAACCTATGCAATTGATATGAAATCAAATTCAAAGAGATGCTGGACTAGGAAAGGAGGAATCTAATTTTAGTTTGGGCTGAATCTATTAATGTAGATTCATCTGTGACAGATTTTAGATTTGGTTCTTGCTCAAGCAGCTAGGACTGGTTCTAATTGTCTGCTTGTTTGTTTGACTGAAATGTGGATTCGGTAGTGACCTCCATTGAGTAAAGTTGAGATGGCAAACTTGGGGAGTTAGGAATGTTGAGGTGGATTTATTTTGTGCAGCTGGCTTCCTTACTCTGTAAGTACATCCCCCAAGATAGGTGTTCTCTACTACCTTTAAGAAAATACAACAGTGAGAGAAACGCTGGCATCCTTAAAAAGTACTCTAGTGTCTGTCTTCTCTGGCCTTGGCATGAATGTAAGAGATACTGCTACAAAATGAGCTTTCTGAATATAGTGGAATCCTGGAATGGCAGAGGCAAGTAACAGAACTTTTTTTTTTTTTTTTTTTTTTGAGACAAAGTCTCACTCTGTTGCCAAGCTGAAGTGCAGTGATGGGATCTCAGCTCACTGCAACCTCCGCCTCCCAGGTTCAAGCGATTCTCCTGCTTCAGTATCCCGAATAGCTGGGACTACAGGCACATGCCACCACGGCCAGCTAATTTTTGTATTTTTAGTAGAGATGGGGTTTCACCATATTGGCCAGGATGATCTCGATCTGTTGACCTT
Source organism: Rhinopithecus roxellana (assembly GCF_007565055.1). Classification (NCBI taxonomy): domain Eukaryota; kingdom Metazoa; phylum Chordata; class Mammalia; order Primates; family Cercopithecidae; genus Rhinopithecus; species Rhinopithecus roxellana. The sequence goes on along the minus strand of NC_044563.1, from coordinate 90,021,085 downwards.
GTGACCTTGTGATCTGCCTGCCTTGGCATCCCAAAGTGCTGGGATTACAGGCGTGAGCCAGCGTGCCCGACCGCAAGTAACAGAATGTAACCATCAGACACAAGAGAGGCTTGCTTAATATAGTATGCAAATTGATTAAGGGGTTCCTAGGACTGACGTGGAAGGGTAGCTCACTAAGGTCTTGATCTAGATACTGGAACTAAGCAAATGAAAACAGAACACTTTAGGTCTAATGAATGTAGGATTGATTTTAGGTCTCCATAATGTCTAATACCTATAGCTTTATTACTTTACAGATCTAGAACTCCTTGAAGAAAAAAGAGGCAGCATACCTTCCTTTATGGAAGGACCTTGTGGTAATATCATGGGTAAGCACAATTAATTTTCTTCATAGCCTTCCCTAAAGAAAGGGGTCTTACTGCACTCCAGTCCGGGCGACAGAGCGAGACTCCGCCTCAAAAAAAAAAAAAAAAAAAAAAAAAAAGAAAGGGGTCTTTTGTTATTTGCAAGCATAACTGTTCATCAGAAGGCAAATACACAAACCTTTCAGGAGTTATTGGAACCTGAGCTAATGATAATTCCCAGTGACTGAGGATACCATTGTGCTCCATGAGGCAGATAGGAGCTTATGGAAATCAAGCATGGAATGGAGCTTTGACTTGAAGCTCCATTATTTCACAATCCATGAATTCGTACTGTGGTTATATCTTGTTTCTTACTGCATGTTTGGAATAAATATGCTCAACAAATGGAAGAATCCCCAAATTAGTTCCCATATCCATGAGTTAATGGACTTTATGGTAGGAAGAGCCAAGTGTAACCCCCCGAAGTTCTTTTTACCAAAGCAGTCTTACATCCTGAATCTCAGAGATTAGTGCCATATTAAAGACTTGAAAGGTTCAGCCTGCTGACTTGTGTTTTACCTATGCAGAAGATAGATACCTTTTGGAGAATGATGATGTATTATCATAAGCTTCTTCTACCCCTCTACTTGTATCTTTGGTTCCACATGTGGTCTCTTTTCTAGAAACAGAACCCGGCACTTGGTAGTTAACTATTGATCTATCAACTGCCTTACTGAATCTAATTAACAGAGAACATCAGAAATACCCAGCAATGCAGTACACTGTCATCATATTGCCTCCATGGTTAGGTCAGCATTTTGGCTCTGTAGGGATTTTGTTCATCTCACTATCCCACAGTACATCATCCTGGTCCCCTATAGTGATGACATCATGCTGATTGATAGGACATTATGATAGTGAACTAGTAGGCGGCTTAGATCCTTTGTAAAGATGCTAAAGACACAGCTGATGATGGGACATGAAGTCCATAAAAAATTGGAGGACTTGACACCTTAGTGAAGTTTCTGAGGTAACAGTATTTTGGGATATATTGGGATGTCCTTTCTGAAGTGGAAGATAAACTACTGCATCTTATATTCATTGCTACCAAAAAGAAGTACAGCAACTGGTGGGTCTCTCTGGGTTTGAAGTCAGGATATACTAAATTTTAAGTGTACTGTTCCAACCTCTTGACTCAACAATCCATAAAGACTGCCATCTGGTTGCTATGTGGAATTTGTGGCAGGCTCTGACAGGAGGAGAATCACAGTGAAGGCTCCTTCATTTTAGAGCTAACTGTATCTTCTCTGAAAAAGCTACTGGCTTTGTTGTTATATGTGATAGAGAACAAATTTCTAAATACTGGATACCAGTGACATGAGCATGCATAGCAGTATTACATCATCAAATAGAAGCCATATACCTGGGATTGGGCAAAATGGAAGTACTGAAAACACATGTACATTGAGCAAGCAAGAGGCTCTTTTTTTAAAATTTGTTTATTTATTTATTTTTTAGAGTCAGAGTCTTGCTCTTGTCACCCAGGCTGGAGGGCAGTAGTGCAATCTCAGCTCACTGCAACCTCCGCCTGCTAGGTTCAAACGATTCTCCTGACTTAGCCTCCCAAGTAGCTGGGATTACAGGCACATGCCACCACATCCGGTTAATTTTTTACTTTTAACAGAGACGGGGTTTCACCATGTTGGCCAGGCTGGTCTCGAACTCCTGATCTCAGGTGATCCACCTCCCTTGGCCTCCCAAAGTGCTGAGATTACAGGTGTGAGCTACCGCGCCTGGCCACAAGAGGCTCTTTCTATACTGTGGTTCCTTTCACAACCCCACACCCATGGTTTTATTCCTGGGCAGTCTGCTGTGTTCTTGGTTAACAGATGGTTCTACATGATGTGTTGGCACCTATCAGACTAAGAGCAGACTCCGGTAGAAATGGCCAGTTGCCTCCTAATACTATTTTTTCTCCTTTAGAAATAAAACTCTTGTTTTTTAGCAGGACAATTGTCTAAGAGACTAAGAGACTCCCTTGCTGTTGGGTGTAGTCATGTGACAAGGCTTTGGCAAGTGATATGTAAGTGAAATTGTTCTTCCAGAAATTCTCCTTAAAATATTCTATACCTTCCTCCTTTTTCTCTTCCTTCTCCTTCTTCTCTCCCTCCTCCTTTCTTCTTCTTCTCCTCTTCTTCTTTCTTTTCTTCTTTTTTTCTTTGTGCAGGGGAGCATAGGGTCTTGCTCTGTTGCCTAGGCTGGAGTGCAGTGGAGCAATCTTGGCTCATTACAGCCTTGACCTTGTAGGCTCAAGCAATTCTGCCACCTCAGCCTCCTGAGTAGCTGGGACCACAGGTGTGCGCCACCACACCCAGCTAATTTTTGTAGAGATGGGGTTTTGCCATGTTGCCCAGGCTGGACTGGAACTCCTGGGCTCAAGTGATCCTCCTGCCTCAGCCTCCCAAAGTGTTTGGGATTACAGGCATGAGCCACTGTGCCCAGCTTCCTTCCTTCCTTCTTGATTTCTACTTGAAACATGGATGTGATGTTTGGAGCTCCAGCAGACATATTAAACCATGAGAACAAGGGTCTAAACCTGTAGATGGTGGAGTGATGAACCTGAAGAAGCTGGATCTTTGAGACCATAGATCTGACATTAATCCTGAATGTTGTCTTTGAGACATCTTTTATATGAAAGGAAATAAACTTTTATCTTGTTTAAGCTATTAATGTTTTAGATTTTCTGCCATATACAGAGGAACATAATCCTAATGGAGACACTGAATGCTTAGATGGATAACGTGCCATTCTCTGAGATACAGAATGGAGGGAGAGAAGATACAGATTTTGTAGAAATAATAGAAAAATCCCAATTTGGTCATGATTCATTTGCTGTGTTTATAGAAATGCTTAATAGGGGGTACAAACAGCATTGGGAGCTTGAGAAATACTCTGTTTTATGTGTTAGGAGAAGGAAATGATTGTCTTCAGGAGATTGAAATGTTAAGGAAAACAGCTGGTAGTAAAGTATGTTATAACCAGCCTCATAACTTGTTTGGACAGATAAACTGTAATTCTTTTTGCAGGATAGGAAGTTTGCATTTGAGAAGAGTTGAGTAGAAAACACACGACTTTGATTATCTGTGCTGTAGATGCTCCAAGGTGAACTTTGAGTTGCAGATAGGAAGTTAGAGATGAGAAAAAAACAAATTTGTGGAGAGGAGAGCATTGTACGCAGGGACATGTTTAAACTGTATTTGGGAAGAAGAAATTTGTCACCTGTATTTCTGTAACGAGAAAGGCCTAATTGATTTTGAAGGCACAGTTTGCTGGAGAACTAAGGATTTTTGTATCTTCTCCTTTATTGACTTAGGGTTAGGGAATACGTTGATAGGGACACATTGAATGAGTTTTAATGAGAAATTTATGTGTATCATGTCTAGTTGCATTATGCAACAGATACGAATTTCTCGTTTAAGGAAGATTAACGATTGCTGTTTTTCAATCGATAACTTTCCTCCCTAGTTTAAAAAGGTATTTAAAAAATCTATGCTAAAACTAAGCACTTGCTATGTACCAGTCTTATCTTCAATTGGAGGAAAATGTAAATATAACTTAAACATAGTGAAAGTGATAGTTAAGTCATAGTAGAGAATTGTGTTTTAAATTTTCAGTTGTCTTTTTATTCTGAAAGGATCAATGTTTTATAGATACTACCAATATATTAATGTTTTTAAAGCTGGTTCCAAGAAATTTGTCTGAAATTTTAATGTGGCAGTGTTTTCTCTGCCGAATTGTCAAGGGAGGCTAAATATTCTGTGGTACAATGGTAATACATTTTTATAATACATTGATAGGCATAGATAATACTGCAGAAATTGCTAAAAAACAGCTTCTTTTTTTTCTCCCTTCTGTCCCTCCACCTGTTCTTTCCTGCCCCATGTCTTTGCCACCTCCTTCACCCCCTTCTTTGTTGTAAACTTATTTTCTCAGAATTATATAATAAGCATGTCTTCGTAAATTTTTAGTTTGGTTCATGATAACTGTAACTAGTTCAGAAAGAGGTTTCTCATTCTACATCATACAAAATAAAAGTGTTTATGAGGTAGCCGGGAGTTCTTTGCCAGTAGACGAGTTATTGAGGCTTAGTTTAAATTGGCATAATTTAAACTGGTGTAGTTTTCTTAAGGTAATCTATCTTGGAGGAGATTTTGGTCTGCTTTTCAGATCAGCAATATTAGTGTTATGCCATCTAGTGGCAGATGTATGTATTTCACATTTTTTGTTGGTTTACCATGCCTAGAAGTTTAGAGCCAGGAGGGACCTAAGATCACTTTACAGGTGGGAGACCAAGGCTCAGAGAAGTTAGAGGATTTGCTTAAGGTCACCACTTAGTGACAGAGCTAAGATAAGCCTCAGGTCTCCTGATTACCAATGTAGTATTCTTTTAGAAACATGGGAGTGTTTTTCTTGAGGACTTTCTTAGATTAGTTTGAGGATATCAACCATGGGAAGGTATTTATATTTTAGGTTATTTTTGTTTATTCATAATTACTGTTGATAGCTTTAATGTAGTGGTGTTTTAATAGGCCCTTGTACTCAGAAGATAAGGGAAATGGACATCATATTTACCTTTGATAAGACACAGTAGTTTTCTTTAAGTGGTTAAATAACTGCTTGTGAGAGAGGGTTGAGCTTGTTTTCCATTTGTTACAGTGAGAACAAATATTAATTATTGTGTCTTTGGGCTTGCCCTTGTATGATGTATTTTTTTCTCATAGAAAAGGAAATACTAGGAGAGAGGGCCCTAGGACTCAACTTCTCTGTTAGGGTCATACTCAGATTAAGTTTTGTGTTGAAAAAGGAGTCAATTCTGACAGTGCCTTCTGGTCCCTCCTCACCCTATCCTGGCAACTAAAGGTTGCAGATCAGGCAAGCAGTAAGCTTCAAGGACAGAGAAGTTTTAAGCAATCTTAAAGACTGTTGGAATAAGGGTGAAGAATATTGCCCTGGGAAGAGGTTTAGAGCCCACTGACATCAGGACACCAGCTATTGGACTGGAGAAGTGTTTGAGTAGTAGACTGAGGATGACTTGGATTTGCATTTTTGTTTTGCCTCTGATGCTCCAGTGTTGCTTCTTTTATAATTTCTTTTCTGTTTAAACAGCTTCCTTCAGCCAATCTTCATTTGAATTGGTGTTTTCCTGTAGGTAAAATGTTTCTCTCTGGCTTCTTTCAAGACTTCTTTGTTTTTAATTTTCAGATGTTTCATTATAATGTATCTTAATGTAGATTTCTTTGAGTTTAGCCAGTATGAGATTCACTCAACTTTTTGAATATGTTTGGTGCTTCACCAAATTTGGGAGTGTTTTAGCCATTATTTCTTGGAATATTCTTTTAGTTTCCCTCTTCCTCTTCTCTTTTCTGGGACTCCAGTGATATGAATAGTGGATCTTTTGTTATGGTCTATGGATCTCCCATGGGTCCCCAATGTTCTTTTCTTTATATTTTAATTTATTTTCTCTCTGTTGTTCAGATTGGGTAAATTCTACTGATTTCACCTCAAGTTCACTGATTCTATGCTATATGCCATTTTCACTCTACTATTGAAACCATCCTGTGAGATTTTAATTTTGGATATTTTATTTTTTAGTTTTATAATTTCTGTTTGATTTATAACATATTTCTGTGCTGATATTTCTATTTTTCATTTGTTTCAAGATAATTTATGATTTGATGTATTTTTAAGGTAGCTGCTTTAAAATCTTTACAGATAATTCTGACATCTGATTCATGTCTGTGTTGGCATCAGTTAATTGTCTTTTTGTCATTCAAGTTGTGATCTTTTCTGGTTCTTGGTGTGATGGGTGCTTTTTTACTATATCCTGGACATTTTGGCTGTTATGTTAGTTTTTGTGTTTAGAGTTAGTGTGTAGACCATAGTCTAATTTTGTAGGCTGTTGTTCCAGTAGCAGTTTAATTTTCAGAGCCTTTCCAGTGTTATTTTTATTTTCTTGGTTATTTGGTTTTGCTTGTTTATTTAATGCTGGGGCCATTAAATAAAGCCCTTTCTGTCACCTCAGGCAGCACTAGAGCTCCCACTGGTGCTGCCTGAGGTGGCCGAAAGCATTCCACAGGCTGAGCTGTGTGATGTCTCTTGGTGGGGGAGGGTACTCTCAGGCTACAGGGACAAAGAGGTTTTGCTGGACCAGGCTACTTTTTGTGGCACGATGTTCACTATTGGTGCCATTTCACTGCCCTCATGTCACTGGGGAGTACATGAGAGATTCTGACTCATGAGGACAAAGAGGCTCCCTGGGCCAGACTGCTTGTTATGGTCGAGTCCCTCTTACTGGTGTCCTCTGACTACCCCAGTGTTTCTGGATTGGGGAGGGAATTCTTAACCCCATAGAAACAAAATGTCTGCCGAGGTCACTTGATACAGCAAGATACCTCTTGCTGGTGCTGGCTGGACACCTCAATATCTCTTGGTTGTGTAGGAGAGCCTCAGGCCTGTGGGGACAAAGGCTTCCCAGGCCAGCCTGCTTATTGTGATGGGGTCTCTCTTGCTGGTGATGCTTACTCACCAGTATCTCTCTTTGGGGGAAGGGAGTCAGGGCCAGGAGTGAAGGAAAGTGCTTTCCCTGACTGCTTATTATCATTGTGGTTGTCTAGCCCCTGCTCATGGTTCTGGGCTTTCCCTGTGTGGTTAGTGGAACTTCTATTTGATCTGGGAGATGAGAGAGCCTACCTTGGCTGCCTTCTGTTGTTAGCTTGGGGACTGGGACATGCTAGGCCTGGGTTGGCTTCTTCTGTTTGGTAGAGATATGTAAGATGTCCTGCCATTGTGTTGTTCCTCCAATCCTAGCATTACAAAACAGTTTACTTTCCTCTTACCACCTTTCAGAGTTCTCCTTTGGTTGCCTCATGTGTTATTTGTAGGCTTATACTTAGTGGGGAAGAGCAAGAAGAAAGGAGTCTATACCATTGTGTCTGATCAGAGATTCATTAAAGAAAATCCTTTATTGAGATATAATTTACATATCATAAAATTCATCCTTTTAAAATGTAAAATGCAGTGGTTTTAGTATATTCAAAGAGTTGTGCGGCCATTACCACTATTTATTTATTTGTTTATTTATTTTAAACTTTATTTTAAGTTCTGGGATACATGTGCAGGATGCGCAGGTTTGTTACATAGGTAAACATGTGCCATGGTGATTTGCTGCACCTGTCATCCTGTCACCTACATATTAAACCCCACATGCATTAGCTATTTATCCTAATACTCTCCCTCCCCGCTCCCACCTCCCCGCAACAGGCCCCAGTGTGTGTTGTTCCCCTCCCTATGTCCATGTGTTCTCATTGTTCAGCTTCCACATGCAAGTGGGAACGTGTGACATCACCACTATTTACTTAAAATATTTCATCACCCCAAAGAAACCCTATATTCATTAGCAGTCACTCATTTTACCCCCTTAAGCCCTTGTTAGCCATGAATTTACTTTCTGTCTCTTTGAATTTGACTTTTCTGGGCATTTCCTATAAATGGACTCATACAATATATAGCCTTTTGTGTTTGGTTTCTTTCAATTAGCATACGGTTTTCAAGGATTATCCATGATATGTCGCATGTATCAGTACTTCATTCCTTTTTTTTCTTTTCTTTTTTTTTTTGAGATGGAGTCTTGCTCTGTCGCCCAGGCTGGAGTGTAGTAGTATGATCGTGGCTCACTGCAACCTCCGCCTCCTGGGTTCATGCGATTCTCCTGCCTCAGCTTCCTGAGTAGCTGGGACTACAGGCACATGCCACCACACTCAGCTAATTTTTGTGTTTTTAGTAGAGACAGGGTTTTAACATGTTGGCCACGATGGTCTCAATCTCTTGACCTCGTGATCCGCCTGCCTCGGCCTCCCAAAGTGTTGGGATTACAGGCATGAGCCACTGCAGCCAACTTTCATTCCTTTTTGTGTTCGAACAATATTCGATTATATAGCTATACTCAACTTTTTTTTTGAAGGATATTTTCTCTGGGTGTAAAATGTTGGGTTGATTTTTTTTTTCCTTTCAGTATTTTAAAGATGTGGCTCCACTGTATTCTAGCTTGTACTGTTTATAATGAGAAGTCTGCTCTCCTTCTTATATTTGTTACTCTGCACAATGTATTGTTGTTCTCCAACTGTTTTTAGATATTTATCTGCATATCTAAGTAATTTATTTTGATATGCCTTTGTGAGTTCTGTGTGTTCTTCATGTTTGGGATTTGATGAGCTTCTATGATCAGTGTGTTTATAGTTTTCATCAAATTTGGAAAAGTCAAATTTCATTAAATTTGGCCATTACTACTTCAGATATATCTCCATCCCCTCCATTCCATTCTGGGACTCCTGACTCCTGTTACATGCATATTAGGCCACTAGAAATTGTTCCACAGCTCTGTTTTTGTTTTTTTGTCTTTTTCCCCATCTGTTTCTCTGTTTCATTTTGGAAGTTTCTATCACTATAACTTCATTAACCCTTTTTTCCTTGTAGTGTCTAATTCATTAGCTATATCCAATATATTTTTTACATTTATATTCCTGAAAATATGCAACATAATGGTAATTTAGAATATCTTTATCTACTAATTAATACCTGCATCATTTTGGAGTCTATTTCAGTTGATTGATTTTTTTCCCTCTTTGTGGCCCATACTTTTCTGCTTCTTTTCATGTCTAGTGATTTTTGTTTGCATGTTAAAGTTGTGAATTTTACTTTCTTGATTGCTGGCTATTTCTGTGTTCCTGTAAATATTCTTGAACTTCATTCTGAGATGTAATTAAGTCACCTGGAAATAGTTTGATCTTTTTGAGGCTCGTTTTCCAGCTTTGTTAGATAGGTATACAGCAGCATTTTATCTAGGGTTAATTTTTCACACTGAGGCAATACCCTCTGGGTTCTCTGCCTGATGCCTGGTGAATTATGCAAGTTTTTTTCCTTTGGCTGTTGGGAACAAAAACAGTCCCTGGCCTTGTGTAATTTCTAGGGATTGTCCTTTCTGTTCCTTTCATGTGCTTCATTCAGCCTTCTGCAGGTCTCTGAACTTCTTTCTCCCTGTTAATCTCTCTTCTCTTTGATACTCTGTGAACTCTAACTTCTTTGAGTTCCCTGGATTCCCAACTCAATTGCTTCAGTTTCACCAGGACTTCTCCTGGATTTTCCTTGATTGGACTGCAGTCTAGAAATTGCACCCCTTTCCCACCCCCCACCCCAGCTAAGCATCTAGATCCTGCATGGAAGCTCTTACCAAGAAGTAAGCTGGGGCCTTTATAGGGCTCATATAATTTGTTTTCTTTCTCTCTGGGTTCATTGTCCTCTATTGCCTGATGTCAGGTGTCTGAAAACCATTGTTTTGTAGATTTTGGTTTTTTAGTTGTTGTAGGTTGGAGGGTAAATTCAGACCTTGTTACTTTACCTTGGATGAAGTAGAAGTGCCTAAGGTAATGATTTTGGACAATTTTTTTTTTTTTTTTTTTTGGAAACGGAGTCTCACTCTGTCGCCCAGGCTGGAGTGCAGTGGCACGATTGCGGCTCACTGCAAGCTCCACCTCCTGGGTTCACGCCATTCTCCTGCCTCAGCCTCCGGAGTAGCTGGGACTACAGGCACCCGCCACCACACCCAGCTAATTCTTTTTTTTTTTTTTTTTTGTATTTTTAGTAGAGACTGGATTTCACTGTGTTAGCCAGGATGGTCTCAATCTCCTGACCTCGTGATCTGCCCTCCTCGGCCTCCCAAAGTGCTGGGATTACAGGCATGAGCCCCTGCGTCTGGCCAATTTTGGACTATTTTATTATGTAGCTAGTGGAAGAATTACTGAATTATTTTGGTCAGAGAAGTTAGTGTGAAGAAATTCGGTTTGGCAGAGCTTATTTCTAGACTGCCAGAAACTTGAGCATGACTATGAGTGAAGTGAAATAGGAAGCAGGGAGATGATGAGGCTGCTGCTGTTATTCAGGTGAAGATAATGAGAGTTTGAACTACTAGAATGACTGAATGATGCTGGGGGTGGGAAGACATTCCATGCATATTTGGAGAAGGGACTTGATAAGAATTTCTTTTCTTAAATGTTGATGTACAACCATATAGTTTTCGCAGCATTCCAGACTGCGAACCATTCTTTCTTCATTGCTGTTAAAGAAGATATTTTATTTAATTTAGTAAAATGACACAGTCTGAAGGATTGCATCAGAATGCTAGATCATATGTTTAGTTTTAATTTCAGTTTGTATTCATGTCTCAGTTTTTCTTAATCTTGACATTCTCTAAATTGCTAGATTTATACATTCTCAATGAATTGTGAGTTTATAAGGATTAAAACTGTAGCGGCTGTTTATTATTTTTAGTGACATACCTTGTTCATTATGTATTCTCGTCAACTTAAAAATGCATTTTTTTTTTTTTTGAGACGAAGTCTCGTTCTGTCACCCAGTGATTGTATTTTTAGTAGAGACGGGGTTTCACTTTGTTGGCCAGGCTGGTCTCGAGCTCTTGACCTCAAGTGATCCGCCTGCCTTGACCTCCCAAAGTGTTGGGATTGCAGGTGTGAGTCAGTAAAAATGCATTCTTTTTCATTTCTGTAAAAGCCTGTGAGCTCTTTGCTAAGTGTAAGTCTGGGAAAAATAGCTTGTGTGTTCCAAATAAACCTTTTGAATAATAGGAGATTGTACTGGACAATCAGAAACTCACATTACATTCCTACCTAAATTTTTAAATAACCACAAAAAAGGCTTATGTCAGTTGAAATAAACAGACTTCTCTCATTAAATGCTAAATGGATCAAATATGAAAGCCTTTTGTAGAATGATTTCCTGCATGCTTTCTTTTCAGTGAATGAACAGCTTTTATTTTCCTTATCTTTTGAAAGTTGGTCTATACTGGCACAATTAGATCTGTTTATTTTGGTGAACTTTGATTTTCTGGCTGTCTTGGCATTATAACACAGGTCTTCTAGAGAACATGAAAATAATATTTTAAAAAAATATCATTTGCTCAAAAGCAGATTTTCCAAATCACAAATGGGAAACTTGGGACTTGCAAGTTGAATATGGCTTTCATCTTAGTTCTGTCTTTGAACAAATTTCTTTAGATCAGCTTCTATTGTATTAAAATGAGTAAATCAATACATATACCCAAAAGTCTGATTTTCTGGTGTTGTGCTTTTGCTTTTGCTTTATCCATTTCTTCTGAGATGATATTCTTAATGAAGGAGAGGGAAGAACAGGTGCCAGGTTACAATGCTGAAGTTCCAAGCAGATTGTTCTAGGATAGAGTGGAATAGAAGCACTGGTGCCAATGTCAGTAATGTGTGTATATAGCATGTTTTGACTAAGACTTTTATCCTGAGGAAATTTTGATTATTATTGGGAAATTATAATTGGACTTAGGCCAATATTGATGAATTCTTTGGGGAAATATTTTCTGGAGGAACTCCTTAAGCAATATTTTAATATAGCATAATTAATTTCCATTTTCTCCATTTTTGTTTTTATTCTACTGCAATTGTTTTTATTGAGAGTTTGTCAATATATATCAGACTGTTAATTTAAAATGGTTGCATTTTGTAGTACGTATCTGTAACTAAAAAAGAGTAAGTTAATTAAATAAAAAATGGATATAAATACACTGGGTAACTGTCATAGGATCCAAAAAATGCATGTATTGAGCTGACTAAAGAAGTTTAACAGGGATAAAACTTGAGTCTGAAAAATCTTTTGTACAGGTACACAACAGCATTAAATATGTTTTAAAAGGGATTTACATGTTTCATTCAAAAGTAACTCCAGTAAATCAAGAGTCCTGTGGCCACCAGGAGACCCTATGTAACACCATTCTTCATTGTTAATAACATAGTGGTCTAGAACAGTAATAGTTTTCTTCTCTACACTGTATTATTCAGACCAGCTCAGTAATCTCAACTATTATGTTCCGGTTGGAGTGCTATTCTGAGAAGCATGCACGTGCTCATACTGGTATATATTTTACATGCACATTAACTTAAATTCTTCCCCACAAGAGCTCTAAGAGTTAGGTAATAGTATCTTCATTTTTTGTATGGGGAAAAACGAAGCACAGAGAAGTAATGTAATTTTCTCAGGGTAAAGAAAAGGTGAAACTGGACTATAGTATAGGTAATGTGGATCCTGAGTCCATGTCCTTAACCCTGTTTCATATGTATATAAAACCTCACATGATAGGTCACAATCAAAACGCAGATAAATGTTAATTTCTCAGTTTTGACAACTCCTGGGCTCAAGCAGTCTTCCTGCCTCAGACTCCCAAATTGCTGGGATTACAATAGCATGCCTCTGTGCCTAACATCCTGCTTTTAATTCCTTTGGAAATATACCCAGAAGTGGGATTGTCGGAATGTATGATAGTTCTATTTTTAATTTTTTGAGAAGCCTTCATATTCCATACCTCCATATTCCATATTTTCCATAGTAGGCCCACCATTTGACATTCCTACCAACAGTGCACAAGGGTTTCAATTGAGTCTCGAGTAGCTGGGACTACAGGTTTGTACCACCATTTGCAGCTAATTTTTGTAGAGATGGGGTCTCAATATGTTGCCCAGGCTGGTCTCAAACTTCTTGCCTCCTCACTCCTGGGCCTCCTAAATCCCTGGGATTACAGATGTGAGCCAGTGCACCTTGCTTTACTTTTTGCTTAAAATTTTCTGACTAAAACTCCTTTTTATAGTCAGATATACTTTGTTTTATTCTTTGCTTATTATTTATTATTATTTGTTTATTTTGCCTTAACAGATATTGTGGGTGGGTTTTTTTTTTTAAAAAACAAATTGAAGATTTGTGGCAACCCAATGTTGAACAAGTCTGTCAGCTCCATTTTGCCAACAGCTTGGGCTCACTTTGTGTCTCTGTGTCGCATTTTGGTAATTCTCGCCAGTTTTCAAGCTTTTCCATTATATGTATTTTGGTGATACGTGATCAGTGATCTTTGATATTAGTGTTTTGTTTTGGCATGTCACGAACTACCATGAAAGTGGCAAATTTAATCCATAAATGAATTATGTATTCTGACTGTACCACTGACCAGCCATTTCATCATCTCTCTTCCTCTCCTCAGGCCTCTCTATTCCCTGAGGCACGCTAGTATTGAAATTAGGTTAGTTGATGACTTTACAATGGCCTTGAAGTGGTCAAGTGAAAGGAAGAGTTGCATGTCTCTCACTTCAAATCAAAATCTAGAAATGATTACATTTAGTGAGGAAGACGTGTCAAAAGCCAAGATAAGCCAAAAGCTAGGCCTCTTGTACCAAACAGCCAAGTTGTGAATGCAAATGATAAGAAAATGAGACAGCATTATTACTGATATGGAGTCTGAGTGGCTTGGATAGATGAAATTAGCCACACCATTTTCTTAAGACAAAGCTTAATCCTGAGCACAAGGCCCTAACTCTCTTCAATTCTGTGTAGGCTGAGAAAGTTGAGAAAGCTGCAAAAGAAGTTTGAAGCTGGAGGTTGGTTCATGAGGTTTAAGGAAAGAAGCTGTCTCTATAATGTGAAAGTGCAAGGTGAAGCAGCAAGTGCTTATGTAGAAGCTGCTGAAGTTATGCAGAAGATCTAGCTAAGATGATGAGGGCAGCCACACTACAACCACAATGTAGACGAAACAGGCTCTATTGGAAGAAGATGCCATCTAGGATTTTCATAGCTGGAAAGCAGAAGTAAATGCTTGACTTCAAAGCTTCAAAGAACAGGCTTACTGTCTTTTTAGCAGCTAATGCTGCTGGTGACTTCAAATTAAAACTATTTCTCATTTACCATTCTGAAAATTCCAGTGCCTTTAAGAATTATGCTACATCTACTATCTGCTCTCTAAATGGAACAACAATGCCTGGATGACAGCACATCTATTTATACCATGGTTTATTGAATATTTTAAGCACACTGTTGAGACCTACTGCTCATAAAAATATTCCTCTCAAAATATTACTGCTCATTGACAGTGCACCTGGTAACATAAGAGCTCTGATGGACGTGTATAGGGAGATTAATGTTGTTTTCATGCCTGCTAACACAGCATCTATTCTGCAGCCCATGGATCAAGAGTCATTTTGACTTTCAAGTTTTACTATTTAAGAAATACATTTCATAAGCCTGTAGCTGCCATAGATAGTGATTCCTCTGATTGAATCTGGGCAAATTAAACTGAAAGCCTTGTGGAAAGGATTCACCATTCTAGATGCCATTATAACATTCATAATTCATGGGAGAAGGTAAAAATATGAACCTATTAACCAGGAGCTTAGAAGAAGTTGATTCCAACCCTTATGGATGACCTTGAGGGATTCAAGACTTTAGTGGGGAAGGGAACTGTAGATGTGGTAGAAATAGGAAAATAACTAGCATTAGAAGTAGAGCCTGAAGATGTGACTGAATTGCTACAATCTCACGATAAAACCTTTAATAGATGAAGATTTACTTCTTATGGATAAGCAAAGAAAGTGGTTTATTGAAATGGAATCTACTTTTGGAGAAGATGCTGTGAATTTTGTTGAAATGACAAAGGATTTAGGATATTACATCAATTTAGTTGATAAAGCAGCAGCAGGGTTTGAGAGGAATGATTTCAATTTTTGAGAGAAGTTGTGCTGTAGGTGAAATGCCATCAAACAGCATTGCATGCTATGGATAAATTTTTTGTGAAGGACAGTGTCAATCGATATGGCACACTTCACTGTTGTCTTATTTTCAGTGATTCCCGCAGCCACCACCCTGATCAGTTAGCAGCCATCAACATCAAAGCAAGACATTCTACCAGCAAAAAGATTACAACTGGCTAAAGCCTCAGATGATTGTTAGCAGTTTTTAGCAATAAAGCATTTTTAAATTAAAGCATGTACATATTTTAGACATAATGCTGTTGCACACTTAATAGACTATAGTGTAAACATAACTTATATGCACTGAGAAACCAAAAGATTTGTGTGACTCACATTATTGCAATATTCACTTTATTGCTGTGGACTGGAACCAAACCCACAGTATCTCCCAAGTATGACTGTAATTGTTTCCAGATCCTCTACTACTTTGAAAGAACTCTATCAAAGTGCCTCTTAGAGTAGTTTAGGTTCTTTTTTAGTTCTCATTTAGGTTCTTTTCTTATGAGGAATACACACCAATTCTAGCTTCATGTAAAAGGAAGAAGTATTGTCAGAATGCCTCAGACATTTGCTGACAGATGCTACAGTGCTGCCACAGTTTACTAGAGGTAGAATCTGGAAAAGAGTATTTTTTCAGGAAAAGTGAGATGAGGATAAAGATTTGTAAATAAAGACGTTTATTGTAGTATTATTTATAATAGTGAGAAACTAGTGTATGTTCAACAACATCAAAGGCCCTTTGTAAAATATTAGGTAATAAGCCAGTATATAAAGTTAGGTTTAGTGTGGTATTCATTCTGTAGGAAAAAAATATGTATTTATGCAAGAAAACCTAGGAATAAATGGATGGTCCAAAATGTTGATAATAATTGTCTCCAAGTGTGGGATTATGGGTGATTTCTTCTTTATATTTTTATGTATTTAAAATTCTTTCTGCACTTAACATTACTTTTATAATTAGTAAGAGTTAATGTGATTGGGCTGGGTGCGGTGGCTTACACTATAATCCTAGCACTTTGGGATTCTGAGGTGGGTAGATTGCTTGAGTCCAGAAGTTCAAGACCAACTTGGGCAATGTGGCGAAACCCTATCTCTACAAAAAAATATGAAAATTAGCTGGTTGAGGTGGTCTGCACCTATAGTCCCAGCTACTTGGAGGCTGAGGTAGGAGGATCGCTTGGGTCTGGGAGGTCAAGGCTGCAGTGAGTCATGATTTTGCCACTGTACTCCAGTCTGGGCAACAGAGTGAGACCCTGTCCAAAAAAAAATTAATATGATAAATATTTCTTGAACCTAAAATACATTAGGTATGGTTTTCAGAGCTGAATAAACAATATAGGGACATGGTTAAACATGATACAATAAGTACATTAATTTATCTCTTTAAAAAGAAGGGAGGAATAAACTTAATAATTTCAGTCAGTATCAATGAATTTATTAAAGTAAACATTTTACTCAGTATAGACTATCTGCCAGGAATTCAGTATGCCAGGTGCTTGGGGAAACAAGTTGGTTACTGAAAGAAAGCAAGCTTGCTGTCATTTCTTCCAGAAAGTTTTGTATGGTCTTTCTATCATTGATTGAGCTTACCATAACATAACTGAAATTATTGGTTCATTTGTTTGTTTCCCTAAATTGATTATGAGTCCCTTTAGGATAGGGACTATGTCTTTTTCATTTGTGTACCTCCAGCACCTAGCAATTTGTTTCATTAACTCTGCTTGGGATGTCGTAAGTGATGATGCTTGAGGTTTTTTGAAGAATGAGTGCCTATGATAAAAAGTTGGTTTAGTCTTAACAAAATCCTTCATTCCCCTATGACAAGAGACAGATAAGTTACTGTACTATAGCAATTATTAATTTTAATTGAGAATATTTTTATTTTGTCTTTTTCAAATGGATTTTGGTTAGACCTCATTTCAGAATACAGTTCTGAGTTGGTCAGTAAAGTGAATGTCACTTTCCATTTACATTTTAAACATAGAAATTTGGCCGTAAATTGGTTGCAGTTTAGTTGAGGGGCAAGGGAGAAGCTGCATTCATAGAGATGAGGTTGAGAAATCATAGTGGATGATTTTTAAAGTACATTAACAAAATGAATTCGTTGTGCAGACTTCCTCAAGTTAGATGTGCAAAACAAATAATCAGAATATTGTTGCCTTCATTTCATATGAACTAGGACAACATGTAGAAATATGCAAGCAACATGAAGATCTTAAAAAACTATAGCAAGAATTAGTTTAGATTTAACATGTACCTTCCAGCCCCAATTTACTCACAAATTATATCCCCAAAGTTCAGTGATAAGTTCATTCCTTCTTCGTTGTCACAGGATAATTTTATAACAATAGTGATAGACATCTGTGGTTTTCAACCCAGGGAACATTTGGTGACGTCTGGGGACATTTTTCGTTGTAACAACTTGCTGGTGGTAGGGGGTGCTACTGGAATCTAGGAATTGAGACTAGGAATACTGCTAAACATCCTACAATGCACAGGACAATCCCCATCCCCACAAAGAAGTATCCATCCCCAAATGTCAGTAGTGCTGATGTTGGGAAATCCTGCCTAAACAATGGTCAGGTTCCCAGGCCAGCCTCAAAAACTTTAACCAGTAGCAGTACTTATAGCCCATAACTGAAACTTAGTGCTAGTGGTGCAGTTTCATTTGTTACTTAAAATTATTTCATCTCCATAGAAAAGTTCTTCTTAAATTTCAATTTGGGATTAATTTCCTTATTGGGGCACAAAGGGTGGTTACTCCCATAATGTGGTAGAGACTCTAGATTTCAGTGCCTCTGGCTAGTGTTTTTTGGCTTTTCATATGTATCAGTCAGTCTTATAGAACAGTGGCCGGGTGTGGTGGCTCACACCTGTAATCCCAGCACTTTCGGAGGCCAGGGCAGGTGGACCACTTGAGGTCAGGAATTCAAGACCAGTCTGGCCAACATAGTGAAACCCCGTCTCTACTAAAAATACAAAAATTAGCTGGGCATGGTGGTGGGTGCCTGTAATCCCAGCTACTCGGGAGGCTAAGCGAGGAGAATCTCTTGAATTCGGGAGGCAGAGGTTTCAGTGAGCCAAGATCATACGACTGCACTCTAGCCTAGGCAACAGAGCAAGACTCTGCCTCAAAAAAAAAAAAAGGTTCATAGACGAGAGATTGCCTGTTATTTCAGTACAGTCATCCCTGGGTATTTGCGGGGGATTTGTTCCAGAACCCTCATGGATACTAAAATCCATGGATGCTCAAGTTCCTTATATAAAATGGTGTGGTATTTGCATATAACCTATGCATATTTTCCTATATACTCTAAATAATTTATTGATTACTTATAATACCTAATACAATGAATATGGTGTGGAAATATTTGTTATACTGTATTTTTAAGATTAGCATTTTTAAATTGTTGCATTGTTAATTTTATTTTTTTCATCCCAAATATTTTCATTTCATGGTTGGGTGTCTCCTGCAGATGCAAAACCCATGGATATGGAGGTCCGACTGTGTAATGTTTAGATGATGCATACTTACATGTTTTTTAAAACTTGAAAATGTTTAATCAATTTATTAACTTATTTACCAAATATTCATTTAGAAATAAGTAAGAGTAGAATGAGTATTTGTATTTTTTAGTATCCCATAACTGATTCACTTTGGTTTTATTAATAGGGTCAGGAGAAGGTCTAGGGAAAATAATCCAGAGATTTCCACAGAAGGACTGGGATGATACACCTTTTCCACAGGGAATTGAGTTGGTAAGTAGTGGCTGTATTTTTGCATGTTTACAATGTTCTTCTTCTTTTTTGTCACATTGATTTTTACATTTATGTTACATTTGCTGTTAAGTAATTTGATAATTTAATTGTAAGTATTACAGTACTAGAAATAATTACCTTCCCTCCTAGTCCCTGAAGTACAGTCATCTTTGAATATATTAATTCTAGAATGCCTATTTTGCTCTTCTTTTTCTCATTTAAATTTGTAATATTAAAGATGAAATTGATGATTTTCATATACTCAGAAGCAGAAAAATTCCACTGATTCTTTAGTAAAAGTCGTAGCCCAGTAACTTCAGGGATACACATATGTATTTTTTTTCCTGAAAATGTCCAGGTTATTGTCTTAGTAAAAACGAAACAAAAAAACACAGATAAATAAAATACCAAAAGTTTGTTTAATGTTAACCAGTCATGGTTTGAATTGGACCTTAAAATCACAAATTAGATTTCTTTTGTTTTTAGCTACAAGGTCCGAAGGTTATTTTATAATAGTGCAGTTCAACTCCTTTTGTTGTTGTTGTTGTTGTTGTGGTTAGCCATTTTAAAGGAATTTATTAATTGAACATAATTTGTGCTGCCCAAGATATTCTATCTGGTGGTAGATCCATGGTAGTAAAATGAGGGACTAGAAAGGTGATTACTAAAGTACTTTGTAATATATGTCTATGAAGTTTGGTTCTCTGAATTTACTGGGGGCTGTGTGTGTACTTATTTATATTCTGTTTATGGATACGCACACACACACATAGAAGCAGTGTCTTCAAGGCAGTCCTGTTGAGAGGACATTTGGTATAATATGATACTTAAGAGTGCAGGCTCTGGAGCAGAGTGCCTAGGTTAAAATCTCAGCTGCATGGTATGACTTTTGACAAGTTACTCAACTACTTTGAGCCAGCAGAATACTTATCTATAAAATGAGAATAATTGTTATATCAATCTCATAGGTTGTTGTAAAGATAAAGTGGAAAAAATACACATAAAATGCTTAGAACAATGTCTTCCATAAATGAGTTGTCCGGTTGTTTAATTAGTATTGTTGCTGTTTGTTCAGCATCTTTCCACACCTTACCCACAGGAACAATTGTTCATTCTCTTGTTGGCATGGATCGGAAATATCTATTAGATATTTTGTATTGAAAATTTTAAATTTTCTCATCCTAACTAATAGCTGTCCAGTTTTGCTTCACTGAAAATTAAAGATACGTTGCTAAGTCCTTAGTTTTGATTGTTATAACTCAGCCATGTAGAGAAAGCTGAGGGTTCTGTAGGTCTACAGAGGGGGTACATCTTGAATTTTGGCATTAAAAATGGGGAAGGAATGTGAGGATCCAAAGAAAATGGCTTTTTGGAGAGCCCTTTGTATTCCTTTCTCTTTTTCCCCATATGCCTGCAAATACCAGTACTTGGCCTTACAGTGTGAATAACCAGGCAT
Source organism: Rhinopithecus roxellana (assembly GCF_007565055.1). Lineage (NCBI taxonomy): Eukaryota > Metazoa > Chordata > Mammalia > Primates > Cercopithecidae > Rhinopithecus > Rhinopithecus roxellana. Next base: position 90,000,860 of record NC_044563.1, on the reverse strand, counting down.
TTGTTCTATAAAAACTTTTAAACCCTGTTTCAATGTCCCTTTTAGTGTGATTGAGGGGAAATTTTTGGTGCTGGGGACCTGTTAGAACTTTTTGTGGGTTCCTACCTCCATTCACATCAAAGTGGGAGAGATATAAACTATATCAATTTAACAGTATGAGCAGTGATTCACCTTCATAAGTTTCAAGAACAGCAGACATCATAGAGGGAGAGAGAAATCATGGATTGGCATAGCTATTTAGCTAGGACAGAGAAAGGATAATGTTGTTTTGAAAGCCAAGAGAATAGACACCTATGATGCCTCTCTTGTTTCTCCAGTAGCAAGGGAGAGAAACATACTGATTTTACTACTTAGTAAATGGATATTTTCTCTTTGTATGACAGACACTGCCATGTTCAAGTGCTATAAATGTCTCTCCAATAAGTGGAGTCTTGTGCTGCTAGAATAGTGAAATGGAAGTGCTTAAGAGGTAGACAGAACTTTTCCTCCCTAAGATTTTCCTAGATGACATCTTGGCATATTCTTAACATAGCATTTCAAGATTCGTTGGGCTAGATTAAAGAGTAATCTGTTGGATTATGTCAGAAATTTTCTTTTTCCTTTTCCTTTTTCCATAATGGATCACAATTTCAATTCTGTAATGTCTATGATGTTGTCAAGTACAAAATAAATTTATCTTATATCTATCAAAGTACATTTTTTTTCTCTCTCAACTTTTCCTATTTTTAATATCTCACAAAAACATTATCAAGAACAGGAAATGAACACTAGTACAATATTACTAACTAGACTATCTACCTTACTCAAACTTTTTCTATCAAAGTACTTTTTTTTTTTTTTGAGACGGAGTCCCGCTCTGTCGCCCAGGCTGGAGTGCAGTGGCGCGATCTCGGCTCACTGCAAGCTCCGCCTCCTGGGTTTACGCCATTCTCCTGCCTCAGCCTCCCGAGTAGCTGGGACTACAGGCGCCCGCCATCTCGCCCGGCTAGTTTTTTGTGTTTTTTAGTAGAGACGGGGTTTCACCGTGTAGACCAGGATGGTCTCGATATCCTGACCTCGTGATCCACCCGTCTCGGCCTCCCAAAGTGCTGGGATTACAGGCTTGAGCCACCGCGCCCGGCCTCAAAGTACGTTTTTAAAACAGAATAAATCACTATTAATTTTTTGTTTAGTCTTTATTGCCGTATTTTTGCATATGTTTAGAGAGTGTGAATAGTCTGTATATGAACAGCAATAACTTGAATAATTGTGATGCCTTATGTGATCTTGAGTAACCCTGCGGCTTCAAGACCAAAGATACATGGACTACAATTTTAGTCTAATTGAAGGTGATCTGGCTTAGTCCTTAAGTGGTTTGTTGTTTCTGGTGTAGTCATGACCCTTTTCTGATGATTTATGGGAAAAATTCTTACCCCTTCCACAATGGTGGAACAACGTTAGCATATAACATTCATGTTAATATCTGACGGTTGTATAGGGTTAATAAATTATGATGAACTCACGTACATAATGGTAGTAGTATATTAATTCACAAATAAGTAAACAGAGGCTTAGGAAGTTTAGATAACTTTACTGAGATCTAACAGCTAGGATACAGCAGAGCTAGGATTAAACCCTGATCTTCTGACCCTTAGTGTCAGCCAAGATCTGAGAGATTTCTGGGAGTGACACTTTTAGCTGTGGTTAGCATTTTAGTGTAAATGGTTAGTATTTTAGTATAAATGCAGAATCTGAAAACAGAATTCTACGATTTGGAAGAACTAAGGTTGAGAAATGTTAAGAGAAGGCTGTGTTATTGAATAGGGACCAGCTTTATTATTTATTTTATCTGAGAACACACATGGGTTCAGAATATAATATTATATTCAAATTATTTTCTATTGCCACTTCTCCTTCCCAGGGAGTTCTAAATGTATTTAAATTCTAAATGAAAAATAGATATGTTCAGCCTTACAACTGGTGGAAAAGGATTTTAGGCATTCATTCACTAATTAATCAAATTCCAAATTTAATTTAGAGGATGCCGAATTTCTTTTTCCATTTTTACACAAAGAAATTGCCTTCTATTTTTCTATTGAAAACTTTAATTCGGATGGATTTTAAAAATAGAAATATGAAAGTCAGCTAAACCGAACATAATGACTACTTTTCCAGTTCTGGGATACTTTTCTTTCTCTTGTGCCTTTTAGGCATACATGAAAACCACAGACATCATATAAATAAAGTTGTAGTTAATTTTAGTAACAGCATTTCAAAGAAAATTAAATTGGTTTTCAGAGGCATTCTATGGTTAACAATCTATTCCTGATTATAGGAACAATATTTTTATTGGCTAGATCAGAGACATTTAAACAGCTTAAAGAATTAAAGCAAGATAGTATTGTTTTGACCTTAGCTCCTTTTTTTCTTTTTTTTTTTAGACAGAGTTTCACTCTTGTTGCCCAGGCTGGAGTGCAGTGGCACAATCTTGGCTCACTGCAGCTTCCGCCCCCCAGGTTCAAGCAATTCTCCTGCCTCAGCCTCCCAAGTAGCTGGGATTACAGGCGTGTGCCACCACACCCGGCTAATTTTGTATTTTTAGTAGAGACACGGTTTCACCATGTTGGTCAGGCTGGTCTCGAACTCCTGACCTCAGGTGATCTCCCTGCCTTGGCCACCCAGAGTGCTGGGATTAAGGGTATGAACCAACACACCCAGCCGACCTTAGCTCCTTTTTAAGATGCCTTGTCTTAGGAGTGAATCTTTTTATATCATGATTCAGAAAATATGCCACAATCTCAATAGGGCATGCCTGTACTAAGGTTTTTGTTAGATGGGTACCTGATTTTTTTAGAATACTAAAGTACTGTGATAAATAAATTTTGTGGCTTGAAAAAGAGAAGCATTCAGTTAGAATATCTAATTTAATATTCTTAGGAAATTAGTTCTGTTATTTAAATTACACACTAGTGATTCGACTATCTGCAATGTGAATTAGGTGTTCTGTAAATGTAGATTGAGGAGAAGAGAGGAAAAAGAGCTTGTATTCCACATTGTGCAGGTGTAACATAGGAAAAGTGACTTTAATATGGGATGTTATTTGAGGGCCGAGGGGTAAATATAAGTACCATGTAGTGGTTTAATTCTTTAAGCTGTTTATAATGCAATACATGCAATAAATGGGTAGCAATCATCCATTTGACGTAGATGTAAATACTGTTTGGTTAGGAAACTGAGTGTAGAAAAGATGGAAGAGATTTTTCCTTTTTGTGGAAGAATGTGCTTGAAAGGAGAATGAGATGACAGAATCAGGGTTCACAAACATTTTAAAAGGCAGGAGTTATGGGATGTTTAAGAAAATGAAATATAATAAGTAAAACTTTAAGTTCTTGCATGTGAGTATATAAAGGTAGATTTATAAGTAATCATATCCAGCTAGAGAGGCTTGAGAAATACAAGAAGACAGATTTTAAAAAGTTTATAAAAGATATGTATGGTAGATACTATAGAAAGCATCTGAAGCCTCTGTACTGAGGTAGGATGCAAGATAAAATACTCAGTTTTAAAGATGGTCCAAAGCTTGGTATAAACGGTGTGTGGAAGGACTCTTGATTTAGCCTGGAGTTGAGGCTGAAAACTTAAGAATACTGCTATGAAGTATGAAGACATGGCTTTTAAAACATACTAAGAACTATAAAAAGGATTTTAAAAGTTATGTTCACAACAAAGCAAGTGGATATAAATGGGGGTTAAGCCAGTAAATGGTGGTTTGAGCTCATATTTTTGGTACCCACTTCCAGACTGTTGTCTCTTCGAAGTAATAAAACCACAGGGCAGGGAACCTGATGAAGTCTAGAAGGTACATTTGAGGTAGTAGATTCTTTTATCATCTCTGAGGAAGAGATCAGTTAATCTTAGTGTTATGGTTCTAATACACTTCTCCATACTCACTACTATGGTTTGTTTATCCTGTATTAGAACTAGTGTCTCTCAATTCTGCTTATTTTGCCAGTGCATTGATACCCTCAGTTATGCTAGAAAATCTTTCCCCTACAGTCACATACTTCACTACTGCTCTCAGAACCACTTTAGACAAAATTTTCTTGTCATGCTAGGGTTCTGCTCTACCTGATGCTTTAAGACCAAAGAGAACTTCCTGAGGAAGATGTAGAGCTACATAGGCCTCATCCACTACGTCTGTGTATTGTTTGCAGACAGCCTGGACTTCATTACATGGTACCATACTGCTACTCATCTCTCATGTGCTTGTCTGTCATATCACCCTTATGGCTTATTCTGTACTTCTTAAGTTCCAGTTCCTTTTTGCTACTATTCTATTTCTATTCATCCTATTTCCATTGTACCTATAATTTTAGCAAAAAAAAAAAAAAAAAATAAAATAAATAAATTTCTTGACTTTATGTTTTAGCTCTTTATGTTTTAGCTACTATCTTATTTCTTCTTTATTATAAAATGTTTTCAGTGACTCTTCATTTGCTGTCCCAATTTCTCTAAGAGACTAATGTGGTTCAGTAGAAAGAATATGGGATTTGAAATTTAAAAGCCTTGAGCGAAGTTAATTTACTCTCTCTGATAATAGTATTTTTCCTACAGGATGTTATTAGGTGATCATCTGTTAATATTTTAATATTTGTAATGTTACAATTTCTTATTTACTCTCATTTCATACCTCTATCTCACCCACATTTCAGGGTGAGGTCAAGAGTTTGAGACCAGCTTGGCCAACATGGTGAAACCCCATCTCTACTAAAAAATACAAAAATTAGCTGGGTGCAGTGGCAGGTGCATGTAATCCCAGCTACTTGGGAGGATGAGGCAGGAGAATCCCTTGAACCAGGGAGGTGGAGGTTGCAGTGAGCTGAGATGCGCCATTGTGCTCCACCCTGGGAGACACAGCAAGACTCCATCTCAAAAAAAAAAAAATTATCGAAACAAACAATAGTGAAAACACAGCATACCAAAATCTATGGGATATAGTGAAAATAGTATTAAGAGGGAAGTTTGTAGCTATAGGTGCCTACATCAAAAAAGAAGAAAAACTTCGCATAAATAACCTAATGATGCATCTTAACTAGAAAGGCAAGAGCTAACCAAACCCAAGATTAGGAGAAGAAAAGAAACTAATTAAGGTCAGAGCAGAAATAAATTGAAATTAAGAAAACAATACAAAAGATCAACAAAGCAAAAAGTTGGTTTTTTGAAACGATAAACAAAATTGACAAACCTTTAGCCCGAGTAAGAAAAAAATAAAGACCCAAATAAATAAAAACAGAGATTAAAAATAAGACATTACAACCAATACTGCAGGTATTCAGAGGACCATTAGTGACTACTATAACCAACTATATGCCAATAAATTGGAAAACCTGGAAGAAATGGATGAATTCCCAGAGATTTACAACCTACCAAGATTGAGCAATGAAGAAATCCAAAACCTGAACAGACCAACAGCAAGTAACAAAATCAAAGCCATAATAAAAAGTCTCCCAGCAAAAGAAAGCCCAGGACCCAGTGGCTTGACTGCTGATTTCTATTAATATCAAGCTTTTAAAGAAGAACTAATTCAATTTCTACTCAAACTATTCCAAAAAATTGAGGAGAAGGGAATAGTTCCAAACTTTATTCTGTGAGACTAGTATTACTGTGATACCAAAACCAGGCAAAGACACAGCAAAAAAGAAAACCATAGGCCGACTTCCCTGATGAACATTGATGCAGAAATCCTCTATAAAATTTTAGCAAACCAATTTTAACAACATGTTTAAAAGATCCTTCATCATGATCAAGTAGGATTTATCTCAGGGATGCAGGGATGGTTCAAGATACACACACTAATCAATGTGATACATTTTATCAATAGAATGTACAAAAACCATGTGATCATTTTAATTGATGCTGAAAAAGCATCTGATAAAATTCAGCATCCCTTTATGATAAAAACCGTTTAAAAACTGGGTATAGAAGGAACATACCTTAACACAATAAAAGCTATATACAACAGAGTCACAGCTAATATCATTCTGAATGGGGAAGAACTGAAAGCCTTTCCTCCAATATCTAGAAGATGACAAGGATGCCCACTTTTACCACTGTTATTCAACATAGTACTGGGAGTTCTAGCTAGAGCAACCAGATAAGAGAAAGAAGTCTAGGGCATCCACATTGGAAAGGAGGAAGTCAAATTATCCTTCTTTGCAGATGATGTGATCTTATATTTGGAAAAATCTAAACACTTCACCAAAAAACTATTAGAACTGATAAACAAATTGAGTAAATCTGCAGGATACAAAATCAACATACAAAAATCAGTAGCATTTCTATATGCCAACAATTAACGATCTGAAAAAGAAGTCAAGAAAGTAATCTCATTTACAGTAGCTACAGATAAAATATCAAGAAATTAACCAAAGAAGTGAAAGATCTCTACAATGAAAACTATAAGTCATTGATGAAAAAAAAAAAACTGAAGAGGACACAGAAAAAAGGAAAGATATTCCGTGTTCATGGATTGGAAGAGTCAGTGTTGTTAAAATGTTTATACACCTAAAGCAGTCTATAGATTCAATGCAGTCCTTGTCAAAATATCAATAACATTCTTTACAGAAATAGAGGAAACAATTCTAAAATTTACATTGAGGCAAAAAAGACCTAGAATAGCCAAAGCTATCCAGAGCTAAATAAATAAATAAATAAAAAATAAATAAATAAAAATTAAAAAAAAAAAAACTGGAAGAATTACATTATCTGACTTCAAATAGTAACCAAAATAGCGTGGTACTGGCATAAAACCAGACACACAAACCAATGGAACAGAATAGAGAATCCAGAGACAAATCTGTTTATCTACAGGGGACTCATTTCTGAAAAAGGTGCCAAGAACATACACTGGAGAAAAGACAGTCTCTTCAGTAAATGGTGCTGAAGAAACTGGATAGCCATATGCAGAAGAAAGAAACTAGACTCCTCTTTCTCGCCTTAAAAAAATAAAATCAAATCAAAATTGATTAAAGACTTAAATGTAAGACTTCAAACTATGAAATTACTGCATGAAAACATGGGAAAAACTCTAGGACATTAGACTGGGCAAAGACTTCGTGAGTAATACCCCATAAATACAGACAGCCAAAACAGAAATGAGCAAATAGGATCACATTAACTTAAAAAACTTCTATACAGCAAAGGAAACAATCAACATAAGTGAAGAGACAACCCACAGAATATATAAGGAGCTCAAACAACTGTGTAGTGAAAAAAATCTAATAATCTGATTAAAAGCTGGGCAAAAGATCTGAATAGACATTTCTGAAAGGAAGACATATGAATGTCTATTAAGATCTGAATAGACATTTCTCAAAGGAAGATATATGAAAGGAAGACATATGAAACAGTTATATGAAAAGGTGCTCAGCATCACTGATCATCAGAGAAATGCAGATCAAAACTATGAGATATCATCTCACCCCAGTTAAAATGGCTTATATCCAAAAGACAGGTAATAACAAATGCTGGCAAGGATGTGGAGAAAAGGGAACCCTCACACAGTGTTAGTGGGAATGTAAATTGGTAAAACCACTATGGAGAAGAGTTTGGAAGTTCCTCAAAAAACTGAAAATAGAGCTACCATATGATCTAGCAATCCCACTGCTAGTCATGCACCCAAAAGAAAGGAAATCAGTTTATCGAAGAGATAATCTGCACTCCCATGTTTATTGCAACACTCTTCTCAATGGCTTAGATTTGGAAGCAACCTAAGTGTCCATCAACAGACAAATGGATAAAAAAAATGTGACAATGCACAATGGAGTATTCTTTGGCCATAAGAAGAATGAAATTCTGTAATTTGCAACAACATGAAACTGGAAGTCATGTTGAATGAAATAAGCTAGGCTCAGAAAGACAAACTTTGCACATTCTCACTTATTTGTGGGAGCTAAAAATTAAAACAATTGATATCATGGAGATAAGAAGGATGGTTACTAGATGCTGGGAAGGGTAGTGTGGCAGGGGAGAGGAGGTAGTGGAGATGATTAATGGGCACAAAAATATACTTAGGCAGAATGAATAAGATTTAGTATTTTATAGCACAACAGGGTGACTACAGTGAACAATAATTTTTGTATATTTAAAAATAGCTAAAGGAGTATAATTGCATTTTTGTAACACAAAGGATCAATGCTTGAGGTGATGGATACCCCATTTACTGATTGTTATGCATTGTATGCCATATCAAAATATTTCATGTACCTGATAAATGTATACACATGTGTACCCATAAAACTTAAAAATTAAAAAAAGATTTCATTAAGAGTACTAACAGCTTCAGGATTTTTCTCCAATTAAATGCTCTTCAAAAGAAAGAAAAACAGTACAATATTATGTACTTACTTTGGAAAGAGGATTAAACTGCTTTAAAACTTGTGTGAGAAATGTGGTCAGTTGGTTTATTTATTGTGATTTCCTTTACTTGAAGTTCACTGTCTTTTCCCTTATGCAGTATAACTGCTTTTCCTGAGACTTCTGCACTTTGATAAAAAGATGAGGTGGAACTCTGGATTGTTTTAAATATTTTACTTTCTGACAAGCCAAAGAAGCAGAAGAAGAGACATGTCCTTAGTTAAGAAGCGGCACAGGAAAGCCACCTGCTCATAAATAATATCTTCCACTCATTCTGTTAACTACAGATTCTTTTAGACTGATTCTGGCCTCTTTAAAATTTCTGGAAGATACATTTCAAATTCACATAAATATTTACCTGGATTAATATTGTTCTACCTGGGTATTATCTGTAATTTCATCTCACATAGCAACCTGTTTCCTGTTGGTGACAGTGACATCTTTGAGTAGAATGACTATGTGATGCTGATATTAGTAAAAGGGAAGAATTGTTTCTTGAACATGAAACAGGGGTAAGGGTGGAGTCTAGAAACTAATAAGTTAGTTATAGATCACTCACAACTGGCTTGCAGGTACTTAGAGAAAAACAACCTTTTTTGGTCATTGCTCATTTATGCAGAATTTTGCTTTAAAATTTATAGCCTTTTTGAATATTTAGCAATGATAGATTCTAGTCTGTTCGTTTAATGATATCTATTTGGTACTTACTATGTGCCAGCAACTGAGATCAGGGTTGAAGATATAACTGTAAACCAGATAAAAGCTATCTTCTAAGAACTTAAATTTCTAGTGGAGAGAGACCAATATTAACCATAATAAGTTAGTAAATTATGTAGTATGTGATAATTGATAAGTACTCTAAAAAACAATAAAACAGTGATGGATGGAATGTGGCCTATTACTTTGTTTTTGTTTTTTGTTTTGATACACAGTCTCACTCTGTTGCACAGGCTGGAGTGCAGTGGCACAATCTCTGCTCATCACAACCTCCGCCTGTGGGGCTCAAGTGATTCTCCTGCCTCAGCCTCCCGAATAGCTGGGATTACAGGCACATGCCACCATGTCCAGCTGATACTTGTAGTTTTAGTAGAGATGGGGTTTTGCCATGTTGGCCAGGCTGGTCTTGAACTCCTGACCTCAGGTGATCCGCCTTCGTCAGCCTCCCAAAGTGCTGGGATTACAGGCATGAGCCACTGTGCTTGGCCGTGGCCTATTACTCCGTAAATAACCAAGGCAACCAGTTTTCTGCTGCTGTTTGCCAAGCAGAGTCTAAGGAAAGCAAATGATCTAGATAAAATAACTTTTAGCATTTTTCGTATTTCCTATATTATCAAGCAAATTGTAACTAGATTCTATTTATTCATTTGTTTGTTTATTTAGAAGACAGGGTGTGCCTGTTGAGCTCAAGTGATCCTCCCACCTCAGCCTTCCAAGTTGTTGGGCCTATAGGCATGATCCACCATGCCCAGCTAATTTTTTAATTTTTATTTTTGTAAAGACCAAGGTTCAGTATGTTGCTGAGGCTGGTCTGGAATTCCTGGGATTACAGACATGAGCCACCGTGCATGGCCTGTAACTAGACTTTTAATCTTAACAAATTACTGAAGAAAATATCTTTAATGTGAAGTATATTGTGGGAAGTTATGTGAAGTTCATTAATGGTGGACATTAGTTTCTTGCCTTAAATTAACCATTATTTAATGTGTGACCTATTTGTATTTACGAAAATTTCAAAAATATTTGTATTTTATAGAAGGGCAGAGAAAAGAGTAGGGAAATATAGAGTCAGATATTTGCAGCTTATCATTAAGTACAAGTATAAAAATCTTGTGTATTTCTAAACTAATCCTGTAACTGAACAATCGCTTAACTGGTACTGAACTTTTCAATTAGTAGCCTTTTTTTTTTTTTTTTTTTTTTTTTGAGACAGAGTCTTGCTCTGTTGCCCAGGCTGGAGTACAGTGGCATGATCTTGGCTCACTGCAACCTCTGACTCACGGGCTGAAGTGATTCTCCTGCCTCAGCCTCCCGAGTGGCTGTACAATACACTCGGCGTGCGCCACCATACCCGGCTTATTTTTGTATTTTTAGTAGAGATGGGTTTCGTCATGTTGGCCAAGCTTGTCTTGAACTCCTGGCCTCAAGTGATCTTCCCCACCTCGGTCTCCAAAAGTGCTGGAATTACAGGAGTGAGCCACCGTGCCCAGCTAATTTGCAGCTTTTAAGGAAAAAATAATTCTATTACTTTCGATACCAGAGATTTTCCCCCTAATTATTAATACATCATTTTTGGATTTATTCTTTTAACACAATTCATAGACCTGTCATTTTTAGATTAATTTTTTTAGTGTCTAAATATAGAAGTATATAAACAAGGTTAATTTATCCTTTAAGATCACTAATGTTTTATGGTTTCTCTTGTGCCCCCCCCCCGCTTGACAGTTATTTGTATAAAAATCCTGACTGGTAGATTATAGTGCATCCTGTGGTTATTGATAGACATGTTTCTAGTAGTCCTTTCTATAATAGAGTATGACCTTCATTTAATACCTTCACTGGCATAGTGATGAAAATGTTATGAAGTCTTGGGGTTTAGAAAGCACCTTAAAGATTTCCTGGTCAAATTCTAACCTTCCTTTTACTGATTAAATAAGTTTGTATACAATACCCTTGTCAAATGATCATCTAATTTTAGTTTATATTAAATATTTGCTATGATTCATTCAGCCTTATGTATTTTCTTAGTGCCTATTATGTGCTAGTCAAGGTGTTGGGTGAATATAGTGGTAAATAAAACCAATGTGGCAATGCCCTTATGGACTTGGTATTGTATGGTTTTTGCAGTGATTGTGAATTTCCTCTTGTATATATACTCACCTTCATTGATCCACATTATCTTCAAGAGTCTTGTTCTTTTCCGTGAGTTTATAGGATCATTAACTTGACATATGCTAAAAGTACAGTTACTATAATTGAAAATACTGTGAGATCTTTTTCTTCTCAGAAGCCTATGTGATAATTTGTATTAAAATACATACATATTCAAATTCCTTTTTCAAGAGTCGAAGGTCCTAATATGTATGGATGTGTCATTAAGTTATAAATATAGAACCCTTAACCTAATACAAATTTCTAGAACTTAAGCAGGGCAGAATGTGGAGTATTTCCCTCTCATTTAAGTACATTATACTAAGGGTGAGATTTTAGATACTATCTAGTTGAAGTGACTGACATGGAGATTTGGTTCTGTTTAGTGCTGGTACAGTGTACAGTGCTACAGTGTACTGGTAGAATCTTAATGAAATTGTCCTCTGCATTTCAAAAAGAAATTCAACTTCGACAAATCTTTGGACATCATTTTTGGCTAATTTTGCAACAGATCATATTGGAAACTGGAAACTAGTGCCAACTGTTGCTAATGGAGCCATGAGCTCTTGCTATTATTCTGGCAGTCATTTTTAGAGATGTTAGCTGTAGTGCTATTAGGGCATGAAAGCATGGCAAGGCATTGGATAATGTAAAGTTGATCTAATCCATATCACACTGGATTAATATCTGTGGCAAGCTTCAAATACTAATAGCAATGTATTATATCTTATAATCTCACATCACCTTAGCGCTTTGGATCATGTAGCTGTCCCTTGTCTGTGGAGGCAACAGCTCACCTAAAGACCAAAATCATTTATATAGTAAGTTACCCAGGCTGCTAGAAGAGGTATTTCTCCAGACTAAAAATAGAAAATAGGAGGGCCCAAGGTATAGGTCAGAATTAGCCATTGTTTATTTCTTTCTGCCTCTCAAGAGAAAGTACAGAAGACAGCACTTTCTACATCCTGTTGTAAAGGGAGCTGGGAAGCAAGGAATCCATTTGAGGGACCTTCAGAGTTGTTCCAAGGTTTTGGATGACTATCTGGTTTGGAATAGATTAGGATTTATTAATGCTGAGAGCAAATAAATTGTGGTAGTTTAGTGTGAAACTTGCTAAGAGATGCCCTGAGGCACTTGGCTCAGCCCTAAGTGTGTTGAGATATTGAGATCTCTGTGAGCAGTCTTGTGATTAGCCATGGTATGGTGTGTAGATAACATCCTCTATGTTGCATGAAGTGAAAAAGGTTGGAGAGCACTGTACTTTATTGTATGCTATGGACTGTTTTTAGCTATTTGGTTATTTCCATTTGGTAGTCTTTTTAGTCTTCAAACTGTCTCAGTGATACTCAGTGGAACCCAAGGAAGCACCGTGCTCCTGTGACAGTTATATAAATTGGGATTTCGGTAATTGAACTAAGAGTGCCCCACTCCAAAGTGTAACTTATGTGTTAAAAGGTCACTTGATTCAGCTACTCTCCCTGCCTATAGATTCTATTAAATATTTCCAGTGCTAAAATCTTAAAGGCTGTGTGTTTCATTTGAATAGGAAATGTGATTGATTTCTTTTAGTTTACTTTAAAGTTTTGCCTATCCAATTTGTGTTTGGTATGTATCTAGAAGGGAGAGTTAATATGTAGGCTGGAATAATGGACTGAAATTAATAAAGTGAATTTTTATGAGGAAATGTAAAATATTTTATTATAATTATGTCCTATAAAATTATGATGTAAGACCTGCAGTTCATGTGAAAAAGACCTAGATGTTTTATTAATAAGACTGGCATGAGCTGTTAGCTTATAGAAAAGCTGATGCAGTTTTTGGCTGTGGAATATCCAAGATGGTGACAATAGGAGTGGGAATGGAGTATTTAATTGACAGGGTTTGGTTGGATGACTAATTGAATATGGGATGCACTGAGGGACCAAAAGTTATCTCACTGATTCAAATTTGGATAACTGGGAGAGAAACAGTACCTTGATAGAGTAGTGAGAAGGTAGAAATAATTGCAGCTTTGTCCAGCTTGACTCTCTAAATGAACTTAAGGTATAACACTGAGAAAGTAATTTGGTAAAGTGGTCAATATCATGGACTCTAGACCAGTCTTCTTGAGTTTTAGTTCTGGCTTCTCCACTTGGTAACACTGTGACCTTGCACAAATTATTTAAAGGCTCTCTACCTTTTTTTTTTTTATCAGTCTAATGGGGATAAACTTCATATACTAAATACCAGGAACCATTTTAAGCACTTTATGTATATTAAGTCATTTGATCCTTATGTATCTATTAAATGTTTCCAGTACTAAAATCTTAAAGGCTCTGCATTTCATTTGAATAGGAAATGTGATTGACTTCTTTTAAAGTGTTACTTATCAAATTTGTGTTTGGTATATATCTGGAAGGGAGACATATGTGGATCAAATGACTTGAAACACATAAAGTGCTTAAAATGGTTCCTGGTATATAGTAAACATAAAAGTGAAAGCTGTTGCTATTCTTATTGTCATTTTTAGGGTACATTTTCAAAAATAATACTGTGGTTTCAGTATAAAACCTAATGTTACCAAAAGGATTTCTTTCATTAGGAGCAGTTCTAGAAAACTTCATTTTCTTTCCTTACTTGCCACCTCTGCCCTCTCAAACTTGTAGATCCAAGGTGTGGAAAATCAGTTGTGCAATTTTAATTATTAAATCTTGTCATTATTGTGTATTTTAGGGATGTGAGACAGTCTTTGAAAAAATTTTTTTTGGCTGTAATTACAATTCTTTTTGAATTTTAAAGAATCATATTGAAAATGTTTATTTCCCACTTTCTATCATTCTCATCTGGACACTGTGCTTAGCTTCAGTTCAGAGTTGTGATTTCAGCTTTTTTTAAAATTTTTTTTCCTACTAGACCTCACTTAATGACATTAGCTTTGTCCCTCAGTGAATTTGTCTAGTCCTTTGGACTTCATGTTTTATGCTCTCTTCGACCCTCATACGTTCCCTGATATTTTCATGAAACATACAGGAAGCAATTTGTATTCTTAGAGGAACTAAAACTAGTCTGAAGACTCAGCTGAAAAAGCTGGGTTTTTTGGAAATTTCCAGATGAAAGGGACAGTCTGAGGAATGCTGTCAGACTGGAAGAAGCCCCACATATAAACAGGGCTGTTCCTAGTTATTCTTGGATCTGTAAAGATCATATAGTTTTGGATGTTTCTTCTCTCTGATTTCCTTCCATCTATCACTATTTAAATAAATTATGCATATCCATTTCTGTTCATTCAGTGTTTTAAATAGAGCCTGCCTATTTAACTGCATGTCAGATAAGGATGTTAGAATATGGAAGGGGGTGGAGTACTGGTAATTTGGTTCTGATAATTTGACTGTCAAAACTTGTGACTGTTTTATTAAAAATTTTAAAAAGAGTGCATGTAGGGGTATCTATAAAATAAGGTTGTTCTCACTTTTCTGCATTCTGGTATCTTTTTGAATGGAAGAGAAACCAATGCTATTTTAGTTACTGCTCTGGCCTGCAATGAAGCTCAGACAACATGAAACCCTGCGTTCTTATTTCAAAGACATAATAAAAACTCTTTGGGTGCTTAGCGTTAGAGTTTGTCTTTTCACTCTTGGCTATATTTATCATACTCAATTATATTATTCCTTTGCCGCAAGGATAGAGATTTCAGTTAGTTCCACTAGTTATCCTCAGTCTCCACTGAGGCATATATTCAACTAAATGCCTATAACAGAATACACACTATAGTGGAATGAATGAGGTAGGGATGTATTTTTCTGCCCTGTTGGAAAAAGAGACAAGGTAGATAACTTGGGGCTGTTACAGTAACTTTGTGATGTTGTCAAAGACTCATGCTCTGTCCAGCTTTTTATTCCTTCCTATATAGGATATCACTCTTATCTTCATGTTGTCATCCTACACAAAAGGAAGAGGAAAGGGAAACAGTGCTAAAAATGCAACTGAGTCTTCCTCCTATTTTTATTTATTTATTTTTTAGACAGGGTCTCACTCCGTTGCCCAGCCAAGAATGTAGTGGCACAATCACAGGTCACCACAGGCTTGAACTTCTGGGCTCAAGCAATCTTCCTGCTTCAGCCTCCTGAGTAGCTAGGACTAGAGATATATGCCACCAATCCTGGCAAATCCTTACTTTTAAATTTTTTGTAGAGAAGGGGGTCTTGCTATGTTGCCTGGGCTGGTCTTGAGCTCCTAGCCTCAAGCAATCCTCCTGCCTTGGTGTCCCAAAGTGTTGGGATTACTGGCATGAGCCACCACGCCCACCCTCTTCCTCCTTTTAAAAAGAGTTTTCCTGAAAGTGTACCAAGTGACTTCCAGTGGTATCTCTTTGGCCAGAACTGATGTGTAACCATGTCTGACTACAAAGGAGGCAGAGAAATTTAATGTGTATTTGTTTGAGTTAGGCATATTGCCATATACAATATGGAAAAATGGATATTGGTGGACAGCCAGCAGTCTCTCCCATATTATCCAATATGGAGAGTTCTTAACAGTGCAGGCTTCACCTAGTCATTCCTGTGCTAATCATTTGTAGTTAGGAAGTTAAAATTGGTTTCTCTTGTCATTCTTGGCTTTATAAATTATAACAGACTGCTTTGGCTTGCTTTTAAAGACGAGGCAGTATAACTGGCAAACACTATAAGGCTTCATACCCTATTCATTAGGAGTAGAGTTATTTAGCTTGTTGTGGGAAGAATGCATAACTTTTGATGTGTCCATGTTTGTGGCAGCCAGAAAACATGATTGAAAACTGCTATTTTCTTATGACTCCCCCCCCCCCCTTTTTTTTTTTTGAGACAGAGTCTTACTTTGTTGCCCAGGCTGGAGTGTAATGGTGCGATTTAGGCTCACTGCAAATTCTGTCTCCCAGGCTCAAGCAGTTCTCCTGCCTTAGCCTCCTGAGTAGCTGGGATTACAGGCATGTGCCACCACGCCCAGCTAATTTTTGTATTTTTAGTAGAGATGGGGTTTCGCCATGTTGGCCAGGTGTGTCTCGAACTCCTGGCCTCAAGTGGTCTGCCCACTTTGGCTTCCCAAAGTGTCGGGATTACAGGCATGAATCACTGAGCCTGGCCTCATGTGACTGAATCTTATTTCTATTTAGAATCTCTGATCTTTCTAAGCATGATAATGTATTTTGTTATATGTTTTAATAGAAATGTACTTTTTAACTTTGGAAGGCAATTCTCTAGTGTTTGTTTAGTAGCTTTGAAAATTTAATCAATATCTCTCCTCTCCTCTTCCTACCTCAAAGTTTAATGAGAGAAGAACCCTGTATTTTGTTACTCATCCTTGTATCCTAATGCCAGGCTTATATGACATGTACTAAATACATGTTTGATGAATAAATGATTGACCAAAGGAACAAGAATGGTAGCATTCTGCCAGCTGCAGTGGCATGCACATGTCATCCTAGCTACTCAAGAGGCTGAGATGGGAGGATTGCTTGAGGCCAGAGGTTGGAGACAAGCTTGAGCAACATAGTGAGACCTTGTCTCTAAAAAGTTAAAAAAGTTAGTTGGACATGGTGGCACCCCACTGCATTCCCAGCTACTCAGAAGGCTGAGAATTGCATGAGCCTAGGAGTTGAGGCTACAGCAAGCTAAGATAGCACCACTGCACTCCAGACTGATGACAGAGTGAGACATCATCTCTTAAAAAAAAAAAAATGTTAATGTTCTGCTTCATTTTGAACACTCCTGACTAATTGGGAATCTGTTATTTTAGGAAATTATCTAGAGAGGCAAAACAATATGGTTCAAATAATGTTACTTTGGGCTGGGCGCGGTGGCTCAAGCCTGTAATCCCAGCACTTTGGGAGGCCGAGATGGGCGGATCACGAGGTCAGGAGATCAAGACCATCCTGGCTAACCCAGTGAAACCCCGTCTCTACTAAAAAATACAAAAAACTAGCCGGGCGAAGTGGCGGGTGCCTGTAGTCCCAGCGACTGGGGAGGCTGAGGCAGGAGAATGGCATAAACTCGGGAGGCGGAGCTTGCAGTGAGCTGAGATCCGGCCGCTGCACTCCAGCCTGGGCGACAGAGCGAGACTCCGTCTAAAAACAAAACAAAACAAATAATAATAATAATAATGTTACTTTGGAGTCATTTGCATAACAAATGTTTTTTGATCCCCTATGATGTGTCAGGTACTGTGTTAGGTACTGGAGACAGGAAAACAAAATGTGTTTCCTTTTATCAAGGAAAGAAGAGGACTTTAATTATTGAAATTACTGTGATAAATGCTCTATGTGTACAGTGGGTCCTAAAGATGCACCTAAAAGGGCTATTTAAATAAGGTTTTGGAACAGTGAGTATGGAAACAGCAGGTTTGTGGTACAAGAAGATTTTATGGAGGAGTGGTACACGTGTAGTTTGGAAGGATGAATAGGAATTAGCCAGGTGCAGGTAAATGGGGATAATGTTCTAGGAAGAGATAGCTGCTTGTGCAGAGGTACAGGTATGAAAAGATACAAGGGTATGGGGTGTGGCAGGAGATGTATGAACCAGATAATGAAGGGCTTAGAGTTCTTTCAGAATATCGTTAAAGACATTTTCAAAACAACTTTTTTTCTCTCTCTGGTGAAAAAGGAAGCACAGTTTTTCAGGACAATCTCAGAAATACAGAAAGGTGTATAAAGAAAAATATGAAGATGACTCATAATCTCTTCAACCAGAGATAACCACTGTTAACATTTTGGCATATGTACTGCCATAATTCCTCTATTTTTCCCCGTCTCTTTTTCCTCCTGTCTTTCCTTTTTTTCCTTCTTGCTTTTCTCCTCTCTTTCCCTCTTCTCTGGCCAGATCTTTTTGGCCCTTATGGCAAAAACTTGAAGCACTCACTGAAAATAGAGATTAGGGGTGGAAAGAGGAAGGGTTTTTATCTTAGAGTCATTTTCTGAAATAAATATTATAGAAAAAGGTATAATGTTGGGAATGGAGAGTTTGAATTTGGTCATTAGACATGTTTTTATTTCACCAAAACTAATGTAGCATGTAATATGTGTCCACTTCTATTTTAAGAGCTTTAAAAATTACATATTTAAACCTTTTCATGATCATGCAAGGTAAGAGCAGGTTGAATATCCCTTATCTGAGATGCTTGGGAGCAGAAGTGTTTTGGAATTTGGATTCTTTTGGATTTTGGAATATTTGCAGATACTATCCAGTTGAGCATCGTTAATCCAAATATCCAAAGTCTGCAATGCTGCAATGAGTATTTCCTTTGAGTGTTATCTCGGTGCTCAAAAAGTTTCAGATTTTGGAGAATTACAGATTTTGGATATTGGATTTTCATATTAGGGATGTTTAAACTGTATTATTATTCCCATTTTATAGGTGAGGAAATTGAGACACAAAGAGATCTAGTAATTTGTTTAAAGTTAACAAAGCTAGTAACTGAAATCCAGGCTCTAGATTTAAATCAGGGCAGTTCTGGCTCCAGAGATCATGCTCTTTACCACTATGCTATGCTACCTCTCAGAATGAGGCCAAAATGTATGTGAAATAGTCAAGTAAAGATATTCAATAGGCATGCAATTATCCATTGGAAACCCAGGAGCAGGTTAGGTCTAGGGATATACATTTGGAAGTAATTTGTATTTTTTCTTTGGAAAAATGTCTATTCAGGTTTTTTTGTTTTATTTTTTGTTGGTTTGTTTGTTTTGTTTTTTTTGCCATTGAGTCGTTTGAGTTACTTATACATTTTGGATCTTAACCCCTTATCACATATATGGTTTGCAAGTATTTTCTCCCATTCTGTAGATTGCTTTTTCATTTTGTTGATTGTTTTCTTTGCTGTGCAGAAGAAGTTAAATTTGATATAAT
The DNA here is from genome assembly GCF_007565055.1 of Rhinopithecus roxellana. Lineage (NCBI taxonomy): Eukaryota > Metazoa > Chordata > Mammalia > Primates > Cercopithecidae > Rhinopithecus > Rhinopithecus roxellana. The sequence continues at coordinate 89,981,748 of NC_044563.1, read as the reverse complement.
CTTACTTGTTTATATTTGCTTTTGTTGCTTATGCTTTTGGTGTCATATCTAAAAAATTGTTGCCAAGAACAATGTCAAGGAGCTTTTGCCCTCTATTTTTATCTAGGAGTTTTACAGTTTCAGGTTTTATGTTTTATCAAACATTAATCCAGTTTGAGTTGATTTTTGTGTATGATGTAAGAAAAGGGTCAAATTTTACTCTTTTGCATGTGGATATTCAGTTTTCCCACCACCATTTATGGAAGAGACTGTCTTTTGCCCATTGTATATTCTTGGTAACTTTGTCAAAAATTAGCTGACTGTGTATGTGTGAGTTTATTTCTGGGCTCCCTATTCTGTTCTATTCGTATATGTGTTCGTTTTTATTCTAGTACTGTGATGTTTTGATTACTGTACCTTTGTAATACAATTTGAAATTAGGAAATGTGATGCCTCCAGCTTTGTTCTTCTTTCTCAAGATTGCTTTGGCTATTCAGGGTCTTGAGGTTTCATACAAATGTTAGAATTGTTTTTTCTACTTCTATGAAAACTGCCATTGAAATTTTCACAGGGATTGCAGTAAATCTGTAAATCATTTTGGGCAGTATGGACATTTCAATGATATTAATTTATCCAGGCTATGAGCATGATAAATATTCCATTTATTTGTATCTACTTCAGTTTCTTTCATTGATGTTTTATAGATTTCCAGGTACAGATCTTCACCTCCTTGGTTATATTCAGTTTCTAAGTATTTTATTCTTTTTGATGCTATCATACATAGGATTTTTTCTTAATTTACTTTTTTGGATAGTCCCTTGTTAATATGTAGAAACACAACTGATTTTTGTTTGTTTTGAGATGGAGTTTCGCTCTTGTTGCCCAGGCTGGAGTGCAATGGCATGATCTTGGCTCACTACAACCTCCAGCTCCCAGGTTCAAGCAATTCTCCTGCCTCAGCCTCCCAAGTAGCTGAGATGACAAGCACACACCACCACACCCAGCTAATTTTGTATTTTTGGTAGAGACAGGGTTTCACCATGTTGGTCAGGCCGGTCTCGAACTCCTGACGTCAGATGATCGCCCACCTTGGCCTCCCAGAGTGCTGGGATTACAGGCATAAGCCACCGCGCCTGGCCCACAACTGATTTTTATATGTGGATTTTGTATCTTATGACTTTACTGAACTTGTTTATTAGTTCTAACAGATTTTTAGTGGAGTACTCAGGGTTTTCTCTCTATGTATACATGATATTATGTCATCTGCAAAGACATTTTTTACTTCTTCTTTTACATTTTGAGTGTCTTTTATTTCCTTTTCATGTCTGATTGTAACTGCTTAAGGGGTTCACCTTACCCGCTGCCTAGCCAGAGCCGATTCATCAAGACAGGGGAATTGCAATAGAGAACGTGTAATTCACACAGAGCCAGCTGTGCGGGAGACCCGAGTTTTATCATTACCCAAATCAGTCTCCCCAAGAGTTTTTAAGGATAACTTGGGGGGAAGCCAGTGAGCCAATAGTGCTGATTGGTCAGGGATGAAATCATAGGCAGTCGAAGCTGTCTTCTTGTGCTGAGTCAGTTCCTGGGTGGGGGCCACAAGATCAGATGAACCAGTTTATTGATCTGGTGTGGTGCCAGCTGATCCATCAAGTGCAGGGTCTGCAAAACATCTCAAGCACTGATCTTATGAGCAATTTAGGGAGGGTAAGAATCTTGTAGCTTCCAGCTATATGACTTCTAAACCATAATTTCTAATCTTGTGGCTAATGTTAGTCCCACAAAGGCAATCTAGTCCCCAGGCCAGAAGGAGGTCTGCTTTGTGAAAGGGCTGTTACCATCTTTTTTTAAACGATAAACTACATTTCTCCCAAAGTTAGTTCAACCTACACCAAGAAACAAACAAGGACAGCTTGGAGGTTAGAAGCAAGATGGAGTCGGGTAAGTTAGATCTCTTTCACTGTCTCAGTCATAATTTTGCAAAGGCGGTTTCATAATTGCTTGTCTCTGATGTTAGAGGAAAAACTTTCAGAGGAAAAGCTTTTTGTCATTGAATATGATGTTATAGACTTTATTATTTTGGGCGTACATCCTTCTTACCTAATTTGTTGAGAGTTTTTATCATTAAAATATATTGGATTTTATCAAATGCTGTTTGTGATCTAATGAGATGATCGTGTGATATTAATAATTCTGTTAATGTGGTATACTAAATTTATGGATTTGTATATATTGAACCATTCTTGCACTCCAGGGATAAATCCTACTGGATCATGGTATAGGATGTTTGTAGTGTGCTGTTGAATTCCGTTTGTTTAATATTTTTGAGTCTATATTCACCAGGGACATTAGCTTGTACTTTTCTTTTTCTGTAGTCTTTGTATGGCTTTTTATGATTTGTATGATTCAGTCTTCTTGCTAATTATTCATCAGCTCAGATTTCCTATTTTGTCATGATTTAGTGATAGTAGGTTTTATGTTTTTAGGAATTTATACATTTCTTCTAGGTTATTCAGTTTGTTTGGATATGATTGTTCATAGTAATCTCTTTTTTTTTTTTTTTTTTTTTTTTTGAGACGGAGTCTTGCTCTGCCTCCCAGGCTGGAGTGCTGTGGCTGGCTCTCAGCTCACTGCAAGCTCCGCCTCCCGGGTTCACGCCATTCTCCTGTCTCAGCCTCTCGAGTAGCTGGGACTACAGGCGCCCGCCTCGTCGCCCGGCTAGTTTTTTTGTATTTTTTAGTAGAGACGGGGTTTCAGCGTATTAGCCAGGATGGTCTCGATCTCCTGACCTCGTGATCCGCCAGTCTCGGCCTCCCAAAGTGCTGGGATTACAGGCTTGAGCCACCGCGCCCGGCCCATAGTAATCTCTTATGGTTCTATTTCTGTGATATCAGTTGTAGTGTCTGCTGTTTTATTTCTGATTTTATTTATTTGAGTCTTCTCTTTTCCTAGTCTGGATAAAGGCTTGTCAGTTTTGCTTATCTTTTCAAAAAACCACCTCTTAGTTTTGTTGATTTTTTTCTTTTGCTTCCCTTGTTTATATTTCATTTATTTCTACTCTAATCTTCATTATTTTCTTTTCTATTGCTGACTTGGACTTAGTTTGCTCTTCTTTTTCTAGTTCTTGAGGTATAAAGTGAAGTTGTTTATTTGAGATATTTGATTTTTTCTTAATGTAGGCATTTAGTACTATAAACTTGCCTCTTAGAACTGCTTTTGCTGCATCCTATACGTTTTGATATGTTATTTTTTCATTCTCACTTTCTCAAGATATTTTTTGACTTCTCTTTTAGTTTATTCTTTGATCCATTAGTTGCTTAAGAGTGTGTTAATTTCCATAGATTTGTGAATTTTCCAGTTTTTCCTCCCATTATTGATTTCTAATTTCATACCAATTTGTTTAGAAAATATTCTCAGTGTGATTTCAGTTTTCGTAAATTTATTAAGACTTGTTTTGTGACCTAACTTGATCTATCCTGGAGAATGTTTAATGTGTGCTTAGGAAAACGTTTGTCCTTCTCTTGTTGGGTGGAATGTTCTGTATATGTCTGTTAGGTCCATTTGTTCCAGAGCAGTGGTCTCCAACCTTTTTGGCATCAGGGACCAGTTTCGTGGAAGACAGTTTTTTCATGGATTCTGGGCAGGGGGGTGGTTTCAGGATGATTTAAGTGCATTACATTTTTGTGCACTTTATTTCCATTATTATTATATTGTAATATATAATGAAACAATTATAAAACTCACCATAATGTAGAATCAGTGGGAGCCCTAAGCTCATTTTCTTGCAACTAGAAGGTCCCGTCTTATTGTGGGGTTGTTTGTTTTATTCTTGTAGATTTATGTTCCTTATAGATGCTGAATTTAGACCTTGTCGGATGCATAGTTTGCAAAAATTTCCTCCCATTTGGTAGGTTGTCTGTTTACTCTGTTTAATAGTTTCTTTTGCTGTGTGGAAGCTCTTTGGTTTAATTAGATTCCATTTGTCAATTTTTGCTTTTGTTACAATTGCTTTTGGCATCTTCGTCATGAACTCTTTGCCAGCTCCTATGTTTAGAATGGTATTGCCTAGGTTGTCTTTCAGGGTTTTTATGGTTTTGGGTTTTGTATTTAACTCTTTAATCCATCTTGAGTTAATTTTTGTATATGGTGTAAGGAAGGAAGTTTTAATCATCTGCATGAGGCTAGCCAGTTATTCCAGTGCCACCTATTGAATAGAGAATCCTTTCCCCAGTACTTGTTTTTGTCACGTTTGTTGAAGATCAGAGTTGTAGGTGTGCAGTCTTATTTCTGGGTTCCCTGTTCTGTTCCATTGATCTGTGTGTCTGATTTTGTGGCAGTCCCATGCTGTTTTGGTTACTGTAGTCCTGTAGTATAGTTTGAAGTTGACTAGCATGACGTCTCAGCTTTGTTCTTTTTGCTTAGGATTGCCTTAGCTATTTGCGCTCTTTTTTGGTTCCATATGAATTTTAAAATAGTTTTTTTCTAGTTCCATGAAGAATGTCAATGGTAGTTTAATAGGCATAGCCTTGAATCTATAAATTACTTTGAGCAGTATGGCCATTTTAACAATATTGATTCTTCCTCTGATAAGCATGGAATGTTTTTCCAGTTGTTTGTGTCATCTCTGATTTCTCTGAGCAGTGGTTTGTAGTTCTCCTTGTAGAGCTCCCTTACCTCTCTGGTTAGCTGTATTCTTAGGTATTTTATTCTTTTTGTGGCCTTTGTGAATGGGAGTTCATTCCTGATTTGGCTCTGCGTGCTGATTGGTCCATGGGTAGCCATGGACAGGCCTGGAAAAAGCGCCATCTGATTGGCTGAACAGTCATCAATGAGTTCTCACTCTGAGCCCCAGACTTCACCCAGAACTGGCACCCCGACTTCACCCAGAACTGGATGGCCTGGACCTCAGGCTTCAGGCTATCCTTGGCTTTAAGGTGGGGGTTTCACTGGGGACCCGCCCCTTCCTGCCTGGTAATCTGTCTGCCTCCCACTGCCATCGACATGCTGTCCATGGTGCCCAGGCTGTTCGCACAGAGGGTCAGCTGCAGGCCTGCACCCAGCTGTCTTCAGCACCACCCCAAAGCCTCCCTCCCATACTCACCGGTTACCAAAGTCCAGAGGTGGGTGAGGCAGCAAGGGGCTGGCATGTCAGCACTGCCCTGAGTGCACACACCTGGCCAGGTGGCGAGAGCACCCGGGCTCGGCCACAACTTTGCTCCGAAATCGGAGTGAGCACTGGAAGCGCGGAGAGGCCAGGGAACAGGAGCAGGCACTTCCAAGCCTGTGGGGATGGGGGGCTTCCTGGGCTTCCGAGAGTGCAGGGATGCCCGGGTCCAGAGCTGCAGCTGGGCGGCTGCAGCTGTGCCTGGTAGCACGGGACTTGTTTGGTGGCGGGGCTCCCACCTGTTCCCCACCACCATGGGCTCTGTGGAGTGCACAGCCCCAGCCCCATGTCCCCGACTGCAGCTGGCATTCCCACAGTGGCTCCTCCAAACTGACCACTGCCACCATCAATTTGTATTCATTCTTTCAGTAAAGTAAATGATCTGATAGCTTGATAAGTTGTATCCTTGAAAAGATACAAATAGTATAAAGTGCATGGTAATTTTCCCCATTTGTAACTGTTTCAATAATGTGAAAACACCAGTAGGCATGGAAAAATAAAATTATGAAGACATTTAAAACGTTACTCTATTTTAGAATAAGGTAGAGTTGAAAATTGTCAGAAATACAAACGTTATTTCGCTATTTAATCCTTTATATATGTGAAGTTTTAAAATATGTATGACCTTCCCCTCTGAAATGAGAATAAAATTGGTGGGAAATTTTAACAAAAGAACACATAAAGTTCTGGACTATAAACATAAATATTATTGTTTGGCATTACCCCAAAGTTCCCCTTTAAAAAAACAAATAAATGGGAATAATATATATTTGAGTGTTCTGTCTCTACGTTCTTTGAACCAAGCAGGCCTCATACTTTATGAATTTGTTCCACCCTCTCTAATATATCTATCAACAGAACATGGCAACAGTGTTACAAAATTTAATGTTTTAAAATTTTGAACAAATTAAAAACATTGAATTTATATTTCTCTTACATTTTACTGTTCTCTAATGAGGGAAAATGATTTAAATTTTGGACTAAATGCAACCAGTGTATAAAATAATTCTCTTCTGAGTGATAGTGAAACAATTACTGAATTACAACTATATGCAGAAAGTATTGTTGCCTAATGTGTTTTCTATGTGACTAACATGATAGCTTACTGCAAATGGTTTATTTGTTTTATAATTAATAAAGAAGTCCAGTTGGAGTTTAACACAAAAACAGAAGATAGAGAGCATTTAATTTTTGGGAGAGCTTTCAGTACTAAAATAGGTAGTCAGAATTTTCTGACTTTAATGGAGTCAGAAACTGGGTAACTTTTATTCTTTTAACTTAAATCAGTTTCTGGATTTAGTTTGTCAAAATAGATTATATTGTATGTGTATTGGTGAACTAGAAATAGATCAGCTCTTACTGGGACTGAATCCTAACCTTGAATAATTTTAACTGATTGAATTAAGGCGATTTGTTATTTCTAGGGCCATTAGGCTAGCTGCCTGCTAAAAGAAAACATAAGTTTAATTTGGATGAAGGTAGCACCATTGAGAGGCTCAAGTTATGGTCACATAAAAAACATACAGCATTTAGCATTCAATCAAAAGTAGTCAGACATTCAAGGAGGTAAGACAATGTGATTAAGAAACTAAGAGAAATATTAGTAGAAACAGACTCACAGGGGATTTAGCTAATGGCACTATCACACATGGCTGTGCTTAATATGTTTAAGGGGGAAAAAGACTTAGTATGTGGCAGAGAACTAGAAACTAGGAATTACATCAAATATGAGAACTGAAAAGGTATGATAACTGAAATTAGCAACTCAGAGGATTGACTTAGCAGCACATTGGGCATTGTTGAAGAAAATTACTGAACTAAAATGTAGGCCAGAAGAAAATACCGAAACTATTTCATGGGGATTTTCTTTAAAAGATAAAAAATACAGAAAAGAGTTGATAAAATGATCCGGTATGTGGAATACTTTCCAGAATCTCCAAACACTACTAAAACTAATTAAGGAGTTCTTAGAAGTTGCAAGATAAAAGATGAATTTACAAAAGTTATTTTTGTATAGGATAGCAATAATCTATTGAAATTCAAATTTATACGTAAATGCAAAAGACCTAGACTAGGCAAAACAACTTTGAAAAGTAAGAACAAAGTTTGAGGACTTCCACTAATTAACTTGAAGACACATTATAATGACTAAAATAGTTTAATACTGTAGATGAGATAGACAATAAACAATATTAATTTAATCAATAATACTAGAGAATACAAACATAGACCCACACATATACGGACAACCGATTTTTTTGAAAAATGTATAAAGATTATTCAGTGGAGAAAGGATAGTCTATTCAACAAATGGTGTGGAATAACTGAATAACCGTATTAACAAATCTTCAATCCATATCTCACAGTATATTAAAAAGATCCAAATTAATTGTAGACCTAAATGTAAACTCTAAAATTATGAAACTTCCTTCTTTCTTTTTTCCCTGATCAATCTATAAGTTTTGTTGATCTTTTCAAAACCAGCTTTCATTTATTTTTTTCTGTTACTTTTGTTGCCATTTTCATTGATTTCCATTCTCAACTATATTATTTTCCTCCTTCTGCTTACTTTTGGGTTAATTTGCATTACATTTTCAAGTTTTTAGGGTAGAAGCTGAAGTCATTGATTGGAGACCTTTAGTCCTTTCTGGTAAAAGTGTTTAGTGCTATAAATTAATCTTCAAGTACTGCTTTAACTGCACCTCACAAACTTTATTAAATTGTGTTTTATTTTAGTCAGTTAAAATATTTTTGAATTTTTCTTTTGAATTATTCTTGACCCATGACTTATTTAGAATTGTGTTAGAGTAGTATTTCCTAATATTGTGAGATTTTATAGATAAATTGGTTTTGAATTTAATTCTATGGTGGTCAGAAGATGTAGATTTGTATGATTCAAATTATTTTAAATTTTATGAATGCTAGTTTTGTGGCCCCAAATTGGTCCATCTTGGCCTCTACTACTTAAACTTAAGGCTCTCATTATCTTTCTTCTTGGTAATCATAAAAATTTCTTATCAAGTCTTCCTCTAGTTTATCATTGCTTACATTTCACTGTCACCAGAGTTATTATTCCTAAACAGTAATTTGATTTTGTCACTTTTATCTTACTTCAGAAGTGTCAGGGACATCCCACTATCTGTAGAATGAAGTGAATCCTCTTTATCATTGTAGAAAATGCCTTTCATTAATTGCCTATAAGTTATTCTTCTATGAAAGCCTCATCTAGTACTATCATCCTTTTCTGCTTCTTCCCAAACATTCTGTATGAGCCATGTTTTATTGTTTTTTTTTTTTTTTTTCCCAGAGAATGTATTACGGATTTTCAGACCTCTGTGCCTTCTATCAAGCTATACCTTTCTCTTTGAATTCCCCTTCTCTCGCCTTCTTGCTTTTCATTTAATACCCATGGTTGATTCTGCAGCACATGTGGAACATTTTTGATTCCCTTAGTCAGAATCCTGCTTTATCTTTGGTTCATCGTTTATATGTTTCTTATGGTATACTTTGACTTTGGGTGACACTGTGTCATTGTTCTCACCTCTGAGTAAATGTTATTTTTCTACAAATCTTTTAATACCTGAAATACAGTAGGCATTCACTGTATCTCAGTTGTGAGGAAATTAGGACAATATATGGAGTATTTTCTTTTCTTTTCTTTTTCTTTTTTCTTTCTTTCTTTTTTTTTTTTTTTTTGAGATGGAGTTTCTCTCTTGTTGCCCAGGCTGGAGTGCAATGACACAATCTCAGCTCACTGCAACCTCCGCCCCCCAGGTTCAAGCCATTCTCCTGCCTCTCCCTCCCAAGTAGCTGGGATTACAGGCATGCACCACTACACCCGGCTAATTTTCTATTTTTAGTAGAGAGGGGGCTTCTCCATGTTGGTCAGGCTGGTCTTGAACTCCTGACCTCAGGTGATCCACCCACCTCGGCCTCCCACAGTGCTGGGATTACAGGTGTGAGCCACCGCTCCTGGCCTATTTGGGGTATTTTCTAATTAATAAATGTGCCTTCCTTAATTCAGCATATAGATCAAGGGGTTCTGGCATGAAGATAATTTTTAAGTTATGTTTTAAGATAAATTGGATTCAAAATCATAGATTCTATACATCTTTTACAAGTCATCTGCATTATGGATAGTTTTTACAACAGAACAGAATTCCCACTTCAGTTCCACAGGTACAGCAGAATTCCCAGCCTAATTTTTAGTAAATCTTAGAGAAAAACAAAAACTAACTTTGATGATGCTACAGAAAATAATGATCACAAAAAGAACTAAAAATGTAGTTTATTGGCTGATAGCTATAAAAGTATGTGTTCCTCAAAGTTTAGTGAAGATGACAGTAATAGTTGATTAATGTTGACTGTTCACTGGAAAATGAAATTATGGGTGATGTAGGAATCATACTCATAGTGACAGCAATAGACCTATGTAAATATAAAGAGGAAGATGGCCAAAAATTACCTGCAAAGCTAGAAATTTCTTCTGTGCTAGCCAAAGTTCCCCAGTCCATACTTTTATGTTATACTCAATAATTTAGTTTAATTTACGATAAAACAGTAGGAAAGTTATTCAGGAAATCATCACATTTCTTCTAAATCTAAAAGTGTCTTATTGTAGTAAAAGTTGTACATTTATGTTTTGAGCTAAAATGAACAGTCAGAGATGTTTATCATTTTTTCTGATTTCCTGCATTTGTCAACTAGTTTAAGTAATCAGATTAACCTGCTGTATACTTTGTGATCTGTAATGGGAGTTATTCTTATAACCAAGAAAATAAGCTCTGTGCAGTAGTAACATTTGAATACCACTTTTACCATTTTCAAAGACATTTTGGGTGTGCTGTTTCTTTGACTTTCAACAACTTGGGGAGGAAAGGAATCCTAATTAAAGATATCAATAGATGTATGGAACCTTGTGCTCTTCCTCCCTAATCCATGAAAAAAGATGGATCCAGATGGCTGAGCAAGCAAAGAAATGCCAAGGGATTTTCTGGTCAACATTATAGAACCTCTTTAGAACTGGATTACTGGATATTTTTAGAGGTATAAAGTGTTGTGTATGTATGCATAGATGTTTTCAAATGTCATTGAGTCCCTGAAGGCTAGAGACTGTGTATTTTGGAATATAATATTTGATAACATATAGACATGTTCTCCAAGGGAAATACATGTCAACCTTTAGCATTGCAAGTTGGGAAGAACCTTTTACTTATCTAGGAGTCTTACAAGAAATGCTGACTGGTGTTTCTAATAATGATTTCACCCCAATTCCAGAAGGTTTAAGTCATATGTGATAAATAATTTAATATATTAAGTAATTGCTCCAGTTCTACCTTTATCCTTATTTGGTAATTTATCCTCCCATTTCATTCCTATTCTTGTTTTTACTTAGCAGTTGACCTTTTTATATAGACTTGAGGGAAAAAAACAACAACTAAATGCCTCCATTTATACTTAAAGTATGTTTTTCTTTGGAGCATTTAAGTCTTTACTGTTTTATCCAGGTACAACATGTGGGACATTTATGTTAAGGTAGAACTAAAACAGATGATCAGTTATTTCTTGATAAAGAGTTTTCAACTGAACAGTTTAAAAACTAGCTTTTGGAGTTGATTTCTAGGCAACAAAATATTTTTAATTGTTTAAACAAGACAGATTATTGTAACAAAACAGTTTTTTTCTTTGAAATAGATTTTAAAACATTTTAGTCAACTTAAAGGAAATTTAAATATTAAATTATTATATTTCCATTTAAGTACCCCCTCTTCCATCAATAATCCCATTCTCCAGAAATAATAGATGTTGATTTGTTCATCACAATCTTTTATGTAGATATTTGGTCAGGAATGAAAATGGTGTTTCGCCCCTGAAAAAGTAATGACTTTTCTGTCATAAATTTTATCCAATCATGATTAAGATAATCTGTCTTTAAAAGAATGATGATAAAATATTTGATTTGGATTAAGTTCATATGGTTATGTCAGAATTATACTTTACAGTAACTAAATGAACCTATTGAATTCCCTTCATCTGTGGGCTGAGAAGGGTCTGCTTGAAATGATAGTCTTGGATTTTGGCATAGATAAGAGTATGCAATTTTTGTTCAAGGATAGAGATATGGCAGAGATTGGGTGCTTATTCTTTTATAACCATTTTCTCTCTTCTGTGGCATACTATTAGACTGTACTTCCTCTTGTATTAGGTGGGGCCATGATACTAGCTCTCAAAAGTGGAATGTAGGTGAAAATAATGAACATGACGTTTAGACCTAACCCTAAAATTTCCTTCAAAACTTTCCATACTCTCTTCATTGAGGAATATTTAGTGGGAGTTTCCAAGGCCCTAGGATAGACAATAGTAGACAAAATGTCGTTGAGTCACATAGTGAAAGACCATCTTTCCCTGTCCCAAATTGATTGTGACATAAGAGGGAGAACTTTTGTTGTGTAAGCCACTGAAGCTTTGGAGTTGGTTGTTACAGCAGAGAGAGTTAGTTACCCTGATCAACACAGAAATTGACATTTTGAATTGGGTTGCTACTGTAACAAGATCCCAAGGTATATGACATTTGCCTAAGGGTTGGGCCATGGGGAACACATATAGCATACTGGGATGGCTAGATATCCATGTCATGTGATGAATATTTGCAAAAGTCTTACTTTTGGCAACTTGGAGGCCATTCCATGTTTCTACCAAGATTGAAGGTTTAAGAAAAGAAGTTGTTAGTAGTATATGTTCATTGTAATTGCACTACCTTGCCAAATGTAGTCAAGGAGGAGATCAGTTTAGGAAAGTATTGTTTGGTTTCCAGGAGTGAAAGAAAATAATAACCAGAAATTCAGAATTGGAAAAAAATGACTGTTTTTAAACTCTCAAAAATAAAAGATGGGCCGGGCGCGGTGGCTCAAGCCTGTAATCCCAGCACTTTGGGAGGCCGAGACGGGCGGATCACGAGGTCAGGAGATCGAGACCATCCTGGCTAACACGGTGAAACCCCGTCTCTACTAAAAATACAAAAAACTAGCCGGGCGAGGTGGCGGGCGCCTGTAGTCCCAGCTACTCGGGAGGCTGAGGCAGGAGAATGGCGTGAACCCGGGAGGCGGAGCTTGCAGTGAGCTGAGATCCGGCCACTGCACTCCAGCCCGGGCGACAGAGCGAGACTCCGTCTCAAAAAAAAAAAATAAAATAAATAAATAAAAGATGGGTTTTAAGAAGGCTTTGAGCAAAAAAGACCCCATAAGACTTCTCAGTTGAGCCGAGTGGCTACACAATGGTCAGATTAAGATATGTGGCTTTCTTGAGCCTGAAAAGTCAAAGTAGCCACCAGTAAATTAACGGAGAGATGAGGCATTGGGAAAAGAAGGAAATAAATAAAGCAGATTTGAGAATGATAAAAAGTAATTTTGGGGTTGGTTATTAGCATTTGGATCTGACTGGAAGTTGCTATGATTCTGATGGAATTTTGTTGCTAGAGAAACTGCGAACTTGGCCTTAGAAGGTATGTGACTGTTCATTGAGCCCTAGCTATCCTCAAGTGGCATACTTCTCAACACCAACTTCATATGTGGCCACGGGAGATAACAGGCAAGGAAAACCCGTAGAGGGTGAAACCAGGAGCCATGGAGAACAACAAAGGACTAGGGAGTTTCTCCTGGAGAACAAAATTAGGGCCTTAACAAGGAATTTCTTCCTTCACAATGTTCATACATCCAGTGGGATTTCAGAATGCTACAGATTAGCAACCACCAAATATTTTCCCTTTTTTTGGCCTTTCTAAATGTGGTTATCCTTTCTCTGTTTTCCCATGGTATGTGTTTTGTACAGAGGGAGATGGGACAGAAAGCTTGTCTTTAAGGCATATGTTGTAGGGACATGGAAAGCAACATCTACATCTGATGAAGAAGATTATGTATGAACTGGAGATCCTAGATTTTGTCCTGTCTGGGATCTTTGGTAATCTTCCTAGTGGAGAGCTTGAGTGCATTCTGTATCTGGGAGGAAGAATTAAAAAAAAAATAGGTATTTAGTGACTTAAATTAGGGATTGTGGCAGAAACTAATTAGATTCTGTCTTTGCTCTTCTGGGGCATGCAGATAGACTCAGATAGCCCTCATGTATGAAGGCTGTGTGACTATTCCTTGTCAATGGAATATTAGCAGAAGTCATTTCAAGGCAAAGGTAGGGTTTGCTTTCTTTTCCCTTTCAATTATGTCCTCCAAAGTAGATCTCACAAGATTTTGGAACTTAGTTCCCTAAATGACCATGTACCAAGTATTCTCTCTCTACTGCGATACTCCTGCTCACCCCCACCCCCAAATTATTATTTAATGAGTATTAGACTTTCGTTGTGTTAAGACATTGAGATTTGGGTTATAGCAGTAAACTTACTCAGTATTATACAATAAAGCACACATATAAAAATCAGTATTTTACATTTATAATATTTTGGTGACATTTAGAAAATAACATTTCTTGATTATTTACAGTGTTTTAGGTACCATGCTAAGCATTTAGCACATTGTCATCCTATTTGCTCTTTATAGTTACTTATCGGAAGTGAATCTTATTCCTGTTACAGAGATTTAGGAATCTAAAGCTGATAACATTTATAAGTAACTTGGTCTAGTAGCTGCTATTTATTGGGTTTGTATTTTACCATCATTACTTATTTAATTTCATTCTGATGGACAATAGTGTTTTAAGAACCAGACACAAAGTCTGCCTTATTCACTGCTATTTATCACTAGTAGGTTATAGAATTTGTAGTAGTTGTGGAATAAAAATACACATTTTAAACTTTTGTTATAGTTCAGGGGTTCATGTGCAGGTTTTTTATATAGGTAAATTTATGTCATGGGGGTTTGTTTGTACAGATTATTTCGTCACCCAGGTACTAAGCCTAGTACCTAGCAGTTATTTTTTCTGATTCTCTCCCTTCTTCCATCCTCCACCCTCAAGTAGGCCCCCGTGTTTGTTGTTGCCCTCTTGTTGTTCATAGGTTCTCATCATTTAGCTCCCTCTTAAAGTGAGAACATGCAGTATTGGGTTTTCAGTTTTTCTGTTAGTTTGCTGAGAATAATGGCCTCCAGCTCCATCCATGTTCCTGCATAAGACATGATCTCATTCTTTTTTATGGCTGCATAGTATTCTATGGTATATTTGTACCACATTTTCTTTATCCAGTCTACCACTGATGGACATTTAGGTTGACTTCATCTTTTTGCTATTGTGAACAGTACTGCAGTAAACATATGGGTACATGTGTCTTTATGATAGAATGAGTTATACTCCTTTGGGTATATACCCAGTAATGGGATCGCTGGGTCAAATGATAGTTCTGTTTTTAGCTCTTTGAGGAATTGCCACACTGCTTTCCACAATGGTTGAACTAATTTAGACTACCACCAAGAGTGTATAAGTGTTTCCTCTTCTCCACAACCTTGCCAGCATCTTTTTTATTTTTTATTTTTTTTACTTTTTCATAGTAGCCATTCTGACTGGTGTGAGATGGTATCTTATTGTAGTTTTGGTTTGCATTTCCCTAATGATCAGTCAAATTGAGCATTTTTCACATGCTCGTTGGCCACGTGTGTCTTCTTTTGAAAAATGTCTGTTTGTGTCCTTTGCCTACTTTTTAATGGGTTTTTTTTTCTTGCAAATTTAAGTTCCTTATAGTTGCTGGATATTAGATCTTTGTTGATACATAGGTTGCAAAAATTTTCTCCCATTCTGTAGGTTGTCATTTACTCTGTTGATAGTTTCTTTTGCTGTGCAGAAGCTTTTTAGTTTTAATTAGATCCCACTTGTTAATTTTTCTTTTGTTGTAATTGCTTTTGGCATCTTTGTCATGAACTCTTTGCCAGTTCCTATATTTGGAATGGTATTGCCTAGGTTGTCTTCCAGGGTTTTTATCGTTTTGGGTTTTACATTTATGTTTTTATTCTATCTTGAGTTAATTTTTGTATATGATGTAAGGAAGGGGTCCAATTTCAATGTTCTGCATATGGCTAGCCAGTTACTGCAGCACTATTTGTTAAATAGGGAGTCCTTTCCCCAGTGCTTGTTTTTGTTGACTTTGTTCAAAATTAGATGATTATATTTATGCAGCCTTACTTCTGGATTCTTTATTCTGTTCCATTGGTCTATGTGTCTGATTTTGTGGCAGCCCGTGCTGTTTTGGTTACTGTAGCCCTGTAGTATAGTTTGAAATAGGGTAACATGATGCTTCTAGCCTTGTTCTTTTTGCTTAGATTTGCCTTGGTTATTCTGGCTCTTTTTTGGTTCCATATGAATTGAAAATTTTTTTTCTAGTTTTTGAAGAATGTTATTGATAGTCTGCTAGGAATAACCTTAAATCTATAAATTTCTTTGGGCAATATGGCCATTTTAACAATATTGATTCTTCCTCTGATGAGCATGGAATGTTTTTTTCCATTTCTTTGTGTCATCTCTGATTTCTTTGAGCAGTGTTTTGTAATTCTCATTGTAGAGCTCTTTCACCTTCCTAGTTAGCTGTATTCCTAGGTATTTCTTTCTTTTTTTGGCAATTGTGAATGGAACTGCATTCCTGATTTGGCTTTCAGCTTGGCTATTGTTGGTGTATAGGAATGCTAGTAGTTTTTGTACATTGATATTGTACCCTGAAACTTAGCTGGAGTTGTTTATCAGCTGAAGGAACTTTTGGGCCAAGACCATGACATTTTCTAGGTGTAGAATCATGTCATCTGCAAACAGGGATAGTTTGACTATAGAATAAATATTGAAAAAATGTATTTGTGACATTAGTATAGAGCACTATACCAGGTGCTGTAATGGGATATACAAATTATGAAGCCCATCTCGAGAAACTCCCAATTAAATGGGAGGTTGTATTAAGTACCGTGATGATAATAACTATAAAATACTAAGAGTATATTGGAAGAATTTGTTTGCCTAGGAAGAGTTTGTAAACATTTTCTTGGAGGTAAAAATTTTACATGATTATAAAAGCTGTGGTAGTTTTTAAACACAGCCCTAAAGTTCTTTTATACCCCTCCCATCAAGATGTATACCTCTTTCTTCTTTCCTTAAATCTGGGTGGTCTCATAACTGATTGGAACAAAAGAATATGCATTTCTGAGGCTGAGTCATAAACGATGATCCAGGTGTATTCCTTTTTCTTGGAATACTTGCGCTTAGATCCCTGAGCCTATAGTGTAAGAAGTCTGACTACTCTGAGGTCTGCATTCTTTGAAGAAATCAAACCATTTGAAAAGGCTAAGGGTTGGTACTCTGTTTGGCAGTCGTAGCCTTTGAGTCTCCTAGCCCAGGTACCAGGCGTATGAGGGGACAAGACTTCAGGTGATTCCAGCCTCCAACTGTTGCATCATCTTTAGTCTCCAGGTTGTCCTAACTGAGGCCCCGGACATTGTAGAGCAAAGACAAGCCATTGCCTCTTTATGCTATCTGAATTCCTAATCCCCAGACTCCTGTGACCATGTTAAGATGATCCTTAATTTAAGCTATGTTTGGGATTAATTTATTATGTAGCAACAGTAACTGGAACATAGGTGGAACTCGAACACATGCTAAAGAGAAGAGGCATTTGTACTGCATTAACAAAAGTCCTGAAGTAGTATGTTTAATTGCTTGACGCTTAGTATTTATTTTGGATTTGGAAGGATGTTAGGTTGTAATAGAAGAGAAGTCTGGAAAGTCATTAGGGGCCAATTGTTTATGGCTCCTAATGTTTCATTAATAGGTCTAAACTTCTTCCCTTGTGCCATGAGACTATAAAGAGTTTTTGAGCATAGAAGAACATGTAGAAAATGACTATGGAACTTTCTCACTTTCTTTTACATCATCTCAACTTCCTGGAATGTGTTTAAAGTTTATTCTTATATATGTTCACTCAGCAAACATTTCTCAAACATGTACATTCTGCCAGAAGCATAGTTCTTGTAAAGTGAAAATATTTATTTTTTCATGAAATTGTTTTGAATAAGAAAGCCAGGCTGGGCGCGGTGGCTCAAGCCTGTAATCCCAGCACTTTGGGAGGCTGAGGCGGGCGGATCACGAGGTCAGGAGATCGAGACCATCCTGGCTAACATGGTGAAACCCCATCTCTACTAAAAAAAAAAAAAAATACAAAAAACTAGCCGGGCGAGGTGGCGGGCGCCGGTAGTCCCAGCTACTCGGGAGGCTGAGGCAGGAGAATGGCGTAAACCCGGGAGGCGGAGCTTGCAGTGAGCTGAGATCCGGCCACTGCACTCCAGCCTGGGCGACAGAGCGAGACTCCGTCTCAAAAAAAAAAAAAAAAAAGAAAGCCAGACATAATGTTTATGTTATGTTATGTTATGTTATGTTATGTTATGTTATGTTATGTTATGTTATGTTATTTTAGATAGGGTCTCACTCTTTCACCCAGGCTGGAGTGCAGTGGCACAGCCTCAGCTCACTGTAATCTCCACCTTTCGGGCTCAAGCAATCCTCCCACCTTAGCCTCCCAGGTAGCTGGGACCACAGGTGCACACCACCAGCTTGGCTAATTTTTGTGTTTTCTTGTAGAGACACTGTTTTACCGTGCTGCCCAGGCTGGTCTCAAACTCCTGGGCACAAGCCATCTGCCCACTTCGGCCTCCCAAAGTGCTGGAATTATAGGCATGAGCCACCACACCTGACCTATTATGTTATTTTTATTTCTAAATAGGGCACTAAAAATTATTTTGGCTAAGTGCATATATTAAGTAATCATATTGACTATGTAAAGCATAAATGCATAGAAAAGGCTTGAAGGTTAAATGAAGATCAGGAAATATTATTTAGTGGGGATACATATCTCTGTGCATTTGTCAAAACTCAGTTGTTAATATCTACAAAAATGTGTGCCATAAATTTGGTGAAGATTGCACTGAAATCTGTAGATCAATTTAGGGAGACATGACATCTTACTGATATTGATCTACCAATCTATGAACCCAGAATTTTTCTCCATTTACTGTTTTAGTATAGGTATAGTAGTAATTAGTGTTACTTTCTTTCATTGCATGTTGTTTCTCATGGGATTATATCACACAGAGCCAGCTGGTTTCTCCCTGCTACGCCTTTCTTTGATTTCATTTTATAGGCAAAAATTCATGGGCGGCCAAGGAGGGCAGATCACCTGAGGTTGGGAGTTCAAGACCAGCCTGACCAACATGGTGAAACCCCTTGTCTCTACTAAAAATACAAAATTAGCCAGGCGTGGTGGCGCACACCTGTAATCCCAGCTACTTGGGAGGCTGAGGTAAGAGAATCGCCTGAACCCAGGAGGCAGACGTTGCGGCGAGCTGAGATTGTGCCATTACACTGCAGCCTGGGCAACAAGAGCAAAATTCTGTCTCAAAAAAAATAAAGAAAAATTTCATATAATTGACTAGAGCCTACGATATCAAATTAATGGGAGGAGTGAGGATGAGGGTCCACTGTATCAGTATTTTATAGAGTAACCAAAGTGGGTAGAATTGGCAATAATTTAAGAAGAGGAATACTTTCACAAACCTGTTAGCTTTGTAGCAGAGATGTCTACTTAATAGTACCTACCCTCATAAGTTCAGGGGTTTGCAGAGTGATTCCCTAAGAGTATTTGTATCAGTTACATATGCTATCATTGCATTGCCAAGTTGTACCTTTCTTTAGACCATTCTCTTTGGAGACATCTCAAGTTACAAAGTCTTAAAACAGTCAAAATAAATTCTGAGTTTGAATACTTCCTCAAACAGAAGTGAAATAGTTGGTTGATTAAAATCAGTCTACGAGTTTTATGTGATTTGTAGGGAAGTACTAAGTATCAGTGGTTTTACAGAATTATAGCCTATCATTTATGATATTCACATACCAGAAGTCATTTCTGTAGAGAATGGTGACTTCACAAGTTTTTTGTGGTTTATGGGGAAGTGTTAAGTATCAGTGTTTTATGGAATTATATGCTATCATTTGTTAAATTCACATATCAGAAACCATTTCTGTAGACAATGGTGACTTCATGCTAGTTATATTATAAACTCTTCTTTGAGAAAAGTATAATGGGACTTCAGGAATTTGGGTAGAGAGAAGGGAAAAATGTTTTGTTCCAGTATAACTAATCTTGAAAAGCAAGGTTATTCTTATAACCTGTGGCTTTAATGGAAGAGGCTTTCTACAATGATCCCAATTTTTAAATTAGTTGTGAGAGTCAGACCTTGTGGTCCTTTCACATTGCAGGAGGACCTAACAACATAGTTCCCTTAAATATTGAAAAATACAGAGTCAAAATGTATTCCGAGTCTCTAGCAAATAAGGAAATTAATTTACCCCTAAATGACAGATGCAAGATAAGAAATTATAAGCCTTTGTGCAGTATTTCAGGTTATAGAACTGGTTATCCCTATCCATGCTTCTTTGCTAAGAGAAATGTCTAAAACATTCAGAAGTGGTGCAGTTCATATCCATGACACAGTTTACTCCTCTGCTAATGATGATAACTTTAGTATTTGCCGCCTTCTCAGAACTGCAATATTAGCAGTGAGAAAAATCTAGGCTGAAATATTGGAGGAATGATGTTTCTAAGAAAAGTGCAGAGCTCTAAGGTTAAGAGCTTAAAGAGGATGGATAACTTTTACTTCTGTTCTT
The DNA here is from genome assembly GCF_007565055.1 of Rhinopithecus roxellana. Taxonomy (NCBI): domain Eukaryota; kingdom Metazoa; phylum Chordata; class Mammalia; order Primates; family Cercopithecidae; genus Rhinopithecus; species Rhinopithecus roxellana. The sequence goes on along the minus strand of NC_044563.1, from coordinate 89,961,974 downwards.
ACTATCCTGAATGTTACGTCAAATGCTCTACGAAGTAACATTTGAACACATTTAAACTCAGAAATTTTATGACATAGTTTCTTAGTGAATGCAAGTTTTGTAATAAGTTTGGTGGTGACTGCTTTTAAGATTATTTTTGAACTGATGTATCAGCTGGGGAGTCTTGTTGGAGAACTGGATAGATGCTTCACTGTGATTTATGTTCTGATAGGATTGCCAATCCTATACTTACTAGTATTTATGAGAGGGCTATGAAACTATGATATTTATCTGAGGACAAAAGATGTGTGGTAGTTTATCAAGCAACATCACCTTATTAAAAATTTGAGGGAAGCTATAATTTTGATGATTTAGTTTGATGGATAATAAAAGTTTTAATGTCTTTTGAAAGAAATGATTTCTAGCGTTAATACAGACTAGTATGCATATTACATTAGCTAAGGGAATCAAGCCCCGTTGTTGTTCTAAAATAAATAGATATTTACAGTCTTTTCCAGAGAGAAGGGGAGATGGCCTCTGAAGGAATAAAAGAAGGTCAAAACCAGCAAGCACAGAAAGCACTGTTTGAAATGGAAAAATTAACTAATGGTTCCTTCTTTAAATTTGATGTTTCTTTAGCTATTCCCATCAAGAGCACAGTTTACATTCAGCCGGAGATAATTGTGTACATAGCGACTTCTAATAAGGTAGCTTTCTCTTCTTTCCTGGGTCCCAAGAAACACTGTTATAAACCTTTTCTGAATACAGAACATGATACTGTAGCTATTACATGGGTTCTATGCTTTTATTCACAGGTATAGATTTAAGTCTGTATTTTTGGTAAGAGGAGATCAAGCATTTTTATGTTTGCCACACAGTGAGGATATATGCATCTCTCTGGACTGAGTTGTTTTCATTTACTTATGTTTATTTTTCTTCCTTTTTTCTTTTTTTCTGGGCATATTTTACCACCAATCATCATTTGCGTGTCTTTAAAGAAAGTTATATGAATAAAAAAGGAAAAATAAACTGTTTTCCTATACTTAAAATATTTCTCTTCTGAAAACAGATGTCTGGGAATTTTTGCCACATCAACCAATTTCCAACTCTCTGACACCAACTGGGTGTATTACAGTTCAATGCAATTCTGATAGTATATACGTGGGGTTATTACAGACCCCACAAATTAAGGGCTCAGTCCCACAAGACTGCTCCCCACTTCAAATGCCACTCTCAAGGCCAAATTGTCACCTGTGCTTCTGACTGACTAGCTATAAATGGGAAGTTCTCATGACCCCTCCTTGGGCTTGAAAATTTTCTAGAACAGCTGACAAAACTCAGGGTAACACTTTGAGTGTCGGTTTATTATAAAGAATACAACTCAGGAATAACCAAATGCAAGACACACATAGGGCAATTAAGGGGGAGAGACACAGAGCTTCCATGCCCCAGTTAGGCATACCACCTCTCAGAACCTCCATGTGTTCACCAACCCAGAATCTCGTGAAACCGGGTCCTTTGGGGTTTTATAGAGGCCTCATTGTGTAGGCATGATTGATTAAAATCATTGGCCAATACTGATTAACTCAACCACCAGTCTCTCCTTTGTAAGACATCAGGAGAGGAGAGCTGAAACTTCAGTGCTCTAATCATATTGTTGGTTCCCCTGGAAGCCATTCTCCAACCTAAGGCTCTTCAGGAGCCTTTAGCCACTGGATATCTCATTAGCATGCAAAAAGACACTTCTGAGATTCCAGAGATTTTAGGAGCTGTGTGTCTAGTCACAGACCAAATATTAGAACAAAAGATAGTCCTGGCACTCCTGTCATTCAGGAAATTGCAAGGGTTTTAGAAGCACTGTGCCGGGAACTGGTGGCGAAGACCAAATGTATATTTCTTACTGCAAATCACAATATCAAAGTGAAATACAAGTTTAATCTCCTCTATTTACATGTCCAAAGGCCTTTTATTCATGGAATCCACACCTAAGGATTTCCCTTCTGAATCTCCGGATAGCATCTGCATCATAGTTGACTTACACTTCTGCTGATCCGCACCCAGTGGGTAGGAGCAGAATGATCTAGCCAGTAGCCACAGAGGAATGTAGATGGAAGGAACTATGTAGAAGGCTGGCATTTTCTGTTGATTCTTCCTTGGCAGGGAAACTAATGAGGACAATAACTCTTACTTGGCCGAGATTAGTCATATTTTTGGAATGAAGGCAGAAAGACAATTACTTAACACTATCCACTTTATTGAACAAAAATTAAATAAAGCAAATAGCTAAGATTGGACAGGAGCTTATATACAGGAGCAGTTTTAGCCCATGTGATAAAAAATGTAAAAGTAAAATCTGAAGCAGTCTAATGTAAAACTAGGTATCCCAGTCACTCCTGTCTTATTCGCTTTAAATTCAGACAAATCTTGCACAGCTTTAAACAAGGTGTAATAAATGCAAGGGGCCTGTATTATGTTCTGATGCTACGCTCTCTAATATGGTAGACACTAACCACATGTGAGTATATAAATTAAAATTATAAAAATTTATTCTGTAGCATTAGCCACATTTTAAGTGCTCAATAGCCTCATGTATCTAGTGACTATAGTCTTTGACATCACAGATGAAGAATAGTTCCATCATCACAGAAAATGCTTTTGGATGGCAGTGATCTAACACAAGGAAAAAACTGCTGGAGAGTCTACAAGATACCTGGTTTATGATCCCCTAGAAAGTCTGGACCAACCACAGTCCTTTGTATATGATAGAGTGCTTAGTAAATATTTGTTGATGGGCTACATAAATGAAAATCTTAACATTTTCCCAAAAGTAAGTAATTTTTAATACTCATGTAAACTAAAAATACACACTCCTTCCCAAATTAAATTTAAATATGTAATTTTCTGGAGTTATTGTAGTAATAGTTTATGATATGAATAATCTCCTCTTCCATTAATACTTTCTTATTATATGGGTTAGTTTCTTACATGGTTTTCCATAGTCACATTTGTTAAAGAGTCCAGTTGATGGGCAAATTAGCAATCTTATCCTGGGATGCATGAACACTTTCCAAGGAAAACACAGACATGGAACATTCTATCCATGAATAGCAGAATACACAGTGTTTTCAAATGTTCATGGAAAATAAACCAAGATAGACCATAGTCTGAACCACTAAGAAATCTGAAAAATTTTTTAAAATTTGAAACATATAGAGTACGTTCTCTAACCACTGTGGAATCAAACTAGATATCAATAATGGAAAGAAAATAGGAAAATCTCTGGACACTTGAAAAGTAAACAGTATGTTTCTAAATAGTTAATGGTTCAAAGAAATAAAAATACATTGAATGAAAGTACAACATATCAAAATTCTGAGATTCAGCTAAAGCATTATTCAGATGGAAGCTTAGTGTACTACATACTTATACTGGAAAAGAGGCAAAGTCTAAAATTGATAATCTAAAATCCTGCCTCAAAAAAAAAAAAATAGAAAAAGAAGCTCAAAATAGTTAAGCCAAGCAGTAAGAAGGAAACAATAAACATGAAAACAGAAATCAATGAAATTAAAACATAGAGAAAAATCAGTGAAACACACAGTTGGCTCTTTGAGGGAATGACAGTTGTTACACCCCTAGAACAAATGGACAACATGATCAATATCAGAAATGAAATGAGATATCACTAGAGACCCTATAGTCAGTCATCAATGAGTTAATAAGAAACTACTGCAAATAACTCTATGCATGTAAATTTGAGTCACTTAGATGAAATGGACAAATGACTTGAAAAGCACAAACTGCTGTACCTCACCCAATATAAAATAGATAATTTGAATAACTCTATAACTATTAAGAAAGTTGAATTCATAATTTTAAAATTCTCAAAATAGAAATCTCCAAACCTAGATGATTTTACCAGGTAATTATAGTAAATGTTTCAAGACTAATTAATATTCATTCTATACAATTGATTCCAAAAAAACAGAAGAGAGAAGAACACTTTATTTATTTATTTATGGAGATGGAGTCTCACTCTGTCTCCCAGGCTGGAGTGCAATGGCACGATCTCGGCTCACTGCAATCTCTGCCTTCTGGGTTCAAGTGATTCTCCTGCCTCAGCCTCCCGAGATTACAGGCGTCTGCCACCACACCCAGCTTATTTTTGTATTTTTAGTAGAGACGGGGTTTCACCATGTTGGCTAGACTGGTCTTGAACTCTGGACCACAGGTCATCCGCCCACCTCGGCCTCCCAAAGTGCTGGGATTACAGACGTGAACCACCATGCCCGACCTCTATTTTTTAAAGCCTGTGTTACTCTGATATGAAAAGCAGACAAAGACAAAAACGGAAAACTACAAAATGTATATAAATGTGGAAAAAGCATTTGACAAAATTCAACATCCATTTATGATTTTTAAAAAAATGTTAGAAAGCTAGGAATGGAGGGGAACTGCTTCAACTTGATAAAGAACAGCTACAGAAAGCCAAAGGTAACATTATACTTACTGGTGAAATATTGAATGCTTTCCCCCTAAGATTGAGAATAAGAAAGGATGTCTGCTCTCACTACTGCTGCTATTCAATATGCTGTTGGAAGTTCTAGCCAGCTCAGTACTGCAAAGCAAGCAAATAAAAGACATACAGATCAGAACTGAAGAAATAAATCTGTCCCTGTTTGTAGTTGACATCATTATGTGTATAGACAATTCCAAAAAGTACACAAAAACACATCTAGAACTAATAAGTGAGTTATATAGATTCACAGGTTATGAGATCATACAGAAACTAATTGTATTTTTGTATATCCTATCAATGAAGATGTGAAAAAAAATTTAAAATACAGTGTAATTTATAGTTACTAAAAGAAATGATGTATTTTAGCTGTAAATCCAACAAAATACATATGGGACTTATATGCCGAGACTACAAAATGTTGGGAAAAAAATTAAAAGATCTAAGTAAATGGAAATACTGTGTACATAGATTGGAAGACTCAATACAGTAAAGATGCTAATTCCACTCAAGTTGATATACAGGTTTAAAACAATTCTTATCAAAATCCCCAAAGATTTTTTCAATACATGGACGAGATTATATATATGGAAAGATGAGGAAATTAGAATAGATAAAACAGTTTAGAAAAAGAAGAAAAAAGTGGGAAGAATCATCCTATTGTATTGGCAGAAAGATAATGAAAGAAAAACAGTTTCTTTATTCACAGCACTTGTTATATCAAATGTATGGGTGTTCCACACCAAGCAGTTCCTCAGTTCTCTGTGGATACCAATAGAGTGTCCTATAGTTTAACTCAATTTTTGACATTAATTACCTAGGATTCCCACAAATTAAAGGCTCAGTCCCACAAGAGTACCGTACCTCCCATTTCAGGTGCTAGTTGCAAGTATGGAGTATCCACACTTTTGTCTGACTTGGCTATACAACCCCCTCTTCAGGTTTGATAATTTGTTTGTTTTCCAAGCCCTGTAGTTTTGGAGGCTTCAGCAGATAGACTTTTTATGGAGGCTTCAGTGTGTACATATAATCAAATACTAACTCAATCTCCAGCCACTCCCTGGAGAATGCAGATGGGGCTAAAAGTCCCCAGCTTCAAATTATGGCTTGGTCTTTTCAGTGATCAGCTCCCCATCCTGAAGCCATTCAGGAGCCCACCAAGAGTTTCCTCATTAGAGCAAAGATATGCCTGTCACCGAGGAAGCCTGATATGATTTGGCTGTGTCCCTATAAAATCTCATCTTGATTTGTAGTTCTCATAATTCCCATGTGTTGTGGAGGGGGACCCTGTGGGAGTAGAGTCATGGAGGCAGGTCTTTCCCATGATATTCTCATGATAGTGAATAAGTCTTATGAGATCTGATGGTTTTATAAAGGGGAGTTTCCCTGCACAAGTTCTCTTCTCTTGTCTGCTGCCATGTGAGACATGCCTTTCACCTTCTGCCATGATTGTGAGGCCTCCCCAGCCACATGGAACTGTGAGTTTATTAAATGTCTTTCTTTTGTAAATTGCCCAGTATCCAGTATGTCTTTATGTTGCTGATAAAGCAACATAAAAAATGGACTAATACAGTAAATTGGTACTAGGAGAGTGGGGTGCTGCAGTAAAGATACCCAAAAAATGTGGAAGTGACTTTGGAACTGGGTAGTAGGCAGAGGTTGGAACAGTTGGGAGAGCTTAGCAGAAGACAGGAAAATGTGGGATGGTTTGGAACCTCCTAGACTTGTTGAATGGCTTTGCCCAAAATGCTGATAGCAATATGGACAATGAAGTTCAGGCTGATGTGGCCTCAAATCGAAATAAGGAACTTATTGGAACTGGAGTAGAGGTGACTCTTACTATGTTTTAGCAAAGAGATTGGTGGCATTTTGCCCCTTCCCTAGAGATTTGTGGAACTTTGAACTTGAGAGAGTTGATTTAGGGTGTGGGAGAAGACATTTATAAGCAGCAAAGCATTCAAGATGTGACTTGAGTGCTGTTAAAGGCATTTAATTGTATAAGGGAAGCAGAGCATTAAACGTTCAGATAATTTGCAGCCTGACAATGTGATAGAAAGGAAAATTCCATTTTCTAAAGAGAAATTCAAGCAGCTGTAGAAATTTGCATAAGTAACAAGAAGCCAAATGTTAATTTCCAAGGCAATGTGGAAAAGATCTCCAGGGTATGTCAGAGACCTTTGTGGTAGCCCCTTCCATCACAGACCCAGAGGCCTAGGAGGAAAAAATGGTTTACTGGGCCAGGCCCAGGGTCCCACTGCTGTGTACAGTCTAGAGACTTGGCACCTTGCTTCCTAGCTGCTCTAGCAGTGGCTAAAAGGGGCCAAGGTACAGCATGGGTTGTGGCTTCAGAGGCAGCAAGCCCCAAGCCTTGGCAGCTTCCACATGGTGTTGAGCCTGCCGGTGCACACAAGTCGAGAACTGAGGTTTGGGAACCTCCGCCTAGATCTCAGAAGATATATGGAAATGCCTGGATGTCCAGGAACAAGGTTGCTACTGGGGCAGGGTTCTCAGGAAGAACTTCTGCTAGGGCAGTGCAAAAGGGAAATGTGGGGTTGAAGCCCCCATACAGAGTCCCCACTGGGCTGCTGCCTAGTGGAGCTGTGAGAAGTGGGCCACCATCCTCCAGACTCTGTAATGGTAGATCCACCGACAGCTTGACTGTGTGCCTGGAAAAGACACAGACACTCAACAGCAGCCTGTGAAAGCAGCCAGGAGGGAGGCTGTACCGTGCAAAGCCACAGGGGCGGAGCTGCCCAAGACCATACAACTTACCTCTTGCATCCCTGTGACCTGGATGTGAGACCTGGAGTCAAAGGAGATCATTTTGGAGCTTTGATATTTGACTGCTCCTCTGGATTTTGGACTTGCATGGTGCCTGTAACCCCTTTGTTTTGGCCAATTTCTCACATTTGGAATGGCTGTATTTACCCAATGCCTGTATCCCCATTTTATCTAGGAAGTAATAAACTTGCTTTTGATTTTACAAGCTCATAGGCAGAAAGGACTTGCCTTGTCTTGGATGAGACTTTGGACTGTGGACTTCCGCGTTAATGCTGACATGAGTTAAGACTTTGGGGGACTGTTGAGAAGGCATGACTCGTTTTGAAATGTGAGGACATGAGGTTTGGAGGGGGCCGGGGCAGAATGATATGGTTTGGCTGTGCCACACCCTAATTTCATCTTGAATTGTAGCTCTCACAATTGACATGTGTTGTCATGGGAGGGACCCAGTAGGAGGTAATTGAATCATGGGGGCAGGTCTTCCCTGTGCTGTTCTAGTGATAGTGAATAAGTCTCATGAAATCTGATGGTTTTATAAAGAGCAGTTTCCCTGCACAAGTTATCTTCTCTTGTCTGCCACCATGTGAGACATGCCTTTCACCTGCCATGATTGTGAGGCCTCCCCAGCCACATAGAACTGTGAGTCTATTAAATGCCATTCTTTTGTAAATTGCCCAGTCTTGGGTATGTCTTTATCAGCAGCATAAAATCGGACTAATACTAAGTCTAAGGAATTTAGAAGCTTTATGTAAGATGCTCCTATCATTGCTATCAGTCAGGGGTTTTAGGAGTTCTATGTCAGGAACCAAGGTCAAAGACCAAATATTAGAACAAAAGATGCTCTTAGGACCCCTATCATTCATGAAATTACCAGAGTTTTAGGAGCTTTGTGTTAAAACCGGGGGCAGAAACGAAATATATATGTTTGGTTTGTTCCATTGACCACTAGGTCAGTGGAACAGAACAGCAAACCCAAAAATAGCCTATCCAATTACAGCCACCTGGCTTTTGACAAAGGTACAAAAACAATTCAAAGGAAAAGAATAATATTCTTCAGAAGTGGGGCCAGTGCGATTGGATATCCATAGACAAATACATAGACCCCCCCCCCAAAAAAAATCTTGACCTAAGACTCACAGTGGTACCAAAGTAACCCAAAATGGATAATAGATTGAAGTTCAAAATGTAAACTATAAAACTTTTAGGAGAAAACATAGAACATCTTTGGGAACTAAAGCTTGGTGAAGAGTTCTTAGACATGACACAAAAAACATAATCTATAAAAAATTGCTAAATTGGAATGTATTAAAATTAAGAACCTTTGCTATGCTAAATACCTTGTAATGAGAATGAAAAGACTAGGATAAAATATTGGCAAACCACTATCTGACAAAAGACTTGTATATAGAATATATAAAGAACTCTCTAGACTGGGCGTGGTGGCTCATGCCTGTAATCCCAGCACTTTGGGAGGCTGAGGCAGGCAGATCACCTGAGGTCTGGAGTTTGAGACCAGCCTCCAGCCTGACCAGCATGGAGAAACACTGTCTCTACTAAAAATACAAAAATTAGCTAGATGTGGTGGTACATACCTGTAGTCCCAGCTACTTGGGAGGCTGAGGCAGGAGAATTGCTTGAACCCGGGAGGCGGAGGTTGCGGTGAGCCAAGATCACGGCATTGCATTCCAGCCTGGACAACAAGAGCAAAACTCCGTATCAAAAAAAAATATGTATATATATATATATAAAGAACTCTCAAATCACAGTCTTTTTAAAAAACAACAGTAAACAACAGTTCATTTAGAAAATGGGCAAAAGACACAAAAAGGTATTTTGCAACAAAGGATTTAGGGTGGGAGGATCTACTTAAGCCCGGGAGGTCAAGGTTGCAGTGAGCCGTGATCATGCCACTGTACTCCAGCCTGGGCGACAGAGCCAGACCCTATCTTAAAAAAAAAAAAAAAATTAGCGGCAATATTAAATGTTGGCAAGGAATAGCCACTGGAGTTGGCAAGGATATGGTAATACAGTCTCTCACACATTGCTGGTAGGAGTTGTAAAATAGTATAGTTGCTCTGGAAAATGGTTTAGCAATTTCTTAAAGTGCTAACTATACACTTAACCATATGACTTAGCAGTTATACTCTTGGGAGTTTCTCCTAGAAAAATTAAAATTTATTTCTGCACAGAAACCCATACATGGTTTTATTTTCAATGGCCCAAATTGGAAACAATCAAAATGTCCTACAATAGTAGGAATGATTAAACTGTGGTACATCTGTACTATGGTATATCTCCTAGCAATATAAAAGTAATGAACTATTGATACCCTCAAAAATTTGGACAGATCTCAGGAGCATTATGTAAGTGAAAAAAATCAGTCTCAAAAGGACACATAGTGTATGATTGAATTTATATAGCATTCTGAAAACAACAAAATTGTAGAGGTCATCAACAAATTAATGGTAGTCATGGGATTTTCGTGGGGGCAGGGTTGGGTGAAACTATAAAAGTGTGGCATGAGGAAGCTCTTTATAGTGGTAGAATAGTTTTATTTATTGATTGTGATTGTGATTACACAAATCTATGCGTGTCATAAAATGGCATAGAACTATATACACATTGTACCAATGTGATTTTTCTGGTTTTGACATTGTATTATAGTTATATAAGAAATAACCATGGGGGGAATTGAGTAAAGAGTACAGGGGACCTCATTGTATTGCCTTGTAACTTGATGAATTTCTGTAATTTTAAAATAAAAACTAAAAAAATTGTTTAAGGGTGTATTGTTAAGAGTGTTAAGAGGTCTATTCTTTTTTTTTTTTTGAAATGGTTTCTTGCTCTGTCGCCCAGGCTGGGGTACAGTGGTGCGATCTTGGCTCACAGCAACCTCCACCTCCTGCATTCAAGTGATTCTCCTGCTTCAGCCTCCCGAGTAGCTGGGACTACAGGTGTTCACCACCACACCTGGCTAATTTTTTGCATTTTTACTAGAGATGGGGTTTCACCATGGCAGCCAGGATAGTCTTAATCTCCTGATCTCGTGATCTGCCCGCCTCGGCCTCCCAAAGTGCTGGTATTACAGGCATGAGCCACTGCACCCAGTGAGATGTATTAAAATTTAAGACTACTTTAAGTTTTCCAGTCCCTTTTTGGTTTTTTCTTTTTTAATACTTTGAGATTGGGGTCACCTTCTTTCACCCAGGCTGGAGTGCAGTGGCATGATCTTGGCTCACTGCAGTCTTGATCTCCTGGGCTCAAATGAGCTTCCCACCTCAGCTTCCCAAGTAGCTGGGATTACAGGTATGCACCACCATACTGCATTAATGTTTGTTTGTTTGCTTGTTTGTTTTTTAGAGATGGGGGTCTTGCTATGTTGCCCTGGCTTGTCTTGAACTCCTGGCCTCAAGCAACCCTCCTGCCTTGGCCTTCCAAACTGCTGCAATTACCGCCTTTTTATTATATTTGATTAAAGATGCTGTCTCTAGGTAAAAAATTTAGAGGCATAATTAATATTCATAAGATAGTTTTTGGGAAAACCATTTTGGTTTACTTCCCAGAAGATTAGAAACTGAATAATTCTTATGTCTGTGTACAAACCCTATTAGAAGTTAGATGATTCCCAACTAATTGCTTTCAATAAAAGTAAAGGAGGATCTAATTAGGTGTGAGCTGATACAAGAGAGCACCTGCCTTACTTATAATTTATTTTTTAGTTTTCTCACTTCTTAAGCACGGCACATGGCTATGTGTTTGATATATAGCTGTTGATTCTTTTGAAGAAAGGAGAGAAAATTGGCCGGGTGCAGTGGCTCATGCCTGTAATCCCAGCAGTCTGGGAGGCCGAGGTGGGCAGATCACCTGAGGTCAGGAGTTTGAGACCAGCCTGACCAACATGACGAAACCTCGACTCTACTAAAAATACAAAAATTGTCTGGGTGTGGTGCTGCATGCCATAATCCCAGCTACTCGGGAGGTTGAGGCAGGAGAATTGCTTGAACTTGAGAGGTCGAGGTTGCAATGAGCCAAGATTGCGCCACTGCACTCCAGTCTGATGGAGCAAGACTCTGTCTCACAAAAAAAAAAAAAAAAAAAGAAAAAGAAAAAAAAGGGGAGAGAAAATTGCATGCGAATAACAAAACCATTTTTTTCAATACTTTTTATCACCAAGAAAATGGTAACAAAGGAGTAAGAAATAGTATTTCATGGGAAACATGACTCTTTTAGCCTGTAGTCAACTTGTTTGGATACTATCTGCATTGGTGCAGGTGGAAAGGAATTCCTGTTTTGATAGCTGAATGGAACTAGGTAAGAAAACAAGCAGGAAAATAAACATGTATTCATATAAAATTATTAGCAAATGTAGTTTGAAAGAAAACAAACTTATTTCCCCTACATGTTTTAAACAGATGAAATGTTTGCAGCTCTCTAAATTCACTATCTTTTATTTTGTTGAGCATTCTTTTTTCTACAAATTGAGTTTATAAATTAATAAAACTGCCAAAGTGTACTGTTTCTCATTTTCAGTCTAAACAACAGTATTTTCTTTAGGACTTCGAAGTTTAGTACTGTAGTTTCATCTAATGCCAGAGTCATCAGAGTTTTTAACCAGTGTGTAATGTACAACTACAGATTATTTTTCTTTATCTAGTGTATGTTCTTGGAATTAGACCATGTTGTAAAATAGGCAGGGACTGAAACAGATTGATATTCTATGGTTACCTTTGTAAAAAATGTAATTTCTGCTTTTGCTAATTTCTGCTTTGTAAAAAATGTAATTTCTGTTCAAGAAGGCAGAATCATCTTTTCTTACAGGGAAAAGAGGAAGAGGAGTTGTTGTTAGTAATGTAAGCATCTGTGTTTGAATTTTACAAAATATTAGCTTTTTGATTAATTTAGTAGTTACTTGAATGCCAAATTTGCGTGCAGTATATTTCTCCCAACTTTTCTGTGTTGGGTACTCTCTATATGGTAATAGGTAAAACTGATAAAATGCCTGACTTCATGAAGGTAGCGTAGTTAGGAAGACAGCTAAAGAACTGGCAAACAAACAAGTGTGTGTTTAATCATATTATTTTCTCAAGTTTGTCACCAGTGTGCTGTAGAGTCACCAAAATCGAGTTTCATTTATAATTCAACTTCTCAGAAATTTGCTAAACATCATTTATGCTAAATAGTATCAGGCACTTCTAATAGTAATACTGAATGCTAACCTTTATTGAGTGCTTATGTTCTTTTAACATTCATTATTTTATTTAATGCTCATGTAATGTTATAAAGTATAAATACTTTTATTCTTGCCATTTTGCAAGTGAGAAAAAAGAGACTCAGAGATTAAGTAACTTGCCTAACCTCATAACTTGCTTAGCTTCATAATTTGCATAGCCTATTTAGTGCTAGAACTGGTTTTTGTATTGAGTTAGTAACAGCAGATCTTGAGCTCTTAACCACTGTGTATTCTGTTCTGTATTATTTAGCACTGTGTTAGGCCGTGTAGTGATATAAAAGAAACATGACCAAAATCCCTATCTCTTAAGGTGCTTTTGGTCTTATTCCAGTAAAGACAATATATTTAACTGTTAGATGATGTTAATAGATAAAATTCTAAAAGGATAGTCAAGTGACATACTTTGACATAAAAGGATTTTTGGATAGAAAATAGAGATAGAGAACCATCAAGTAGAATTATTGGGATCTTCAATTCCAGGTAGTAAGGAATCTGTATTTATTTAATTTTTTAAATTATGATAAAATATGCATACACATACAATTTACCATTTTAAGTGTTTTAAGTGTACCATTCATAGGCATTAAGTGCATTCACATTGTTGTGCAACTATTGTTGCTATTCATCTCCAGAACTTTTCCTTCATCTGAAACTGAAACACTGTATTCATTTTTTAAAAAACTCTCAATTTCCCTTTGCCTCCAACTCCTGGTAATCTCTGTTCCCTTGTATGTCTCTATGATTTGCCTGTTTTAGGTACCCCTTATAAGTGGAATCATGCAATTATTTGACCTCTTGTGTCTTATTTCACTTAGTGTAATGACATCAAGGTCTGATACTTGTATAGCAAGTATCAGAATTTCTTTCCTTTTTAAACATGAATAATATCCTGATGTATGATTATAGTACATTTTGTTTAACCTATTCATCCGTTGATGGACAGTTGGATTACTTTCACTTTTTGACTATTGTGAATAGTACTGCCGTGAGCATGGATAGACAAATATCTGTTTGAATTTCTGGTGTCAGTTCTTTTGGATATATACCCAGAAGTAAAATTGTTGGATTGTATGAAAATCCAACAATTTTTCAGTATCTCTTTACCAAATACTAGTGTTTAATTTTTCAGTGTCTATTTACTAAATATAATATTTCATTCCCACCTGTTTAATGTTGCTTAGATCTATTCTTTTTCATTCTTGCATGTATTATATATTATAGCTAGACCAGATTACAGATTATATGCTCCGTATTTTCCAGCCTTCTGTGGCTGTAGTCATCTGGCTTATTCCCTTTGCCTTCCTCTTTCCTTCTTGCTCTGTCTACACGTTGACCATTTATCAAGATCTAAATACCATTCCTTTGATACATAATAGAATTAAATAGTGACAGTAAATTAGAAAACCAAAATATAATTGATAATGAAACTCAAAAGATGAACAAATTAGGTATACCCTAAAGAAGCCTAAGAAAAAAGAGAAAGAAAACAGTAATATACAGCATTAGGGTTGAGAAAAGCAGTATAATCACAGATTTAGATAATACCAAAAGTAATAAAACATTTTGTGCAGTTTTAAACATATATAGTTATTAAATGTAGATGAGACAAATACATTTTAAAATAAAATATAAAGTATCAGAATGAAACTTAAGAAGAGAGAGAAAACCTGAACAAACTGGTAACAATGGATGAAGTGAAAAGGAGTGTTAATAACCAAGTAACCAAGATTCACATCACCAATAAATAAGTCATGTGGATAGAATGTACTTCCTAATATGATGCAATGAGAAGATCACTTCACCTTTGTGGTATCCTTCCCCTAAATCTGTAACACAGTCTAGGCATGAGAACACAGAAAATAAACCCAAATTTTGGAACATTCTACAAAATTTCTGACTCATACTTTTTAAAATTTCCAAGTTTATGGTAAAAAAAGAAAAAAGAAAAGATTGAGAAATTATCACAGAGCAGAGGAGAATGATTAAAGAGTCACGGTGCTAAATGCAGTATGGTGTCCTGGAAGAGAAAAGGACATTAGTGGAAACACTGGGGAAATCTGGATAGAGTCTGTAGCTTAGTTAATAGTATTATACTAATGCTAACTTCTTAGTTCAAACAACTGTACCCTGTCTCTAAGATGTTAACATAGGGGGATGCTGGGTGAAGGGTATATAAGGACTCTATTCTATATTTACAGTTTTCTTTAAATCTCGAGTTGTTAAAGATCTGACACACACACACACACACAAGGCAGCAGGCTATGTAGTTTTATACACTTACTGCCCTTTCTAGTGTCATTCATTAACAAGTAACTGAAAATTCTTAAATTACTATTAAAACTATTTCAAAATATTAAAAATATAGAAAGCATTTCACTGTATTATATGAAGGCAGCATTACTTCAATACAAAAAAAAACTTAATGAAGATACCAAAAAAGAGAAAATATGGATGCAAAAATCCTAAGCAAAGTATTAGAAAATCGAATCTCGTAGTCTGTTGAGAGAGTAATATGCTGTGTAGTTTTCATTCGAGATGTACAGTAGGTTTCATTGTAATGAAATGTGTCAATATAATTCATTACATATTGAAAGAGTAAAACTGCATAATCATACTATTCATGGTAAAATTCTAAGTAGAATTTTTTTTTGTTTTTGTTTTTGAGACAGAGTCTTGCTCTTGTCGCCCAGGCTGGCGTGCAGTAGCGAGATCTTGGCTCACTGCAACCTCCACCTCCCGGGTTCAAGCTATTCTCCTCCTGCCTCAGCCTCCTGAGTAGCTGGGATTACAGGCACCTGCCACCACGCCTGGCTAATTTTTGTACTTTTAGTAGAGACGAGGTTTCACCATGTTGGTCAGGCTGGTCTCCAACTTCTGACCTCAGGTAGTCCGCCCGCCTCGGCCTCCCAAAGTGCTGGGATTATAAGGCGTGAACCACTGCGCCCGGCCAGAAAATTGTTTTAATCTGTGGAAAATAGATGAGTGTGTATGTGTATATATATATATATATATATAATTCACAGTGCAGAGATGGAGATGACCTTCCTCAGTTAATGAGAAAGCCCAGGTGATTTAAAGGAATAACATTGATAGATCTATCTACAAATAAATTAAATGTCAGATAATTTTCATACATTAGAAAAATGACTCATGAAAATATAGAATGAACATGTGTCAAAAACTTAGGAACCAGTAAGATGATAAAACTTGATATTAGAGCATTTGAATAATAGAGACTTATATAGTCCACCTTTCCAACACAATTGAAAAATGATGCCTTCAGAATAATATTGATTAGATACAAATTTGGTTAAGTTTCTAAAAAGTTATAAAACTAACCTTTGGGTTTATGCTTTCTCTAGGACAGAAATGTACAAGTTACATGGAACTTCACAGTGTCTAGACTCTAATCAGATAGAGTAAGTAGGCAGGTTAACAGTTTTCTAGTATGCCACTGGAAGGATAAATTTTCTTAATATTAGTGTACTGTGGTAGACATTGTTAACCAAGTTAAAAGATAAAAAGGTTGATTACCTTGATCAAAAAGCACCTTAGAACTTAATAGTAAAACTAAACAACAACAAAAAAATACAAACTGTCAGTTCACTGAAGAAGTACCTATTGCCAGAAACCATGAGAAGCTGCCTCCAATCTGAGTCATAATTTTTAAAAGGCAATCTAAAATACAAGTGAATGAAGATTTCGGCTATCAGATTGGCCAAACTATAAAATGTTTCTATAACTATTAGTGTTAGGCTGTTCATACTCACACTTTAATAGTGAGGTTCTAATTTGTTATAAGCATATTCATTGGTGTTTCTTGGAATAGCGAAATACTGAAACCCTTCTCAGTAGTCTTGATGTTAGGTAAATGCACCATGTTTTAAAAGTGTAGAAAAGAATGAGATTGTTAAGTGAGAAAAGCAAGATGTGGACAAATGTACATTTTTATTTTAAAAAGCTATTACATATGTATGTTTATACCTAGGTCTGAATAATATAGACAATAAAGCTTATTTATGTTAGTGGAAGTAAGGAAAAAATTTTTTTTTGTAAGGAAGACTTTATAGTCAAGACTAGGGGAGAGAGACTAAACTTGACTCTGAATACAACAGGAACTAGTGGAGATCTATAACCATTAGGCACTGTTAGAAAGTAGATTTCTCTCTCTTTTTTCAAGTAGGGATAAGTGATTTTAATTTTTGTATTTTTAAAAAGAGTTTAAAAAATATAAATACAAAAACTTAAATATCACATTCTCTTGGTAGATTTCTTATTGTTGGGATTTATAAAACTACCCAGATAACAGGGAAATCCTTCCGTTTTTGCCTAGTAATTTTAAAGACAGATAAAGTAGAACAAGTGATTAGAGTATACAGTACCTCGAAGTGTCTGTCATAAATAAACTAGAGAGGAGGAATGAATATTTTGTACTCAAATAAGTTGCAAGTATTTATGAGCTGAACCCTATGTTTCCCTTCTTATTCCAGTTTCTGTTTGTCGAACTCTTCCTCCCTGACTTTCTCTTTCAAAGATGAGCATACATGTATTCATTTGGTTTTGTAGTGTTTTGTGACACTCTAACCCTGATGTTTTCTTCAGTAGGGAAAATCGGAAGGGTTTTCTATAGTTGAGCCAGGTGATTGGAGTGGTGAAACCAAGCAGGGAGAGGTAAAGCCAAAGTAAGAGCTGCCTGTGTGGGTGACTCATGAATTGGTTGAGGTTTGAATAGCTTTTGGCAGAAAGCAGAAGAAAAACAGAGACAAGGTATGGGTGTGTATGTGTCTGTGTAACTACACACTGTACAAGCTATGCATATTTCTGAGAGCACATACTAATATAATTTAACCTTTGATGACTAAGGCTATTATATAGAGTTTCAATTCTTGTAATCTATTCTAGTAAATGATGCATACAAGTAATATGTAAGTGTGTAGTTATGAAGGGCTGACCTAGCCTCCTGTGCGTGCTGAGACTCCCATGTCTCCATCTTCACCCCCAGTGTAAATGCATTTGTTATAAATTGCAGAATGACTTAGTTGAATTTGCTAGAATTATGTGTAAACTAATAGTATCTAATAACTGAGTGAGTGTCAAATGATTCTCCTATGAGGAAAATCAAGTGCCTTTTAATAAAGATTTGTGATACCTAATTTTAGTTTTTTATGGTTTGCTTGTTTGACCTACTTTTAGGACCGTGGCTGTGTGCCACATAATTGAGGGTGTTGAACAAGTGAAATGTTGGAAAAGTCTCATAATTCAAATATTAAGCAAGTTTTTAGGGCCTGTTCTGAGTTCTAGCTGTACACTCTAAATACATAAATATACAGTAGTCCTCACTTATCTGAGGGGTATATTCCACAACTCCCAGCCTGAAACTGTGGACAGTACCCACTTGATTGCCATCAGCTGGAATACATTTTTATTCCTGTCTTCTACCCACAAATTTCATGCCTTTTTCATCTTAACTAAACACTATACACTATAGCTGTAACTTTGGCAGCTTGAGATGTGATAGCAAAACTAGCAGGAATTTCTTTTTCCTTCTTCACAATGTCATGGGTAGAAGATTTATTCTTACCATAGATCATAGCAGCCTAAGCATATGATTTTTTTCTTTCCTTATTCACTTGAGAATTTTCACTTTTACCCTTAAAGGAAGCACTTTATGGCTTCTCTTTGGCATATCTGAATTGCCAGCATCACTACTCGTCTACTTTGGGGCCATTGTTAAGTAAAATAAGGGTTACTTGAACACAAACCCTGTAATACTTCAGCAGTCATCATAACCAAGGTGGTACTGATTAACAGGTGGGCAGATAGCATACACATTGTGGATTCACTGGACAAAGGAGTGATTTATGTCCAAAGCTGGATGGAGCGGTGACAGGTTTCATCACACTGTGCAGAATGGCTTGAAATTTAAAACTTATGAATTATTTATTTCTAGAATTTTCCATTTAATATTTTCAGATCTGCAGGCATATAAAATGAAACTGTGGGTAAAAGACGACAACTGTAATTTATTCTACAGATTCCCAAGTAAATGCTTGGCTTGTACAAAAGCATATTTTTATATTAATGTCGGTTGTTTTTGTTTCTAAAAATCGTCAGTCTTAGGTGAAATAGGGGATTAGCTGCTAGTCATGTTTAAAATTGGCTGTGAGAATACCAGCCCTGCATACCTCTACCTTGTAGCTAAGTCTTAAGGCTTTATCCCATCCTCCTTACCATGTAGTGGTGGGAGGAGGATATATCTTTCCTTTAACAGTGTTAAGACTTCATATATAAATGTCCCTGGGAGAAATAAAAAATGTTCCTCAAGTCATATTAAATCCTTTGTTAAAAGCAGAATTGAATTGAAAGAATATAGAAAAAGGAGAGATTGGAGAGATTTCAAAGAGGGAAGCAGGCTGTCTTAGATGGAAGAAGCAAACCAGTCTTACTTGAAAGTTTTGTCTATCATCTAATTGTATTTCAACCATTACCTCTCTATGCATTATCTTCTGAGTGCTGATCCCATATTTCTGACTGGATGTTATTATGTGGATGTTTCTTAACATCACTAATCATTAGAGAAATGCAAATTAAAACTACAATGAAATGCCACACCACAGCCATTAGGTTGGATACTATTTAAAAAAACAAGCAAACAACCAAAAAAAAAAAAAAAAAAAACAGACTGGGCGTGGTGGCTCAAGCTTGTAATCCCAGCACTTTGGGAGGCTGAGGCCAGGATCACCTGAGGTCAGGAGTTCGAGACCAGCCTGACCAACATAGTGAAACCCCATCTGTACCAAAAATATAAAAAATTAGCCGGGCATGGCCAGGCACAGTAGCTCACACCTGTAATCCCAGCACTTTGAGAAGCCAAGGCAGGTGGATCACAAGGTCAGGAGTTCGAGACCAGCCCGATCAACAAGGTGAAACCCTGTCTCTACTAAAAATGCAAAAATTAACTGGGCATGGTGGTGCACGCCTGTAATCCCAGCTACTCAGGAGGCTGAAGCAGGAGAATCTCTTGAACCCAGGAGGCAGAGGTTGCAGTGAGCCGAGATCACGCCGCTGCACTCCAGCCTGGGTGACAGAGCAAGATGTCTCAAAAAACAGAAAATAAAAAAACAAACAAATAGAAAACAACAAATGTTAATGAGGATGTGGATTAAATTAGACCCTTTTGCCCTATTAACAGAAATGTAACATGTTACAGCCATTGTGGGAAATAGTATGAAGGGTCCTTAAAAAATTAAAAATGAAATTAGAAAAATTATATTTACTATATGATCCAACAATTCCACTTTTGGGTGTATTTCCAGAAGAGCTTCAAGGAGAATTGCAAAGATATTTGCACACCCATATTCGTGGCAGCATTATTCACTGCAGTCAAGAAGTAGAAGCAGGCCGGGCGCGGTGGCTCAAGCCTGTAATCCCAGCACTTTGGGAGGCCGAGACGGGCGGATCACAAGGTCAGGAGATCGAGACCATCCTGGCAAACACAGTGAAACCCCGTCTCTACTAAAAAATACAAAAAACTAGCCGGGCGAGGTGGCGGGCGCTTGTAGTCCCAGCTACTTGGGAGGCTGAGGCAGGAGAATGGTGGGAACCCGGGAGGGGAAGCTTGCAGTGAGCTGAGATCCGGCCACTGCACTCCAGCCTGGGTGACAGAGCAAGACTCCGCCTCAAAAAAAAAAAAAAAAAAAAAAAAAAAAAAAAAAAAAAAAAAAGAAGTAGAAGCAACACATATGTCTATCAGTGGATGAATAAAGAAAATGTGATGTATACATTCAGTTGAATATTACCCAACCTTAAAAAAGAAGAAAATCCTATTACATAATATAACATGGATAAACCATGAGAACGTTATGCTGTGTGAAACAAGCCAGTCATGAAAAGACAAATACTTAATAATTTCATTTATAACAGGTCTCTGAAGTAGTCAAATTCATAGAATCAGGAAGTAGAATGGAATTGCCAGGGGCTCAGGGAAGGGAAAATGGGGAGTTGTTCAGTGGAGTTTCAGTTTTTCAGGATGAAAAAGTTCTAGAGATCTGTTGCACAACAATGTACATCTAGTTAACACTACTGAACTGTACATTTACAAATGGATAAGATGGTAAATTTTATGTTTTTACCACAATTAAAAAATTTAAAATATTGATTCTAAGGCCTGACTGCCAAAGTATTCTGATTTATACAATTTGAGATGGAGTCTTGGTATTGCAAAATTTACAAAGCCTCCCAGGTTGATTCCACAGCACAGAGTTGAGAAACACTGAAATAAACTTAAAAACATAAGTAATTGTAACCACAAGGTACTAAGTAGGTGATTTTTTTATGACCCTATAAGTAATTTTATTCCAGGAGATTAAACATTCTTTGGTTCGCATACTGTCAGACTCCAATTTACTAAGCAATTATTTATTAATTTAGCCATCAGAGTTTAAATCAGAGAATCATTTTAATAAATGAAGAAATATGTGAAAACAGAAATGTTAGGTTCTCTTATCAATGATTTTGACCAGTGTATACAAGATAACAGCATTATCACTTGGTTAAGAACTTTTGAATCTGTTTTTGACCTTGCAGTGACCTGTGTACAGTTAAACATTTATTTAACTTAAACTTTTGCTTTGGGAGATTAAGTACAGTTCAACTGGAATAGTGTTTGTTGCTTATGCCTTTATTGTTTTTATCTGTATATATCTTTAAATTTTTTCTGGATTTTTCCAGAAAAATTGTCTCTACTTTGTTCTTCATACTAGTATTTACTCATGAGAATCATAAATGGTAAATATAGTCCTTGGGAAAAACAAGCGGAACAGGGAGTACTGAGACAAGTTTTATCATATAAAGTTTTAGAAAACATGGTACAAATTGGAGACTTAGACACTAAGTGGCAGACTTAGTAAAATATATTAATTAAAAATATAACTACCGTTTAAATATTCTGAGTATGGAATTTCCACCTTAAATATTTGATCCTATAAAACTATTTTTTTCAAACATTGTTCTACCCTGAGCGTTGCAAAATATCTACTGGCAGGATATGAGCTTGGAACAGCAGATTGTTCTTTTTATAGTAGCCTTTTTCCTGCAGATGTGACTTTAACAGAGGAAGATGCTGAGTGTTTTTTTGTTTGTTTGTTTGTTTAGTTTTGTTGGTTTTTTTTTTTTTCTTCCTTCTGGTACTTCAGGTAATCAGCAGAAGTAAAGACAATAGTTATTTGCTAAATGACCCCTAGTTAATTTAGAGATAAAGGGTGTATACCATTTTAAAATGTTTGAGATTTTCTAAAGTTCTTTTTAAATTGCTTATTTTCTTTGAAATTCCTCTAGGAAAATTTTAGAAATTTTAACTCGTTCAATTATGTCATCTCTGATTTTGGGGAGAGCAGGTACATTTAATCCATCTTCTAAAATTGGAGTTGGAAAATTGATGGTAGCAATTTTTACATCTGATTATCACATGGCATTAGAAACAGGATATATGGTACAACCAAATATTGTTATAGAATTTAAATTCTTTGTAAATATTTTCTGCTTACATATGTTAGAAACGTGTACCTTCTGGCCATATTTTAAAATTTAATACTAAGCCAGGATTAAATTTCTTTGGGCGAAACTTGAGAATATTCTTTGTAATTTTAAAATAAAGATTAATACCCTGGTGAATTTGACCCAGACTTACCTACATATGTGTATGCTTATGGATCTTATTCTGCCTGACACTTGACTTTTTGCATTTTTTCTTTGTTGTACTTTAGTCTCTGTCGTAATCTGGAATGCAAAAAGAACTTCCGGGAGGGACATAAGTATTACTTTAAAAATGTACAAATAGGAATCGAGTCATCAGTCAGTGACTAAGGATAGCTGAACTCAATTTGCTGATGTTTAAATTGTCTAATGTCCTGTCTTTCAGAGAGAACAACATTTGGCCTTCAATATCTGGGATTTTGGGTGAGGTGAAAGGAAAGGTGAATTCTAATAATGAATCAAGGCAGGAACTGAAGGAGGCTTTGTTTGTTTCTTTAACTTATTTTGTAATAAGATCAGTTATTTCAGTGAATAACCAAGTTGTAGTGACATGAAGAATTGCACGTTGCTTGTGAGATGCAGAATGACATAGAAACTGCCAAAATTCTTTTCATTTATCATGAATTCCAGAAAAAGAACTTTTGACCAGAAGTATCACATTCTTTGTTTTAACAAAAAACTAAACAGTATTAATTCTTTAGAGAATACAGCATTCCAGCTTTACTTGAAATCCCAAATGGAGTTATATTGCATAAGTATAATCAGACAAAAAAAAAAAAAAAAAAACCAACAACATGGAAATAGCACCCAAGAGAGACTCTTAAGGCTGCTTTCCCAAGTTCAAATATGTCTTGTGTCTCTAAGCAAATCCATAATTAATCCTCCCCATCTCCCCTGCTCTCAATAATCACACCTAATTTGTATTGATGTGAACTTACACTTGAAAGTTCATAAACTTTCAGTCTCATCAGGAAAGAGGAATGTCAGTGGATTAACATGCAATAAACAGAAATGTGTAATGGGCCCCATTTGTGATTTTAATTTTTATATTAAGCTAGCTGAAAAGCAAAATAGGACACAGGATTTGATACATATCTTTTGTTTTGCTCCTTTCTTCATGTATCAGTACTATGAAAGTAAAAGGTCACTAACCTGGGTTTTTGACTAGCTTGAAATATTTAACTATTTGATCTGGGCACTTCACTTAATTTCTCTGAAATTTAGTTTTCTATCTTTACAGTCTCTTTTCTTTTTAATAGTATTTCCTCTAATGAAAAAGAGAAATGATCAATAATGTTTTCCATATTCAACATAAATTTGGAAAAAGTAATAGTTTTGAAACAAAGAGCAGACAAATGCCATGGATAACTTACATAATAATGACTCTGTCTATAAATAGGAGCTCAAAATGATGTAGATTAAAACTTGAATGGGCCTGAAGCCTGGGCAGGGTTTTTCCTGCTAGTAAGAGGATGACACAGGAAGTGAGGACCAAGGCAGAGTTGTAAGCAAGATGGGTACTTACTTAAAGAGACTGATCTGACTAAAGCAGAGAGCTCATGGAGAATTGTGGAGGAACAAAAGACAATTAAAATTGCATAAATTGATGAAGCCAGGTAATAGAGGGCCTTGAAAGTTGTGTAGAAGTTTATATTTGAATTAGGAAGCAAGTAGAAACCATTATAGATTCTTGAACAGGGCAATAATATGACAAATGCAATGTTTTAGAAAAATAATATATCAATTATTTTTGAAAAATTTAGAAGAGAATATCTTGATTCTTTTCTGATGCATAAATCCTCTCCTGGCATTGTAATTCAGCAACCAGTTCTTAAAGATTTCATGTTTTCCACTATATTTGATTAAATGCCTTACCTGGTATATGACAATCAACTTTATATGTATAGTCTTACTTTCTGTTTCAGAACAGTATCACAGTATAATCTTTTTAGAAAATTAGACAACCAGGGATTAAATGAATTACAGTTCGGTCACAATGACATACAAATGCAAATACCTCAACCAAAGTAATATTCAGATAAACAAATATATATTTTTTCTTTTTTTCTTTTTGAGAGGGGGTCTCACTCTGTCACCCAGGCTGGAGTGCAGTGGCTTGATTTCAGCTCGCTGCAAGCTCCCCCTCCCAGATTCACACCATTCTCCTGCCTCAGCCTCCCGAGTAGCTGGGATTTCAGGTGCCCACCATCACGCCTGGCTAATTTTTTTTTTTTTTTTTTTTTTTTAGTAGAGCTGGGGTTTCACCGTGTTAGCCGGGATGGTCTGTATCTCCTGACCTTGTAATCCGCCCACCTCGGCCTCCCAAAGTGCTGAGATTACAGGCCTGAGCCACCACCGCCTTCTGCCCAAATAAACAAGTATTTTATGTGCACAATTGTGTTTACAGTAGTATTATAACTTACTTTTCTACCTGATCATCAGAAAGTTTCCTTTGACGTTAATTGAAAGAGGTACATCCTGATTGTAGAAACATTAAAGTGTGAAAGATATGTTTTAGGTTTGAGGTTATATAGTGTTTTCATGATGTCTATAGCATTACGTGTCTCATAGATTAGGAGTGCCAATTAGTGTTATATGTTAATAATTGAAGAAGTAAAATAGGTGGGAAGAGTTGCAGGATTTAGTATATAGAATTTAGCAGAAAACAAGAAAGAATAATTACCAATACGAGAATATCAAATATGTGTACTCCAAATGAACAGTAAGTGGAAATGTAGTATATTTCTATGTATGCACGTGAGACAGTAGGTTTGGAAGTATTTTATGATCTTCATGTCTCAAATGGAATTAGTAAACCACGCCCTTTCTTCCCAAGATGGTTGCCAGGAATACATGGAATACACCATTTTTTGAATTTACTTAAAGGATTATATAAACTCTTAGCACACAACTTGAATGTATTTAATATCATTTTTATCACGATTACTTCTAAAAATACACAGCAATATATTGTAGTCCTTTATTAAAAAGATGATTTATAGAAAAGGTTAGAACTGCCAGTACTTGGGATAGTAGTATACATATCTGGTATGATTTGAATATATTGTTCAGAGAAAAACATCTAAAGGAACATTAAATTGTTCACCGAGGCCAGGAATTTCATTAACAATGATGAAGTCATTCATATCAAAATCAAAAATACTGTAAGCAAAAAATTATGCGTAAACAGTTCCTACAAACTTGAGTTGCATATGAAAGAACCTCTTTCCCATGTCCCTGGTTGGAACTAGTAAGAGCTCCTGGAGCCTGGCAGAAGCAAATGTCCAAATGCAACTGCCCTGTAGATGGGTTTCCGTAGCTCCAGGCACACCAGGCTCCCACAGAATAAACTGACCTTTGCTGACGGTTATAGATATTATAAAGCACAGGAGAAAACAAACCATCAGGTAAAAGAATGTGCAAACATAAGTAAGATAATAAACACAGCAAGAACTGGAGATAATAGAAAAACCTCAAAGAGACTGTGAAACAAATTTCTTTGAAATGATTATAGACAAAAAGGACAATAGGATCATAATGGAAAACCTGTGCAATACAGAAGGAACAGGAAGATTTGAAAGAGGTCAAACAATACGTAGAAATGAAGGCATACAGTAATTGAAATTAAAATGTCATTGGTTTTCATTCAGCAAACTTTTGAGTTCTTTCTATGTGCAACTGTGTAGTTCTTAGTGTAGTATTTTATGATCATGCAAAGACAGACTTACATAATCTGAAGGAAGATTTGAGGATGTCACCTAGAAAACAGCATGCAGATATAAAGAAAGAGGAAAGGAAGAGAAATGTTAAGAACATGGAAGACAGAATGAGAAGCTTCAACTTATGCCTAATAGGAGTTTTAGAACCCAAGAATAGAAAGAATAAGAAATGCCATCTGAAAGGAAGATAAAGCATATATATTTTCCAAAATTAAAGAAAAACATGAGATCTCAGATTGAAGACAGATACTGAGTTCCAAATAAAGTATATACAAATAAAAATACTACACTTAAAAATAATACGTAACATTTATTGAACACTTATTATGTTATATCCCAGGCATGTTCTAAATACATGCATTATCTAATTTAATGCTTTGGGGGAAAGTACTGTTTTTATTCCTTTTTTAAAATTGAGGAAACTGAGACCCAGAGAAGTAACCTACCTAAGGCCACACAAGTAGTAAATGGTGGAACCATTGTTTGAAATTGTGCAATCTTCCTGACATTGATCAAGAAATAAGAGAAGTACACAGTAACAATATTAGGAATGTGAAAGGCACCTGTTGCGATTTTAAAAATTATAATAGCAGCTTTGAACAAGTTTATTCTAAATTTATTCTAAAATTATGAAAATTTTGAACAAAGAATTTCCAATTTTCTGGAGAAATGTAAAAGCAAATAGAAAATCTTAACTCTAACCTTTAAAGACATTGACTCATTTTTTTTTAACTGCATGTAAGAGAAACACCAGTCTCATACATTTTATTTGTGAATTTTCCCAAAACTTCTATTAATATTTCCAGAAAATGTAAAATTGAATAATTTTTCTGAGTGGCATTTACCACACATCTCTACCTAATGTATGTTTCACTGCCCCACTAAAAAGTAACCTTTATAAGGGCAAGAACCATGTTTTTCTTATTTGCCAGCTACATCTTTTGTCTTTATAGTGAAATACCTGGCATGTGTTATGGTCTCAATAAATATTTGCCTGAAAAATAAATATAGTAATATCTTAATGTTGTAAAAATATTTAGAAGTCTTTCATAATTATATTTTTTCTCAGTATTCGAACTATCATAATTCCTATAGAAAAATATCAGATGAAACAAGTTTGTTTATATTTTTATATCTTATTATTTATTCTCTGCAAATATTTCAGGTTTAAATACTTAAGATTTTTAATGTGTGTCACTTTGAACATGTATGTTGTTCTTAGAAAATGGTTTCAGCCAGGTGTAGTGGCGTATGCCTGTAATCCCAGCACTTTGGGAGACTAAGGTGGGAGGACTGCTTGAACCCAGGGACTTGAGATGAGCCTAGGCAACATAGTGAGACCCCGTCTCTACAAAAAATAAAAAAATCAGCCAGATGTGGTGGTGTGCACCTCTGGTCCCAGCTACTTGGGAGACTGACATGGGAGGATCGCGTAAGCCCAGGAGGCGGAGGCTGCATGAGCTGAGATTGATCCACTGCACTACAGCCTGGGCAACAGAGTGAGACCCTGTCTCAAAAACAACAACAACAGCAAATAAACAAAACAAGAGAATGATCTCTATGAGATACAAGAGTTTTTTTTTTTTTTTTTTTAATTATACTTTAAGTTCTAGGGTACATGTGCATAGTGTGCAGGTTTGTTACATATGTATACTTGTGCCATGTTGGTGTGCTGCACCCATCAACTCATCAGCACCCATCAATTCATCATTTATATCAGGTATAACTCCCAATGCAATCCCTCCCCCCTGCCCCCTCCCCATGCTAGGCCCGATGTGTGATGTTCCCCTTCCCGAGTCCAAGTGATGTCATTGTTCAGTTCCCACCTATGAGTGAGAACATGCGGTGTTTGGTTTTCTCTTCTTGTGATAGTTTGCTAAGAATGATGGTTTCCAGCTGCATCCATGTCCCTACAAAGGACGCAAACTCATCCTTTTTTATGGCTGCATAGTATTCCATGGTGTGTATGTGCCACATTTTTTTTTTTTTTTTTTTTTTTGATACGGAGTCTTGCTCTGCCACCCAGGCTGGAGTGCAGTGGCCGGCTCTCAGCTCACTGCAAGCTCCGCCTCCCGGGTTCACGCCATTCTCCTGTCTCAGCCTCCCGAGTAGCTGGGACTACAGGCGCCCGCCTCGTCGCCCGGCTAGTTTTTTGTATTTTTTAGTAGAGACGGGGTTTCATCGTATTAGCCAGGATGGTCTCGATCTCCTGACCTCATGATCCGCCTGTCTCGGCCTCCCAAAGTGCTGGGATTACAGGCTTGAGCCATCGCGCCCGGCCACAGATGGACATTTGGGTTGATTCCCAGTCTTTGCTATTGTGAATAATGCCGCAGTAAACATACGTGTGCATGTGTCTTTATAGCAGCATGATTTATAATCCTTTAGGTATATACCCAGTAGTGGGATGGCTGGATCATATGGTACATCTAGTTCTAGATCCTTGAGGAATCGCCATACTGTTTTCCATAATGGTTGAACTAGTTTACAATCCCACCAACAGTGTAAAAGTGTTCCTATTTCTCCACATCCTCTCCAACACCTGTTGTTTCCTGACTTTTTAATGATTGCCATTGTAACTGGTGTGAGATGGTATCTCATTGTGGTTTTGATTTGCATTTCTCTGATAGCGAGTGATGATGAGCATTTTTTCATGTGTCTGTTGGCTGTATGAATGTCTTCTTTTGAGAAATGTCTGTTCATATCCTTTGCCCACTTTTTGATGGGGTTGTTTTTTTCTTGTATATTTGTTTGAGTTCTTTGTAGATTCTGGATATTAGCCCTTTGTCAGATGAGTAGATTGCAAAAATTTTCTCCCATTCTGTAGGTTGCCTGTTCACTCTGATGGTAGTTTCTTTTGCTGTGCAGAAGCTCTTTAGTTTAATTAGATCCCATTTGTCGATTTTGGCTTTTGCTGCTGTTGCTTTTGGTGTTTTAGACATGAAGTCCTTGCCCATGCCTATGTCCTGAATGGTACTACCTAGGTTTTTTGTTTTATTACTTTTTAGAAATAATTCAGGAGAGATGATAGAAAAATTGTTTTCTGTTCTCCATCATAAGTACACATATTTAATGCACTTCTTTCCTATTTATTTTTCATTCTGTTTTCAGCATACTTCAGTAGGTTTTCCTTTTAATAAGGAACATTCTCATATTATTTTCTTTAATGTACTTATTATTATTTAAAGAGCTGTGTCAGAGTCAGATTTACATGATTTTGCTTTCCCTGATCTTACCTTTTGCTTCTGTGTTCTGTTTCTTGAGCCTGACAAATTTTATTTTCCCCAAAGATATGTTTGCTAACTGACTTATTAAAGGTTGCATTATCCTTGTCTGGTAGTATATTAGCCCATTTCACACTGCTGATAAGGCAAAGAGGGAGCTTGTGCAGGGAAACTCCCATTTTAAAAATCATCAGATCTTGTTAGACTCAGTCACTATCACGAGAATGGCACAGGAAAGACCCGCCCCCGTAATTCAATCACCTCTCACTGGGTTCCTTCCACAACACATGGAAATTGTGGGAGTTACAATTCAAGATGAGATTTAGGTGGGGACACAGCCAAACCATATCAGGTGGTAAATGCCCTCTTTACTCTCAGGTTTTTTTATTTTGCTGTCAAGAGTTTAAATAAAGGAAAGACCAGATGTGTTTTAGAAATCAAGGGTTCAAGCTTTATCATGTGTAGAATGTGACATTTATTTAGTTCATGGCTGGTGTTATTCATACTTTGATTCTTGAAATTAGAGACTATATCTTTCTGTGATTCAGAGTAACTTGTGTCATTCAAATTTGATATCTAAATACAGCTTATAACTGGTTTCCTCTGAAATAGGAGATTTGCCCTTGTTAGAATTTGTTAAATCGTGAAACAAAACGTCTCTAACAGAATTCTAAGGTTTTTTGTTTGTTTGTTTGTTTGCTTGTTTTTGAGACTGAGTCACACTCTGTCACCCAGGCTGGAGTGAAGTGGTGTGATCTCAGCTGACTGCAAACTCTGTCTTCCGGGTTCAAGCGATTCTCCTGTCTCAGCCTCCCGAGTAGCTGGGATTACAAGCGTGCACCACAACGCCCAGCTAATTTTTCATATTTTTAGTAGAGATGCAGTTTCCCCATGTTGGCTAGGCTGGTCTTGAACTCCTTACCTCAAGTTATCTGCCCCCCTGTGCCTCCCAAAGTGCTAGGATTAAAGGCATGAGCCACTGTGCCCAGTCAAGTAAAATTTTTGTTCTTAATTTATTTGTATTTAAAATCCAACTACAGTTACTTTTTTCTAGACAGAAATTCTTAAAGCTCTAGAGTTATTGACACACACCAAAATTATGCATTAAATAAATATGTGTTTATGAAAATGATCTACTTCTGATTTTTTTATAGTATTGGAAACAAAATACTATTGCTATGATTTGAGTGATTGTACAACTTTACTGAAGCCTAAAACATACATTCTTAAAAGAAACAAAAAACAAAACAAAAAACATACATTCTTGCCGACTACTTCGCATTTACTTCTGATGCATATGGGAAACCATCCCTCTTCCATAAATTAAAAAGTAATTATTTATAAAATATTTCTTAACTGGAAAAGTTTCTTCTTTTTGTTTAGAATTTTAATTTTTGGAGTAAGCATGAAGTGTTTCTGTGAAATCATTTTAAATCATATTTTTATTAAATTAAAATGGGTTACTAAATTTAAAATATTCATTTTTATGCCAGCATATAATAATTTTATCATTCTTATTAAATAATCCTTGACAACCTAAGCTGTACAAAAGTTAATTCAGTTTAATGTGGTTGTATGTGTATATTTATACTCTTATAATTTGCATTGATATATGACTAGCTACTGTGTCTTGGTAAATTAAACAATTTTCATATAAAATAAGTATCGTTATACCTGTTTACAACTATTATAACTAAATAGTATATGTGTACATTCTTTTCCTGGGTAAAATTAAACATTTCAACTAGATCATCCATTTTCCTGATTTGACTTTCTTTAACATTTAAAAAGAGTTGTTAAGCATTTGAAAGATCTCTGGTAGAGGGCAAAGGAAATATATGTGCCAACAGAACCGTTTTTGTTTGTTTCTAGTTAGTTGAACTCTTAATATGATGGAGGTTGGTTTTGTGATATTAAATTTATAGCTTTTAAAACTCGTGTCATTGGTATTTTAAAGTAATTTGAAATTTTGAGATCATGCAATTAGATCCAGGCATATTACTAATTTTATTAAATTTTGTTGTGATCATTAATTTGCCAATGTAGATCCGTGTTTTCTCTGTGCATAGAAGTTTATTTTAGATTTTGAAGTCATGACATTTTAGTTAAAACTGAAGGAATACATTTTTTCTTTAATTTGCAAATAATATGAAAGCAAAAATTGTTTTAAAAATTTCTGTTTTAATTAGTATGGCTACTGAATACCAAGAAAAATGGTGGATTATAAAAATGATGTTAAGTTGATTCTGATTTACTAGTAACTTTAATGTGCATTGATAATATGAAAACTACTCTATATGTAGTTTGGTTAATTTAGTAATAATTCAATAAATGATTCCTTCAGAACAGTGGAAGACTCAAGATTTGTAGGATTTCCTTTTTGCTATTTTTATCTAGTGTATTTTTAAGTGGCCTCAAAGGCAGTGAAGAAATGTTTTATTTTTCCTCATACATGTGAAATACATCTGGAAGAATAAATCCACATCTGGTTCGTGGATTTCCTCCATGGAGATGATCCAAATTCAGTGTCAAGATTAGAGCTTGTACTCATGGGTTTGTAGAATCTTGTGAGGAATTTGAAATATTTTGTTTGGAAGTAGTTGGGGAAACAATTGATTCACATGTTTGTGTTAAGTTCTAATTTTAGATATAGTTCTCCCTCATGAAAAATAAAAATGTTTTGTGCTTCATAATATAATCAAGGTATGTGAAAACACGGTTTACATTTAACAAGATGTTTTAGGTGACCATTCTCAAACATTGCTTTATCAAAGGGAGATCAATTAAATCGTTAAACTTATTAGCTAATGATCATTGGTAATCATAACCCTTACTAGAAACACACTTCTAGTACATAATGTTATGTGGTCTGAATTATACCATCTTATTTCATTGAGTCCATGTAGAAGCAACAACAGTCCTTTTTTAATTATTCTAAGTGTCTACCCTAATAAGATGATAAATTTGGATTCTCACAATATCATGTTGTGTGCACTGAGTGCCTCCCTCAGCCTCCCAGTCGCTAACAAATGTATTTGTATCTGAATGGAGTCCCTAGAGTAGCATAAAGCAGAAGCATTTGTGGGCTGAATCCAAGAAGCATGCGAGCTAAAAATAATATTGTCAAACTTTTGTGAATTATTTGTCTTATGCATTGAGACTGCCAAATCAAGCTGCTAGTCATGTGAATTAAACTCAGTACACTAGAACAAATGGTTGCTGCTTAGTAAATCTCCCTCATTAAGATGTTTGATCTTTCTCAAGGATTATTTTTTGGTCCTTTAATGTGTAATATATTTTTCATATAATAACATGAAGTTTATTCACAGATAAATCTACAGCTATTTGCATATATATATATGACTTTGAGCTTTCTATGGAATAGAAAAAAATGCCTTTTGCATATGTATTGTATTTGGTGGTTTCTAAACAATATGGCAGGAATTTTTATGTTCAGCATATTTTTCAGCACATCACCAAATTATAGGTATTGTAAGAGGCTTAGAAGGGGCCAGCCTTTGGAGGTTCCTACTCTTTTCGTCTTATTCTTTCTTCTAACTTTTCCTCCTCCTCTAGTCTGCACCATGTAAAATTTTTTTCTTGGCAAATGAGAGTTCAAGTGGAAACCTTAATTTATTTGATCTTATGTTTGCTAATGTTACTATAGAAATCTGGTTTGTCGTACTGTACATACAGTCCGCTTTAGAAGGTAACTATTACTGTTTGTTTTTGCAGCCTTCTTTGAGGTTCTGTGTGCCTTACTTTGTCCCAACAAGCACCCAAACTGGCCTGGATCTATAAATACCACTTCCTAGTTAACACAGGGAACTCTGAATTAGTGCTTCATTGATCCATTGACTCACTCCACCAATATTTGTGTTAGGGTCTGTGTAGAAGACAATGCTTAGGGAACTAATTTTTTTTTTTTTTTTTTTTTTTTTTTTTTTTTTTGAGGCGGAGTCTCGCTCTGTCGCCCGGACTGGAGTGCAGTGGCCGGATCTCAGCTCACTGCAAGCTCTGCCTCCCGGGTTCACGCCATTCTCCTGCCTCAGCCTCCCGAGTAGCTGGGACTACAGGCGCCCGCCACCTCGCCCGGCTAGTTTTTGTATTTTTAGTAGAGACGGGGTTTCACGGTGTTAGCCAGGATGGTCTCGATCTCCTGACCTCGTGATCCGCCCGTCTCGGCCTCCCAAAGTGCTGGGATTACAGGCTTGAGCCACCGCGCCCGGCCGCTTAGGGAACTAATTTTAAACTGTCTGATTTACCTGTCTTCCCTTTTGGGGTAGCAGAACTCGTTCTTCCTTAGTCTCTGTCATTTATTAATTTATAACTCAGTCATCTGCTATCCTTTCTCAATTCCACATCTTTTTAAAACTATTTCTTCTATCGTGTTGGAATTTATGGTTACTTACTTAGGTTATATTTGATGGTTGTATTCAGAGACTCAGACGTGAGAAATTATGATATTCTTGTCACAAAGTATACACTTCGATAACTTTTAATATACATTTATATCCATGAAGTCACTACCACAGTCATGATAGTGGATATATCTATCACCCTAGAAGTTTTCTCATGGCTCTTTGTAATTCTTTCCTCTAATCCCTCCCCATCTCCAGATAACCACTGATGTGCTTTCTGTCACTAGAGCTTTGTAGTGGGTTGAATGGTGCCCCCACCCCAAAAGATATGTCTATCCATAACCTGTGGATGGTACCTTATTTGGAAAAAAAATCTTTGCAAATGTAATTGAGGGTTTCAGATGAGATCATCCTGCATTAGGATGGGCCCTAAATCCAATGTCAAATATCCTTAGAAGAGAGGGGAGGAGACATAAAGAGGAGGTGATGTGATGGAGGTCGAGATTGGAATAATGCATTTAGAAGCAAAGGAATGCAAAGTATTGCTGGCAGCCACCAGAAGCTAGGCAAAAGGCACAGAATACATTATCCTTCAGAGCCTCCAGAATGAACCAATCCTGCCACCACTTTGGTTTTGGACCCTGGCCTTTAGAACTGCAACAGAATAAATCTCTGTTGTTTAAAACCACCATGATTCTGGTAATTTGTCACAGCAGCCCTGTGAAACTAATATAAGATCAGTTTGTATTTTATAGAATTTTACCTAAATGGAGTCATACAATATTCTTTTTTATCTAGATTCTTTAACTCAGTGTAATTATTTTGAGATCTGTCTTTGTTATTGCACGGATTAATAATTCATCTTTTATTGCTGAATAGTATTCCATTTATATGTATATGCCACACTTGATCTGTTCACCTGTTGATGAATGTTCGGTTGTTTTAGTTTTTTGGCTATTATAAATTAAGTTACTATGAATATTTGTGTCAAGTGAACATATGATTTCATCTCCCTTGGTTAAATTTGTAGAAGTTGAATGGCCTGGACTTATTTAACTATATATATGTATGTAGTTAACTTTTGGAATAAACTGCCAAAGTATTTTTCAAATATATTGTACACCATTTTACATTTCTTCAAGTAGAGTGAGGTCCATTGCCTCCATATCCTGCTAACATCTAGGAAGGGACAAGTGATTTAATTTTAACCATTGGACTACAGTGTAGTGGCATCTCGTAGTTTTAACTTTCATTTGTCTAATGAATTAGAATATTGAACATTTTTATGAGCTCATTCTCCATCTGTATATCTTATTTGGTAAAGTACTTGTTCAACTCTTTGGCCCATTTTTTAAGTTGGATTTTTATTTTAAATTCAATTTTTCTTGGTTTAGAGATTTTAAAAAATCTATCTGGATACAAGTCCTTCAGTTATATGATTTGCAAATGTTTTTCTTTCAATCTGTGGCTTTTTTATTACTTTATATTTCAAAAAAACTGAGGTTTAACAATTTCATCAATTTTTTAAATTGTGTGGATTTTTTTTTTAATTGAGTTGGAGTCTCGCTCTGTCACCCAGGCTGGAGTGCAGTGGTGCGATTTTGGCTCACTGCAACCTCTGCTGCCCGGGTTCAAGCGATTCTCATGCCTCCAGGCACATGCCACCTGGGACTACAAGTTCACGCCACCATATCCAGCTAATTTTTTTGTATTTTTAGTAGAGACGGGGTTTCACTATGTTGGCCAGGCTGTTCTCGAACTCCTGACCTCTGGTGATCTGCCTGCCTCTGCCTCCCAAAGTGCTGGGATTACAGGCGTGAGCCACTGTGAGCCACTGTGCCTGGCCAGTTGTGTTTTTTGGTGTGTATCTAAAGGATTACTGCCTTACCCCTGGAACAAAGGCTTTTCCCTATCTTTTCTTTATTTCAAAAAGGTATTAAAAAAGATATAATTTACACACAATGAACTACACATATTAAAAACTACAGAGGGAAGTGAGGAAGTGGGGTAAGGGTTCAAAAACCACCTATTGGGTACTGTGTTCACTACTTGGAAGATGGGATCATTAGAAGTTCAAACCTCAGCAATATACCCATGTAACAAACCTGGACATGTACCTCCTGAGTCTAAAATAATAATAAAAATAAAAAATAAAACTACACACATTTGAAAAGCTTTGACATATCTAAACACCTATGGAGTCACTTTTGAAGATAATATCATATTCATCAACTCTAATAATTTCCTATTACCTCTTGGTAATCTCCCTCCTGCTCTTCCCCATGTGCCTCCCTCTGTCAGCTATCACTGATATGCTTTCTGTCACTATGCATTAGATTGTATTTTTAGATGTTGATACAGCTGTAGAAGCCAGAATGTGCTTTGAAAATTGGATTTGACTGTTGCTTCCAGTTACCCATTCATGCTTCAGCTGATGGCTGATTGACATAGGTTAGGTCATGTGCCTTTCCCTGGCTGCAAAGAAAACTAAGAGAGCAAGTGTTTGACATTTACAGCATATGTTAGTGAAATGGCCTTATGTTGGATATTCTCTAAATATAAAAAAAGTGAGCTCTTACTTTTCACAGGCCAGAAGAATATCAAATGCCTTCTCTGTTATTCAAAAGTTAAATAGCATGTAGTGATACCATGTTCACATTGTATAAGTGAAGAATGGTACAATCCATTTACTTAATCTATTTACTTTAGTAAGATTATAGCAGTGTGATTATTCTTCATGAAGTAATTGAAAGTTGGAGATATAAATTCCTTATATGTTTCTATCATCATGTTTTAGTAGCTTATTACCAATGTACCACAAGTTGCTGAGTTACGGCAAAGTAGGCAGCTTATTTCCTTGGTTTGTTTTAAAATTTCTCGTATTTGTTCCCTTTGTTATGGTATTTCTTCACCCCTCCTAAGACTGGCTTTAGCAGGTGAGATTTCACCAACTGTATCAGTCCTCTCAAGACACAGTGTTTTCTTTTGAATCCCTACAGCGCTAATCTATCTGTAGCTGATCGTTCACAAAGTCTTTTAGTGAATAGAGGAGGAGGAATACTTTCCAACTAATTATGAGGCCAGCATTATTCTCACCCTAAAATCAGGCAAACACATACAGGGGGTGAAAAAGGCCAGTGTTCCCATTGAAGACAATAAAAATATCCTTAACAAAATATTAGCAAATTGAATCTAGCAATATACAAAATAGATCATATGCTGTGACCAAGTGGACTTTATCCCAGGAATGCAAGCCTTGTTTAATACTGTGAAGAAGAGAAAATAATATAGTCAAACATGACTTCTGAAATGATAGCGTGAGATGCTCAAGTATTTTAAGTCTCTGGAAATGGTCCTAAGGTCATGTAGCAAATAAAGGAAAATTTATTTAAGAAAATCTATTGAGGCCGGGTGCGGTGGCTCAAGCCTGTAATCCTAGCACTTTGGGAGGCCGAGACGGGTGGATCACAAGGTCAGGAGATCGAGACCATCCTGGCTAACACGGTGAAACCCCGTATCTACTAAAAAATACAAAAAATTAGCCGGGCGAGGTGGCGGACGCCTGTAGTCCCAGCTACTCCGGAGGCTGAGGCAGGAGAATGGCATGAACCTGGGAGGCGGAGCTTGCAGTGAGCTGAGATCTGGCCAGTGCACTCCAGCTTGGGTGACAGAGCGAGACTCCGTCTCAAAAAAAAAAAAAAAAAAAAATCTATTGGAGGATTATGGGAAGAGGCTGAGTAGGAAGCAGTGGGAATCTGTCTCCCCACCTAGACAACAGTTGCACTGGTAGAATCTAATGTGACTATTTTGGAACTCTGGAGACTGTTTAATGCTTACAGTTTCTAGGAAAAGGTTTAGACAATAAATATAGTTAGTTTTGGTCAGTTTCAGCTCTTAGCACAGTACCAGCTTCCTATCTCTCACACCCAGCCTCATGATAGTCAGCCATGTACATATTCCTGGAGCAGTTTGCACCCACATTGCAGAAGAGAGGAGCCTGTTCTCCAAATATTGGGGATCTGTCCTCTGATTGCTGATTGCTACTTCTGATCACAGATTTCCAGACAAAGAAGTGGGCAGCCATTGTTGTTATACCTTCTACCATTGTTTCAAACTGCTCTTCTTTTGACAAGTGACTTCCAAGAGATTTAAAGGGCTGGTACTGTTTCCTTTTTCTTTTTTCTTTTCAAATTCTTCTCAGTTATACATGGAACATTTCCCAGGATAGATCATGTTTTAGGACACAAATTTTTGCCTCAGATTTAAAAAGAGATATCATACAAAGTATCTTCTCTGACCATAACAGGATGGAGTTAGACTTACTAGCAGAAGTAAAATTGGAAAATTCTCACATTTATGGAAATAAAATGGCACTCTTTTTTTTTGAGACAGAGTCTCACTCTCTTGCCCAAGATGGATGGAGTACAGTGGTGCAGTTTCAGCTCAGTGCAGCCTCCCCCGCCTGGGCTCAAGTGATCCTTTCACCTAAGCCTCCTGAGTAGCATGGACTCCAGGTGTGCACCACCATGCTTGGCTAGTTTTAAAAACTTTTTGGAGTGATGAGGTCTGACTGTGTTGCCCAAGCTAGTCTCAGCTATCGTCTCGGCTCAAGAAGTCCTTTTGCCTTGGCCTCCCACAGTGCTGGGATTACAGGTGTGAGGTGAGCCACTGCACCCTGCCAAATCATGAGGGAAATTAGAAAATACTTAGAGATGGATAAAATGACAACAAAACATACCAAAATTTACAGGATGCAGTGAAAGCAGCGCTAAGGTGGAAATTTATAGCTATAGACACTTACCTTAAAAAACAGGAAAGGTCTCAAATCAACATTTTGACTTAACAACTTAAGGCACTATTGAAAAAAAAAAAAAAAGACTAAACCAAAAGCTAGCAGAAGGATGGAAATAATAAATACTGGAGCAGAGATAGTAAAAAAGATAATAGAAAAAAAAATCCAATAAACCAAAAGTTGGCTTTTTAAAGCAAAATTGACAAAGTTTTAGTCAGATCGATTGATTAAGAAAAAAAGAGACAAGACTCAAATTGCTAAAATCAGAAATGAAAGTGGGAGCATTACTACTGATTCTGCAGAAGTAAAAAAGATCATACTGTGAGAATACTATGAACAGTTCTACACCAAGAAATTGGGTAACCCTAGGTGAAATATACAAATTCCTAGAAACAAAACCTACCAAGACTAGGTCATGAAATAGAAAATTTGAAAAGACTTATAACTAGTAAGGGATTGTAATAAAAAAATCTTGTGACAAAAGTCCTGAAGTTAAAGACTTAACTGGTGAAATCTACCAAACATTTAAAGAAGACTTAATACCAATCTGTATAGCAAACTGTTTTCATGCTACTGATAAAGACATACCTGACACTGGGTAATTTACAAAGGAAAAGAGATTGAATGAATGGGCTCACAGTTCCACATGACTGGCGAGGTCTCACAATCATGGTGGAAGGTGAAAGGCTCATTCCACATGGCAGCAGGCAAAGAGGGAGTGAGAGCCAATTGAAAGAGGTTTTCTCTTATAAAACGATCAGATCTCGTGAGACTTATTTACTACCATGAGAACAGTATGGGGGAACCACCCCAATGATTCAGTTATCTCCCACCAGGTCCCACTCACAACACGTGGGAATTATAGGAGCTACAATTCAAGATGAGATTCGGGTGGGGATACAGCCAAACCATATCACAATCCTTCTCACACTTTTTCAAAATATAGTAATGCACCACATAATGCTTTTCAATCAATGATGGACCATTTATATGATGGTGGTCCCATAAGATAATACTGGAACTGAAAAATTCCTATTGCCTAGTGATGTCATAGCTGTCATAATGTTATGGCATAATACATTACCTTTAATATGTTTAGGTATGCTTTGATACACAAATACTTATCATTGTATTCAGTTGCATATAGTATTCAGTATAATAACATGCTGTAGAGATTTATAGTCTAGGAACAATAGGCTATATCACAGCCTTGGATTGTATAGTAGACTCTGTCCTCTAGATTTGTATAAGTATACCCTGTGATGTTTACACAGTGATGAAATCACCTAACAATGCATTTCTCAGAATGTATCCCCTTTGTTAAGTGAATCATGCCTATATTGAAGAGGAAGGAACACTTCCTCTTTCTATGATGCCAACATTACCCTGATACCAATGCCAGACAGAGACACTATAGGATAAGAAAACTATATATCAATATCCTTTATGAACACGGATGTAAAAATACCCAAGAAAATACTAGCACATCAAATTTAGATGTATGTTAAAAGATTATATACCACAACCAAGTGGGATTTAGTCCTGTAATATAAGGATGGTTCAACATTAAACAAATTGATCATGTAATATACCATAGTGAATGAGTAAAGGAAAAAAAATCACATGATCACCCCAAGTAATACAGAAAAAGACTTTCACAAAACTCCACACCCTTTCATGATAAAAACACCCAACAAACCATTGTGGTTAGGAAAGATACTTGATATGATTTCAATCTTTTGGAATTAGTTAAGATTTATTTTTATGGGCCAACATGTGATATATCCAGAGAATGTTCTATGTATTCTTGAGAAGAATTTGTATTCTGGTGCTATTGGATAGAATGTTCTATATGGATCCGTTGGGTCTATTTAGTCTAAAGTGTAGTTCAAGACCATTATTTGCCTGTTTATATTTTGTCTGGATGATATATTCATTGTTGAAAAAAGAGCTATTGGAGTCTCCTAATATTATAGTGTTGCTTTCTATTTCTTCCTTCAAATTTGTTAATATTTTCTTTATATTTAGGTCCTTCAGTGTTAGGTACATATATGTAAGTGTATATATATAAATTTTGTTTGTTGTTTTGTTTTTTTGTTTTTGGGATGGAGTCTCACTCTGTCACGCAGGCTGGAGTGCAGTGGCAGGATCTCGGCTCACTACAACCTCCATCTCCCAGGTTCAAGTAATTCTCCTGCGTCAGCCTCCCAAGCAGCTGGGGTTCCTGGTGCCAGATACCATACCTGGCTAATTTTAGTATTTTTAGTAGAGACAGTTTCTCCATGTTGCCCAGGCTGGTCCTGCACTCCTGACCTCAAGTGATTCGCCCACCTTGGCCTCCCAAAGTGCTGGGATTACAGGCATGAGCCACCGCCTGACCACATATATTTGTTAAATTGTTATATTCTCTTGAAGAATTGACCCCTTTTTTATTATGTAACGAATCTCTTTTTCTGTTGTTAAAGTTTTTTACTTAATGTCTATTTTGTCTGTTTTAAGTATTGCAACCTCCACTCTTTTTTTTTTTTTTTTTTTTGAGATGGAGTCTCTCGCCCAGGCTGGAGTGTAGTGGCCAGATCTCAGCTCACTGCAAGCTCCGCCTCCCGGGTTTACGCCATTCTCCTGCCTCAGCCTCCCGAGTAAGCTACAGGCGCCTGCCACCTCGCCCAGCTAGTTTTTTGTATTTTTTAGTAGAGACGGGGTTTCACCATGTTAGCCAGGATGGTCTCGATCTCCTGACCTCGTGATCCGCCCGTCTCGGCCTCCCAAAGTGCTGGGATTACAGGCTTGAGCCACCATGCCCGGCCTGCAACCTCCACTCTTAAGGACAGCTTGGTGGGTTGGGGGAAGCCAGTGAGCCAGGAGTGCTGTTTGGTCAGGTCAGAGATGAAATCAGGGAGTTGAAGCTGCCTTCTTGCACTGAGTCAGTTCCTGGGTGGGGACCACAAGATCAGAGGAGCCAATTTATCTATTTGGGTGGTACCAGCGGATCCACTGAATGTAGGGTCTGCAGAATATCTCAAGCACTGGTCTTAGGTTTTACAATAGTGATTTTATCCCCAGGAGCAATTTGTCGAGGTCACAATCTTGTAGCGTCCAGCTGCATGACTCTTAAACAATACTTTGTAATATTTTGACTAATTTGTTAATCCTACAAAAGCAGTCTAGTCCCCTAGTAAAAAGGAATTTGTTTGGGGAAAGGGCCGTTTTTAATGTCTTTGTATTAAACTATAAACTAAGTTTTAAACTAAGTTCCTCCCAAAGGTATTTAGCCTATGCGCAGGAATAAACAAGAACAGCTTAGAGGTTAGAAATAGGATGGAGTTGGTTAGGTCAGATCTCTTTCAAAACTGTCTGTTGTATTATTTTGCACTGGCGGTTTCAATTCCCACCTTTGGGTTTTGTTAACACCTTGAAGTAAGGTGTTGGTTAATGAAAATGAGAAAAGGGTGAATACTGCTGTAATTTATTCCTGCTGACCGGGGCATAATGGGGGTAGGTGTTACCCCAAGGCAGGAGTAGTGGAACTGCTTTGCAACTGTCTGAATGTACTCACGCAGGCCTGGCTGGGGTTCCAAGGCTTGCATGACAAAGGAGTTAGTATTGTCATATATAGTTTTAGTACTGCATTTAAGAGAATAGTGTACTATAAGGTAAATCAGGAATATTAAGATTAAGGGGTGCAATTCTCAGTTTTAAAAGTAAAGATTTGAAAGCATTAGTATGGGGACTGGTAGCCTGCCAAGAATTTGGGATTTAGTCCAAACTGCAGGGAAAAAAACCCAAAAAACCTTAAGAACAGCTAAAAAACAGATGTACTATAGTTTTTGTAAAGCATAATTGTTCTCTTTCTAGTACCCATTTTTATTAAACATAAATCATGATAGGACTGATTTATTTGCAAAACAAACTTTAGTCTTATTATACTTGGCCTGATTATTTGCATAAAATGCAGCAAGAATAATCGTTTTCCCCATAGGTTTTGATGGAACTCTGTTCCCTAAGAAATCTCAGATAAGACTTTTTAAAAGCCATGCCCAGC
Organism: Rhinopithecus roxellana; assembly: GCF_007565055.1. NCBI lineage: Eukaryota > Metazoa > Chordata > Mammalia > Primates > Cercopithecidae > Rhinopithecus > Rhinopithecus roxellana. Next base: position 89,919,799 of record NC_044563.1, on the reverse strand, counting down.
CATGGATTTGTACCCTCAAATACCTCTAAGTTGGGTAAATTCCTCTCCTCTTGAGGTCCGAAGATAACTTGGGGCTCCTGGGCCTGTCAGAAAGTGACATTCTTTACTTACCACAGGTCAGGAACCCTGCACAGGGACTGTGTAGACAAGGTATGACACCAGTTTTCCCAAGGGGATTTGATTGGTGCTATAAGTCAAGTTTGATTCCTTAAAGGAAAGCACTCCATTCCACTCAAAGCCTTGGTAAAATAACTAGTTTCTCTAGTTGTATCCTGTTAAGGAAAACAGATTCTTATTGTACTTATGCAAATAACTATACTGCCATAAGTTGAGAAGATTCACAGTTTTTATATTCTGGAGAAATCAGGTACAGAGAAGCAAATATGCTCCAAATTTTGTTAACAGGAGTATGTTTTACTTAATGGTTAAAAGTTGTAAATAGCTCAAAAGGAAAGTTCTTGGCTCTGGAAAACAACAAGGATCAGCAACATTTTAGCAAAAAAATTTTAAAAAAAAGTTTACTTCCATTTTCTTTCTTTCTTTCTTTTTCTTTCTTTCTTTCTTTCTTTTCTTTCTTCTTTCTTTCTTTTTTTTTTTTTTTTGAGATGGAGTTTCGCTTTTGTTGCCCAGGCTGGAGTGCAATGGTACGATCTCAGCTCACTGCAACCTCTGCCTCCCGGGTTCAAGTGATTCTCCTGCCTCAGCCTCCCAAGTAGCTGGGATTACAGGCATGCGCCACCATGCCCAACTAATTTTTGTATTTTTAGTAGAGACGGGTTTCTCAATATTGGTCAGGCTGGTCCCGAACTCCCAACCTCAGGTGATCCACTGCCTCGGCCTCCCAAAGTGCTGGGATTACAGGCATGAGCCACCACACCTGGCCTTCATTTTCTCTTAGTTCAGTCCATTCAGTTAACTCCTGTTTTGCTTGATATTCATGGACATATCAGCTCTCCATGAGAGTCCTGAAAGTTATTTCCCTTCATTCTAATGTCACAATCTTCAAAGTTATCAGAAACCTGCATTTAAGAACATCTGTTAGAGTTTTACAGCTGATTATAAAATCACCATTTAAAGAGGATCAAAGCAAGACAACAATTGTCTGTGTATTACAAAGTCTTAGGTTAGCCACAGGTAAAGACAAAATTGACAAGGAAATATGTTACTTTTGTGGCACACAATAATTTAACATAATTATTACTGGTACCATAAATAAGTTATATTAGAATTATGACTTATAACACATTTACACAAATATAGCACAAAGAAAGCCAAATACCATTTCATATTTGAGTGTTTCTTTTATGATTTTTATACCAAATAAATCAAGTGTGTCATTTTTGGGCTTTAGAGGACATAATATCTAAAAGATTAATTAGGTCAGAAAAAGACATACTTCATAATTTGATTTTGGAAAGTTTGTTAAATATCAAAGGTTTAAAACACTGGATATCACAAAATAGAATTTCAGGTCACCATAAGTCATTCATTTGGCCAAAATGATAACTCAAAATTTTTAAAAAGAAAAACCTTTACTCTGATAGGAGACTCAGCTTTCCAAACAACATATTAGACCCAATGAAGACACCCTGAGGCCAACTGAATCTGTTTCTTCTCTCTCCCCTCTCCCCCCATTTTTTGTAGTTTATTTAAAACGCAAGCAAAAATCTTTCATTGTCTCTCAATATTACATTAAAACCTTTTTCAAAAGAGAAAAATTTTGTTTTTATTAGTGTATCTTTAATGCTAAAGCTAGTTTTTAAATAAAATTTTATAAATCCATCCACTTTTTATCAGTTTTACCATAAGGTAAGATTTTTGTGAACTTTTTAGATCTCTTTATAATTTTCTGTTAAACAGCAGATAAATTTTCTAAGAAAACCCTGTTACTCGGACACATGGGCCCAGATTCTGGCCCCACATCAGTGTGCCTTTATTTTAGTGTTCAACCTACAGAAAAAACGAAATAATCCCCTTCAAACCTTAGCCAACTTGCTTGTACCCCCAGAACTTTTTTAAAGGATCAACCCTTCACACACCCTTTTCAACTTGCTTAAACTTTCAGTTTTGTCCCTTTACTCTTTTAGGTTAAGACAGTCTTTAAAATCCTCTGAATTACACAAAATTACATTTTCTTTCACAAAAACCATATCCCCATGCCTTCTTTTGATCTCCCACCAAAACCATATTCTGCTTTCCTATTATACCTTGCAACCTTGTATGTCAAGCTGTTTCTCCATAGTCTCAATTACATATTACAGTGTTTAACTCTTAGCAACTTTTATTTTTGGTGAAAAATCTGATAAATGGGTGATTTTAATTATGTACTAGGTGTGCAGGCTAGGACATTAGTGCAGATGAGATGAGACAAGTGCAGATGAGGTCTTACTCTTTCCAGCATAGCTAGGGAACCAGGCTAAATCCACATGTTCCCATGCCTTATCTAGAATCTAATGCTCCAAAGTAGGTAAACTGAACAATTTTCAAAAGTCAGAGAAGCAGTTTAGGACCTTAGAACATTTAGCAAATCTGATATCTGATCTTAATTTAGACCAAATGTCTAAATTTCGAGGCCTTTTAATTTTACCACTAATCTTTAAAACTGTCTTTATTCCCATAAGATTACTAAAGTCACATGTCTTCTGGATGGTAGAAATCAAGGGAAAGTATCACCACATGGTCACAAGGTTAAGCTCTTAAGGACATAAAACAAGACAAAGACATTTCATCCAGTATTGGTTTCAGGGACCCCTAGCAAAGTTTGCAACTGACCAGCCTGCCAGGCTGGCTTGAAAGGTAGGCTTATAGGGGTCCTAAACCCATGTTCTATCCTGTGATACCCGCCTTTCCATTACAGAATGACACTGAAAGAAAATTCTTAGCACAAAGTACACCAGATTTGCTACAGCCTAAGACTAGTCTCACAAATCCTTTTTCCTATTAATCAAACCCTTGCAGAGGAGATAAATACTGACATTTACCACATACACACACACACACACACACACACAGTGAGAGATAGAGACACCAGAAACTTTTGAC